>NW_004524716.1:2229920-2239056 GCF_000260255.1 Octodon degus | reverse complement strand
AAAGAAAGAAAGAAAGAAAGAAAGAAAGAAAGAAAGAAAGAAAGAAAGAAAGAAAGAAAGAAAGAACTGGTCAACCTGGTGCTCAACCACCAAGTTCATGGCTCTGTCTGTGCCCAGACCCAGGTTGCCTGCCAGGGATAAGGATGTAGCTTAAGCAAATGAACCCATCCGACTGTTCATGATGTGGAGAGCATGCTTGTTGGTCCTCCACATTCACCCACTCATTCACTTAATCATGCTAAGATCATTGTGCATCTGCGGAGAGCAATGACTATTCTATGAATTCATTCAGGATTTCCCTCAATCCAATAAATGTAGTAGAAGTTGGTGAGCTTACTGGGTCCCTACCTTCCATCCCAACCCCAAACACACATACTCCATTAATAACATCAGCTTCAAATTGTATGAATCGGAAACCAAAGGTACCTAGAGACCCTAAAGCTCCCAAATCCACGCAGTTCTTCTTCTCCTTTTCTTCTGGAGAAGGTATGAGTGGTCATCAAGTATTTCTGTCTTGGTGGGAAACTAAGGAGGAAAAGGTATTTGTCCTTTCTATTTCTTCTCTCCTAGCAGTGGAGTGGTCTAGATAAAGAGCACAGGCTTTGGCATGAGGGACAAGATCTGTGTGAGGCTGAAGGCGAAGAGAGAGGAGTAAATGATTCCCCACCCTGGTTAGGCGTTTGGCAGGTGGTGCTGCCATTTTGGATTGCTGAAGAACTCGTCCTGCAGTTGCTACGTTGCTTACGCATGGCTGGCGGGGACTCCACTGACATTTTCTCATACCTAGTTCATTCATGCAAGGGTACTGCTGTCTTCCAAGCAGTTTCTTGGTCCTCCTTGCTCATTGTGAACTTGATTCAGATTTTTTTTTTTTTTTTTTTTTTTGGAACCGGGAATTGAACTCAGGCCCTTGCACTTGCCAGGGAAGTGCTTATTCCACTGAGCCATCTCCCCGGCCCCTTGATTCAGATTTTGAGGCTGTTGTTATTTGGCTTCTGCATTATCAAGTTTGCTCTGAATTCAGGCTCCTCTCCCAGGCTCACAAATTGGGAGAAATCCCACCCAGGCCTCTGTGGGCAGAAATAGTAGGTTAGTAGGAGGTTGGAGGAAAGTGAGAAGGCAACTGAAAGGGCCTCTCCCAGGGCAAGAGACAGAACTGGGATTGAGAACCAAAAGGTGTTGACGAGGTTGTTGAGCGTATTCAACAGGGGCTCAGCAGGTCCTTGGAGATCACAGAGAACGCTACTCACGGACCACTTGGGCTCTGCGAGCAGGGCCAAGCCACCTCCTCTCTGGGGCTCAGCCTGCTGAGAAAGTGAGCAAGATGGCGCCACCTTCCCACTGATGGAGTTGGGCTGGGCTGGGTTTAATCCCGACACTGGAGCTGGCACTGGGTGGGCGCCTCCTGCGTAGCAGGCGCTGCGCTCCTGCCCCACAACTTCACTCAGTCCTCAGGACCCAACTGTACGGGTGAGGGTCTGAGTGCAGGGGCTTCCTCCTGGGAAGCAAAGGCGAGGCTATCTGACTGGGAAGCCCAGGTCAGAGCACAGTAGCTCTCAAACGTTTCATCCAGAGGGAAGTCTGGCCATGGGGGAGGCCTCCCTGGCAGGATCTACAGAGCATGGCGGGAGCATCAGCTCGCATGGCAGTTTGAAGGAGAAAGGAGCACAAAGCACAGGTGCTTCTCCATTGAGCCTCTGCGGTAGACAGAGTGTAAGAGAGGACGGCGAGGCAGGAGTGATTTTCTAAAACACAAGAGCTCTCTTTAAGGTCAAGTAGTTCTCTCTGAGCTTCTTTTTAAATTATCAAAGTCATTTTGATGTATTGTGATGGATTTGCCAGATTTTACTGTAGTCTTTTTTTTTTTTTTTTTCAAATTAAAATCTGAATGGGTTGGAGTACAACCTACTTGGCTGAGTTCTGTGTCTGTGCCGACAGTAAACTGCACAACACTCAAGTAGCCTTTTCTTCAGATTCTGTCCAGGCCGAGCCTGAGGACTGAAGTATGCAGCCCTGGTGCTGTCTAACACTCCTGGCAGCCCAGGAGCTCCTGAAGTGTAAGTGGGCCCAGCTGTCGAGGAGGAGCTGCTGGGATCATTTCTCGGGTACTCACCAAGGATTCGACATGGCCCCAGTGCCAGGTGACACGCAATGCAGATAAAATAAGAAGTGACTTCAGTGTCTGCCCTAAGCTCACATGAAGACCATCCCAAGGGAATAAAAAAATCCTTGCTAATGAATATGCAGCTCACCAGGCATCTAGCCTCCAATGCTGCGGAGAAAGCACAGCACAGGTGGCAAAAACCTTTCAGGGGTTCTCTCCCTGTGACCCAGAAAGATAGGCAAGGTCAAAAGACAGATTTCTCCAGGGTCAAAGGGAGACCAGATGGGGGAGCAAAGAGTGGGGAACTGGCACTGAATGTAAGCCACTACTAACTGAGGCGTGTTCCACCCATGGTTGTAACTGTGTGAACATTTGCTCAGGGAAAAAACCAGGTAGGACAAGAGTCTTGAAGTACCACAAAGAAAGTGATGTGGAAGCACTGCTGCAGCAGACAACCCCCCCCAACACACACACACACACACACACACACACACACACACACACACACAGAGTCCACCCCTTCCCATCTCAGGACTCTGATCACACGTGTCCTTGTTCCTGGCATGGCAGCAAGAATAGCTTCAGTTTACATGAGGTTGAAGTGCAGCAGACATCAGTATTTATCCGGGTTCCCTGTGCCCCTGTTCCCATATCCCAGCCCCAGCCAAAGGCACAGCGCCCCCTCCTGGCGGGGCAGGAACTCACCTCCAGCACAATCTCTTTCATCTGAAATTGCTTCTGGGCAACCTTATCTGAAGACACCGGCTCATGGTAGTAGAGGCAGAGCAAGTCGTATTTCTTTGAAATCTGCTTGAAATTCTTCTCAGAAAGACTTACCACTCGGTCCTTTCCATCATACGTGGGGAAATTCAGCCCTTCTTCTGCCCTGCAACAGGACAGCAAATAGACCCCCAAAACGAGCAGGTGAGTTCGCTTCATTTGGGAAAAGTTCTTTCTTTCTCTCTTGTTCCTCAAAATAGCATGGGCAGGAGAGAGAATGGAAAACTCTTAGCAAGTTCGTTGAGCCAAGTAAGGACAGAGAATCTGATCTGTCCTCCCCACTTTGGGTCGCACAAGCAGTGTAATCTCAGGCTCTGGACAAAGTGGAGCTTCGGGCAGACATGCGCAGAGTTAGAGCCGGGCGGAGGCTGGTGGCCCAGCCCCAGATACCTTACATAGCTCCCTGCCCAGCCTCTGGCTCATTAGGAGGTCCATTTTTAGGATGCAGTTGTTTCAGGCTAAAAATAAAGCATGCAATGAATAAAAAAGTTAGATATGACACTGTTGAGGGATTCACTGAGACAGTGTGTCAGGCCAGTGAGGAGACAGCAGGCAGGAGGAGAAAAGGGAGACTGTGCACACATGAACTAAGGGAGCCTTAAAAGACCAAAAAAGAGAAACTCAAGAGGAAGGAGGTAAAAATGAGAAGAGGAGAGAAATAAGGGAGAATGGCTCCAATAAAAGAACAGAGAGGTTACGACCTGCGAAATGCCACCCGGGTGTTACCGCATTGCTAAATTGCCCCAGGGAAATACGGTAGCTTTGCCTTCTCTGGCTGTGTCACTATCACGGAAACAGGAGAACAAAACGGGCCTGAAGGTGCAAGCATATTCTACACCTGTCTGATGGCTTTTCTTGGAAGCCTAGCTTGGCTGTGCTGGTACCAAGCCCGGGCGGCCAGCCCTTGGGCAAGGGACTCAGAATGTCCTTTCCCACCAGCCCTGCACACAAAGGGCTCCGGGACTCCAGCCTGCCCTGGGCTCCAGCTTCCTTCTGTCTCTGCCTGCAGCTGAGCAAAGCCAATGCCACAAGAACCCACCCTCATGGTACAATTAAATAAAACACTTTTACCAGTCTCTCTGAGAAGCCTTCTTAGATTTCCTACTTTCAATCTGTCATTTTTTTTTTCTTTACACTAACTTTTTTTTTTTTTTTTTTTTTTTTTTTTTTTTTTTTGAGAGAGAGAGAGAGAGAGAGAGGCCAGCTCAGCCCACCAGGGGGCGGGGCTGGCTGGCATGTGGTGCTGGGGGATTGAACCGCGGTCCCTGATGCTTTTGCTAAGCTTGTTCTAAGTAGGTGCTTTAGACCACTGAGCCATCTCTCCAGCCCACTAACTTTTTTTTTTAATGTGTGTGTGTATGTGTGTGTGTGTGTGTGTGTGTGTGTGTGGCCAGCTCAGCCCACCAGGGGGCGGGGCTGGCTGGCATGTGGTGCTGGGGGATTGAACCGTTGTCCCTGTGCTTTGCTAAGCTTGTTCTAAGTAGGTGCTTTAGACCACTGAGCCATCTCACCAGCCCTTCACACTAACTTTTAATGTACAATTTTATCCCTTTGTTATCAGAGAGAGAGAGAGGGAGGGAGAGAGGGAGGGAGAGAGAGAGAGAGAGAGAGAGAGAGAGAGAGAGAGAGAGAGAGAGAGATTTGTATAGAGGATCTTAGAGCTGGATGGATCAGAATTTAAATCTGCACTCTGCCAAAGTCTGTGGCTGATGTATCCTGGAGGACTACTAGCCGTCTGGGGTTCTCAGATCCCCAGATGCAACAAAAACTGTTGCTTTGATGATCCTGGCCAAGCTTTTGTCTCCTTGTCGTTGGAAATCCAGTCACTGGTGCCTTTTACGGGAGCGGGAAGGACAAGGCTGCAGAGTGGCCTTTTGGAGCAGGGTCTGATGCTGAGTTGGGCTGGCAACTTGCGTGTCCCAGAAGCCTGGCCTGAGAATCCCCTCACTGATCACCCGAAGCATTTGTCCTGTCCCATAGTAGAACTTCCACACTTCCTAAAGAGGAGCCAAGAATAACCGTCCTGAGTCATATGTCGCTTTCTAGGTCGTGAGCAAGAATGTGAAATCTTTCCTTTACAAAATTTAGGGCGCAAAGGCCCTTCTGAGTGAAACAACATACATCCTGTCTCTGAGGTCAGCTTTCCAAAACTATGCCCTGTTGTCACAATCTCCTTGGGTGGCCTTTATTTAAAATTTGTTGCCCTTTTCTTAATATGTGTTTTTCTTTATAACTGAAAAACTGAGTGATGTTTAAAGTCTTTGTCTTTGAAATTCCTACTGACTTAAACTAGCAAAACCACCAGGCTAGAGGGACAACGAAAAAGATTTTAGTTTAGCTCTTAAGCCTGGTACCATCCCAAAGCCCCACTGTGGATAGTTCTGTCCCAGACCAGACTCTGGAACTCGAAACCCAGCCCTGGGACACAGAGCCACTGATGGTGGCCACGGCGGTCAGGTCTCCATGCACCCCTAGTGGATAAGAGAGTCTCCCCGGGGGCCTTTTCCTAGAAAGAGGCAGGTTTTCATGGTTTACAGTTTATGTCCCGGCCTTAGTTCCCGCCTTCCCTTTATTCTCCTGTTCTGTTTTCCTTTACCGTATTACTCACCAATTTTATTTTTGTGAACAAGGTACGCGTCTTGCATTTCTGGGTCAGCCTCACACCCTGCAAATCAGCTGTTCCACTCTCAGGAGTTGCCACCTAGTGTAGTGGTCCTGCTGAAACATGTGGATTTTTGTGTGTCAACACAGGCACTTTGTGTTTTGTTTCTGTGTGTCTGACCAAGACCAAGCTAAACAAAATAAATCAATACAAGTAAAAATTCTTATCACAATATATAACATAGGCCCTTAGCTTCCTAACAACTCCCATTCCTACTATAAGTGGGCACCATAGAGAATCCCTTCGCCTGACCTTGGTGGTTTCGTGTGTTTATTCTTAACAGGCGGCAGGATTATTCTGCGTACATTGCTTAATTTGCAGACAAATCGGGACCTGAAATCCCTGATCCTTTTTTTACTTGTCAACTAAACAAATTCTTACGGTGCATCTGTTATGTACCAGACTCTGGTGAACGCAGAGGATGAATGCACTGTGAACCTGAACCCAAGGCTCTGTGTCCAGAGGAGAAGCAGACAGTAATCAGAAACAAAGCCTGCCTGCCCTGTGCGTGTGTGTGTGCGTGCGTGCATGTGTGTGTGTGCATGTGCGCGCGTATGTGCGCTCATGCGTACAGGCAAGATGATGCCAGAAGAAGCCCAAGTGTTGGAAAACACTGGGAAAAGTCAGGGAAGGAGTTGTCCGCGACGTCGGCCATGTGGTCCAGGCAATCATCTCTGAGGACAGAACAGGAAGCTGAAGGTGAAGAGGAAGTGGTGCTCCAGGGAGAAGCAGGTCCGGCTCTGGGGACGCCGGGCATGTCACCGTTCTAGGGACAGCCAAGGCTTTATGTCAGCATTCATTTTTTTCCTTCAGACTGCTTTAGTTTTTTAAAATCTGGTATCCAGGTATCCAGCGGGAGCGAGTCCATCCGCTGACACCGCGGCCCACATGGCCCCGAGGCGCTACGCGCAGCTCCACCCGCCCCAAGCCCGAGCGCGCCCCGCGGAGGGGCTGGTACCTGGGACCCGGGGCCGCCCCGCCGCCTTGCCTGGCTAACGGGCTCCACCCAGTGGGCGCACGGAGCACCGCGGCGGTCTTTGTTCTGCTGCTATCGGAAAGGGGCGCCTGAGCGAGTCCCCTGCTTCCTCTGGGTGTCCCCGGAGCCTGCCCGCCACCCCAGCTCCAGGAGGCGCCCACTCAGGAAGCAAGACAGTGAGCCCCCCAACTCCCAAGCAGGCTCCCAGGCTAACGCCCTGCCCTGGGGGCACACACCGCAACTTTGAGTGCTTCCGGTCCCCTAGGGAGGCCCGCGCCACTCTCAGAGCAGGGAAGCCTCTATTCACAGCATGCTTCATAACCAGCCTGCTGCCCGCAACGGTATTCAGGAAATGTTTAGGACAAGAATTTGCAGCTTTGCTTTGTGCTAGGCGTCTTTTAAAGTGCTTTAAAATTTAAGTCATTTTTTTCCTTCCTGGGAAACTCTGCAAGACTGCCACTTTTAGTATCCCCGTTTAACAGCTGGGCAAACTGAGGCATGGAGAGGTTAAGAATGTTCCCTGAGCTCAGCAGGGCCTCGAGGAAAGTCACAGTGGAGTTAGGATTTGAAGCAGCAGCTGGTGAGCTCCTGCGTCTGTTCCCCAGCAGCAGCAAGCTCCAGCTCCAACGCTGGAGAGGGATCGGGTCACTGGAACAAGCCGGGGAGCATGGCAGAAGAGGGCAGGCAGCGCTGCTCCCCGGGCTGCTCCTGGGGAGAGGGCTCTGCTTTTCACCCGAACCCAGTAACCTCCAGGGTTCTCTGTGTCTACCACGGGGAGAAACTCACGTTTGCACTGCTCGCTCTGGGTCACCACTACATTTTTCTGCATCATTTCTCTCAGCTTCATCAAATGGGGCCTTTTCGTCTTACAGGTGAGGAAACTGCGGTTCTGCAGAATCAAGTCACTCACTCAAGTCCCACAACTGGCCGGTGTCAGCGACAAGCTCTGGACCCAGATGTGTCCGGCTTGTTCTGAGCCCAGACTGCTTCACCCTGCCTCTTTCCAAGAAAAAGCAAAAAAGGAAAAACTTAGCATACATGAAGTTATAGGACAAGAAAAATACAGGAAGTCTGCTCTTTTTGTAGGAGAAATAGTGAGAGACAGGAAGGAAGAGGGAGAGAGAAGGGAGGGTGGGAAGGAAGGAAAAGGAAAATAGAAACTTAGCCCCAAACAAATGATAGACAAGAATAGATAGTTCATCCTGGAGCTAGAGAGAAAATAACTTCTCGAGGGCAGCAGTGGGACAGGAAAAAGAGCGAAAAGCCAAAAGATGGAAGGGAAGGGCAAGGGGGAGGAAAGGGCGGGGAGGAGGCTGTGAGAAGCATTAAGGAGTATTACACACATGCGCCGTCACCCCATGATAAATGTATTCATTATTTAATGCAAACATAATAAAAAATTAAAATGCCTCACATAGAGGCCACGGCAGTGGTCTGCAGAGCAATGTTCACACCCTCTCCCTCAGGCCCACGTGCAAATCCTCGGGACCAGCAAGTCTCTTCCCTTGCATAGAAAGAGAGAACTTACAGGGGTCAGCAGTGGGGATCGGGAAGTGCCTGCGTTAGCCTAGTGAGCCCAAGGTCATCACAGGGCGCTGAAGACGCTGGGAGGGCGAGAGAATGGACATGGTGATGGCCAGAGAACAGGCACAGCCTATAGGGGAAGGAAAGGGCCTTGCACAGTGGCCCCGGGCCTCAAGGGAGTGCTGCCCTGCCCACCGCGTGTCAGCTTAATTGCCTTGGCTGTGCAGTCCTGCCCAGGGAATTGTTTCAGCCACTAAGTGCAGAGGGTGAGACAGCCCGCTGACTTCCGCGAGGAAGAGGACTGCCTTCAGCATCGCCGTCTGGCCCCATCCTCCTACCGCTCCGAGGAGAGGAGGGCCCCGCGCGATGCAGAGGCCCCGGTTCATTCACACCTATGCTCCTTGGGTCCGGGTCTCCCCAGGCAGCTCAGACTGTAGTGATCCTCCTGTTTTCAGCCTCCCCTGTGCTGGGATTACAGGTGTGCGTCACCACGCCCAGACTCGGTCGCTGACTCAGTGGTGCTCCCAGGGTGGGCCGGGGTGGCATGAGGGACCGGAGACCGAACCCTGGTCCCTGCGCTTGCCAAAGTGGGCGCTGAGGCCACTGAGCTGTCTCACTGGCCCTGATACACAGTCTCTCAACATTGTCCCCTAGGACCTAAAGAAAGAAGTTGTCTTTCTTGCATAATTAGGAGAAAATGATTTTCAAATGTTTTAAGTTAATATTACTCCAGACAGTGTTATAATATTTATTTTAATATCATTTCAAATAACACTCACTGTATGTGGGTAAAGATAAATTTCAATATCCCAATTTATAAATGATTCATTCTAGTTAAAACAATTAAAATAATTAGATAAAAGAAAGATGTCAACAAATGATTAAATAGCATATTGAATTTAATAATTGAATTCAATTTAATATATTTAATACATTGAAACACATGTATAACTATGAAATAAAGATTCTGTTTTTTAAAATGTATTTTCAGGCTTGGGAGATAGCTTGGTGGTTTAAGCACTTGCCTGACAAACACAATGACCCGAGTTTGATCCTTAGTACCAAATGACATGAAGGCCCCAGAACCAGG
>NW_004524716.1:2225911-2229742 GCF_000260255.1 Octodon degus | reverse complement strand
ATATAATACCATCATCTTTGATATATTTTGGCACGTGCATTGTCTCAGTTACTTTTTCCTCGTTGCTGGGACAAAACACTGACACTCAAACTTAAGAAGGGAAAGGTTGGAGGGGAAGAAGAAAAAAAAAAAAGAACGGAAAGGTTTATATAGCTCACAGTTAGTGGAGGTTTTAGTCTATATTTTGCTGGCTCCCAGGCAGAAGGCAGCAGTTCAGGGTGGCAGGAAACAATGAAGAACAGGAGAGGACTGGCAGCTGCAGCATCCATCAACCTCACTCCCTTTTTCCTACCCTGACTGGGAAGACCAGCGTTCCTCCAAGGAAGTGATGGCGGGTGTGAAGAACCGAGCTCCTCCGAAGTGGCGGCTGCGAAGACCAAGATCCTCTGAGGAAGCGGCATGGCTTCGATGATCAAGCTCAGCTGAGGAAGTGGGGCGCGCAGAAGCCTTCCTCAACCCCTGTTTATACCCTTTTGGGGCTGAGCCACTCTAGGGCCAGCCCCCCACGCCCCAGAGTGGCCCCCCACGCCCCCGGGCACGGACTCACCAAGTGTATCCAGCCAACCTTCTAACCTCTCAAGTTGACACAAGTGTATCAACCACCAGGCATCTGTTGGGGTAAGAAAGAGTTAAAATAGAGACCTGCTAAGTAACCTGCGGGGCGTGTAGGATGAGGAAAAAGAGAACAGGGCAGCAAGCACGGAGGGAGTAACCAAGAACACTAGGAACTCTTCAAGGGCACCCTGTTTTCGTGTCCTTGCTCCCAGGTGTCTAGCAGGTTCTCGTGTATAACCTAAACTTTAACCTTGGACACAAGCGATAGGATCTTATTATGTTCACCTAAAGTAACCCAAAGGCTGAGACTCAATATATACAAAAATAAAGACCAAAGGTGGCGAGCACCTTTTTCTCCAGCTCTTGCTCTGCTTGCTTTCAGTGTCCATGTGTCTGTTTTTTTGTTTTTTATTTTTATTTTTATTTATTTATTTTTTGTGGAACCGGGTATTGAACTCAGGCCCTTGCGCTTGCCAGGCAAGCACTTATTCTACTGAGCCATCTCCCTGGCCCCGCGTGTGTCTTTGTTTGTGGCCAGTGCCTGTGAGTCTTTCCCAGCTCACATCCACAAAACTTTCAAAATTGTCACTATATCTATGCCCACAAATCTCTTGTGTCCACTTATAACCTACCTCCCTTTCTTTTCTGTCTCGCCTTTATTCCAGTCTCTTGGCAAACTTGGATCCCTTCTTAAGTTTCACTTTCTAGAATTTTACGCAGATGGAATTGCACGTCATCTGTTTTTGCTGAGCTTCTTTCACCCGCCGTAATTATGCTGAGCGTCAACCCTGTTGTCACACACATTAGTAGCCTAGCATTTTACTGCCAACTAGAGTTACACTGCATCAACATACACGACTTGCTTATCCATTCCGCATGGGTGGAAACTTGTGTTTTCCTATTTAAAGCTGCCATAACAATTCAACATATACTTGCTTCATTTTAGTTTATGTGATGTCAAGGATCAAAGTTATTATCATCCTTGTGATTGATATTATTATTTTGTGCAGGGCTATCTAATTTTATCATTTCTTTTTTTTTAAATTTTTATTTATTTATTTGTGGTGTGTGTGAGTGTGTGTGTGTGTGTGTGTGTGTGGCCAGCTCAGCCCACCAGGGGGCGGGGCTGGCTGGCCTGTGGTGCTGGGGGATTGAACCGCGGTCCCTGTGCTTTGCTAAGCTTGTTCTAAGTAGGTGCTTTAGACCACTGAGCCATCTCACCAGCCCAATTTTATCATTTCTTGAACAGCCATCAAAAATCAGGTATCGGGATATAGTGACCTATTTCCAAACCATTTGTTCCCATGACCCAGTTATTTGTTTGTTTGTTTATTTGTTTATTATACCCAGTACTGAACTCAGGACCTTGTGCTTGCCAGACAGGCTTTCATGCCACTAAGCTATAGCCCCAGCCCACAGCCGCCTTTTTTTTAATTTTTTTTTTTTTTTTTTTTTTTTTTTTTTTTTTTTTTTTTTTTTACAGTCGCCTTTTAAAAAAGTGTCAATACTACGTAGGCTTGAGAACCACAGCTGAGGAAGCCATGGGATCAGGTGCTGTTCGCCTTCTGTTTCGCTTTTCTTTTTTCAAGTTCCTTCTGCTGTTGCAGGTCCTTGGCGCCTCCACGCCAGCTTTAGAATCAACCATTCTAAAAGCCAGTCCATTAGGCTTATGATCGGCGTGTCGTTGAAGCTATCAGTCTATTTGGGAGAAATTACATCCTCACAATACTGAGTCTCCTGAAACGCGGACAATCTCCTGTCTCTCTGAGTTAAGTCTTCTTTCATTTCTTTCACCAGTGCTCTGTAGATTTCACTATACAGGTTCTGTACATCTTTCGTCATATTTATCTGCAGTTCATATGGATGCCATTAAAGACACATTTATAAAATTTGGATTTCCATTGGTTGGTGTTATATAGAAATGTCATTGATTTTTATGTATTGACCTTGTGTCTTGTAGACTAAACTCACTTATAAGGTCTAGAAGCTTCTACTGTAGATTCCACTGGGTTTTCAGCACAGACAGCTATGACATTTGCAAATGAAGAGCCTATTGTTTCTCTCTTGAAATTCAGATATTGTTCTTTGCGGTTCCTCACTGCGCTCACTGGCTGAGCGGAGCCTCTGGTACAAGGCTGAGCAGGGATGGGAAGAAGGGTAGACATCCTCGCCGGCTCTCTGATACCAGGAGAAAAGAATGCATCTCTTCACATGAAGCACAAGGGTAGCTGTAGCTCTGTAATAGACGTCCTTCATTAATTCGAAGGAGCTCACTGCTTTTCATAGATAGAGGAGAGTTTTTATCAAGATTGTGTATTGAAGTTTCTTTGTTTAGAAAATATTTTATTTTGCTTTTGGTTTTGAAAAACATTTGCCTAGCTAAGCTAGTGGAAGTCTCAGGCTGACAGGAGTTGTCCTCTTTGCATTACTTTGAAGATACTGCTCTTCTATCATCTTGCCGGTATCATTTTTTGCACATAATTGCTATGATCATTAGTATTCATTCTACTGGATGTAACTTTCCTTACCGTTCCCGGCTGTTTTCAGGATTTTCTTTTTGTCGATAATTTTGAACAATTTGATTACTATGCATCCTTTTCATCTTGGATTTTATTGATTTTGTCTCTCAAAATCTAATTTAGAGGGTTTTTTTTTTTACATCTTTTGCATCTTTTTAAATTTTTGAACATATGGAATACAAATACAATATCTGTTTTAGTATCTTTGCTAATTCTGATACCTGCATTGCTTTGGGTCATTTCAGTTATTTTATTATTATTTTTATCATTGTGTATCATATTTTCCTGCTTTCCTCAATGCCTGGTAATATTTTATTGGATGCCAGACCAATAAAAAAATTTATCTTATTTGTACTAACTTTTTAAAATTTGTGTAACTCTTCTTGAGCTTTATCCTGAGATGTAATTATTTGAAATATTTTGTAGCTCTTATGCTTAAGATTTTTTGGAGGAGTGTTTCAGTTACTCTTCTCTTGTTGCTGGGACAAATACCCAACACTCAAAACCAAGGAAGGAAAGATTTGTTTAGCTCACAGTGACTGGAGGTTTCAGTCCATACTCAGCTGGCTTCAAGGCAGAGCGGCACATGGCAGACAGCAGCCTTTCATAGTGGTGGCAAAGAGGGAGAGCTAAGGGTGTGACAGAAGCTCACACCCCAGCTAGCCTCTCTCCCCTCCTTATACTGTAATGCAAATTACCTGCCCCAGGGCAGGTGCAGCATTCACACCCACAATAATGAATCACAAATTCCAGAAGC
>NW_004524716.1:2221111-2224856 GCF_000260255.1 Octodon degus | reverse complement strand
ACATCCCAGCAGGGCGGAGGAGCGTATCTCAGGTCCACTGTATAAAGGTACTGTCCCACTCATGACGCCTGTACTGCTATGGCCAAGTCATCTCCCTGAAGCTCCACTTCCTAATACCATTACACTGGGGATTAGGATTTCAGTATAGGAATTTAGTGGGGAAGGCAGGGAAATAAAAACAATTTGTAGCATTTAGCTGTGGGTTGGGTAAGCACATACAGGCAAAATCATTTTATGAGCTGATGACAGTTGCTCTTGCAGCTTGCACTTAAGTGGTTTAGCTTTATAATTATTGTCTACTCTGATTAATTAGAGAAGCTAGATGTATACAAGTCAGATGGTGTTAGGCAGCAAGTAGCAGTCTGATGCAAGGTACTTTCACCTGTATAGCAGGAGATAGATTGGTGTGGTTCACCTCAACAATGCCATCCTATTTCTACCATCTGTTCTTGTCTTAAACTCTCATTACGCTGACTGATCCTGGTTGTCGAAAGGTGAGTGAAACCATCCCCCAGCCCCAGACTTTTTCTTCTCCGTCCAGTGTGGAGAGTTCATCTGCCCCCAACACACCAGCAATAATCTTCTCCAATCTCATGAACTAAACGTGAGCCATGTGCCCACTTCTGCGAAGAACACACTTACACTCAGTGATTTGCACTCCGGTGGGGTCAACTCCCCACCAGCTCTGTGCTGCCACCGAGTTGGCCCTCCAGGACACTCAGGGCAATGCAGGGCAATGCAGGAAGTAACCACTTTGTGACAAATAATGTGACATAGAGGCGAATAATCTTTTCATTCCCAATAAACAGAAAGCCACATTTATCATAATCATGGTAGTGCTTTTGAACTCTGATTTTAGGTATTTCAGAGACATTTGGATGTGTAAACTAGAATTCGGGTCAGGTAAATTAAACCACCAAAGGTCCTTGTATTTCTCACCTTCCTAAGTTAATGTGAAGGGGCTTGGGAGATGGCTCAGTGGATTAAGCGCTTCCCTGGCAAGCGCAAGGGCCTGAGTTCAATTCCCGGTTCTGCAAAGAGAGACGAAAACTAAGTTAATGTGAAATAGGTACAAAAGAGGACAATGTAGTGACCTAGAATAAAGACAAGTACGATCTCTGCAGTCATCAAAACCCCTGTGGCAACTGAAGGACAGTCTGAGTGCCTGAGTCAGGAGCTGGCCCCGATGACCCCCTGAGGGTCACACGGTCTCTTATTTAATTGGAAGCTCTGAGCAGCTTTAAGTGACAAGCTATTTAAATAATATTTTAAGTACTTATTAAAACAAAAAATAAAAAGAACTCCTTGGCGCTGTCAACATCACGTACTCTCAGAACCCAGTCACAGCTGCACAGCTGAGGAGAGCTGGGATCTGTCACTGGGAGGGCGGGGACAGATCACAGCACTAACCATGTACCCAGGGCTGCGCTGAGCACCCCACGGGCAACCAGGAACATGTACCTTCACAGACGCCCTGTGAGGTCACCACTGCCATTATCCATAAGTCACAGATAAGGAAACTGTGATGCACAGGCAGGATTGCCTTACCCAGTGCCCCATATAATGAGGAGTAAAACTGGGACTTGAGCGGCTGAGACGCTAGCTCTGGGGTGTGTGTAATTAAGCACTGTGCCACATGCTTCTGTGAAATGCTTGGGGAAAAATTCTTATGTGAATTGTGGCTTGTGGCTTCAGAGCTACAAAGAAGCCAACCTAAATCTTGCATTTCTACCACAGATCTCTATATTTCACACCAAAATTTAACCTTGGGAAATATTATTGCAGATGCTATCACTTAGAATTCTGAGACTTAAGAAGATGGCTCGGTCGCTGCACCTCAGTCAGGGGTGATCCTGCCCTCCAGGCTAAACCCTTGGCAACATTTTTGTTGCTCACCACTCAAGGCAAGCTGGTTGGGTGCTTCTTGATGCCCAGTTGATAAATTAGAGCAGCAGTCTTAAATGTTCTCCAGTATACCAAAGAAATTGTTCAAACAAATGTTACTGATGCTAAGGGCGAAAAAGCACGGACTAAACTGAAACAGCTTATGTTGTGCTTATTGAGATTTCCCTCTGTAGACGTTGTTCAGGGATTTGGTAAACACTGTGACCGGAGTAATGGTAATTCCAACCCTGAACTCCAAATCCAAAGAACACTTGACACATCTTCTTCCTTGTTTGGTACAGCAGTTTGTGTCCCTGACCCCAGCTCTGTCATTTGTTGCTGTTCATAGCTCTGTCTCCCTCAAGAGCTATGGGATAAGTTTAGACTGGGAAGAACACTCTATCCTGACTATTCCAAGACAAGTATTTAAAGTTTGCCTGGTTCTTTTATCTTTTTTGAGTTATACTTTAATGGACTTCTGGTTCCTATTTCTGTCCGTCCTATTTGCTGGGTTTTTCTTAGTAGGTGTCACTCACTCTCCAAATTCCCTGATGCTTCTGGGAGACGGTGTCCCATGGGCTGTGCTCTCATGTGCGTGGGGCATATGGACGAGTGACAAAACAAGGCACGAGGTGGGTCCCTCTGGTGCTGGTGCAGTGGCCTCCTGAGCCTGCGTGCTGTCATGGGCAGGAGATTCCACTACAACATCAATTTATCAATGCTCCTGGAACTACCATTCTTTCCTGCCATGTGTGGTCTCGGCTTACAGTATCCACAAACATCCTCTTGCCACTTCGTTCCAGGGCAGAGGGACAGCTAATCCTTCCTGTGACTCGTAACTAAAGCTGGCTTCCGCCACGGTGAGGACTGGAGACTCGAGAGGGGCCTCCTCGCCCTAAGTCCCTCTGCACCTGTTTGCTGCGCCAACGCCTTTCCACACATCCAGTCAGGCTTTCAGAGTTGGGAACACTTAAACACAGGGTAGTTAAGTGACTCTCCTGGGTGACACAACGAACAAACTAGATGGTCTATGTCTAGGTATTTCAAATTCCCTATCCTTTGCCAAGTTATTTTCAAGAAATTTTCTTGACATTATTCAATACTCAGGAAGCCAAATTATCTAAATGTCCAAGCCATAAACCAGTCAAAAATGGAATTTCTTAGAGTGAAAAGTAAAATAGTTGGAGTTAAAAGTTGATTTAACATTGGGAAGAACAGATCAGTGAACCAGAAGAAACAGCAATTAAATGATCTAAAATAGACAAGATAATAATAATAAACTCAGCTACAAAACTGTGTGAGGCGATATCCAGGACCTGCCGTGCACTGAGTTGGAATCTCTGAAGAAGCAAAGAAAGAGGAGGGCAGAAAAAGTCTGAAGAAAGGGCTAAGCAATTTCCATATCGGATGGAAACTATCAACCCACACATCTAAGAAGACTAGCAAACCCGTCTCAGAGAAAGGCTAAAAAGAAAATCAGTAAGAAAACAATAATGAAATTTCTGAAAAGAACTATCAGAAGCAACCAGACAGCATATTTTATGTACAGAGGAAAAAATATATATGACTGCATTTGTTAGAAATCACACATGAAACAAAACTATAGAAGAAGGGGGATTTTTAAAAACCTGTTAAATTATTAACCGAAACATTCATTATAAGAGAAAATGTCTTTCAAAAGCGAAACATAAAGAGAAAAAAAAGGTAAAAATGAATCACACAGGGGCTGGTGAAATGGCTTAGTGGTCTAAAGCACCTACTTGGAGCAAGCTTAGCAAAGCACAGGGACTGCGGTTCAATCCCCCAGCACCACATGCCAGCCGGCCCCGCCCCCTGGTGGGCTGAGCTGGCCACACACACA
>NW_004524716.1:2216463-2217296 GCF_000260255.1 Octodon degus | reverse complement strand
TGAAGAAATGTTTCACATCAGTGACCTCCACTTTCCATTGTAAGAAACTAAAAACATCACAAAATTGAATTTAACATAAGCTCAAGGAAGGAACTAATAAAGGCAGAAATCAATGAAATAGAAAACAATAGAGAAAATTAGTATATCTGAAGTATGAGTCTTTGAAGAGATTTTTCAGATGTATAAAGCTTTACTAATGGTAGTTAGAAAATAGACACAAATTTGGGATGGGAAGTGTAGCTCAGGGGAAGAGAGTGTGCTTAACATGAACAAGGCCCTGATGGCCAGATAGTTCAGTGGACTAAGGGGCCGGGGTTCTATCTACAGCACCACATGCCATGCTGGCCCCGCCCCTGAGGCGTGCTGAGACTGGGCGTAGTGGCACGTGCTTGTAATCCCAGCGCTTGGGAGGCTGAAAACAGGAAGATCACTCTGAGTCCAATCTGTGTAGTGAGACCTTGTATACCCTGTAGACCCTGTACTAAAAAATGAGGCCCTGAGTTGCCTTTCCTAGCACAGAAAATGAAAGAAAGAAGAAAGAAAGAAAGAAGAAAAATCATTGCAGACCACAAAATTCCTTGAAAGATACAAACTGTCAATGTTCATTAAAAAAGAGATGGGTAATCTGAATTACCTTATATTTCTTAAGGTGCTTAAATTTGTTGTTAGAAATCTTCCCACAAGGATATACTAGGCCATATGGCTTCATGTTTAAGGAAGAAATGATCTCTAACCCTACTCAAAAAACCAAAAGGGACAAATTCTTCCTCCCACTCATTCTTATTAAGCCAACGACAAAAACAATAAAAGATGTTACAAGGGGCCGGGGAGAT
>NW_004524716.1:2205010-2215343 GCF_000260255.1 Octodon degus | reverse complement strand
ATGAATTAAGATGCATCATACACAGGGACAAATTCTCTCTGACGGATATGATCACTATGCATAGCAAATGTGGATTAATAAAGTCCAGGTGATTATCTCAATAAGGAGAAAGAAACATTTTATGAAACTCAACACTCCTTCTTGCTAAGGAGTCTTAGCCACTGAGAAATGGAAAGGAATGTCAACTTTTAAGGAAGCGCAATTTTAAAAAAATGAAAAAGTAGCTTCATATTTCATAGCAAAAATCTAAAAGTAGCTTACTCTTCCTAAAACTAAACAAGAATGTCAATCACCTCTTACCACTCTTACTGAACGAACATTATAGTCAAGTTTTAGCCAATTCGAAAAGGCAAGGAAAACAAAGACAACATACACAAAATGGAAGGGAAAATATAAAACTGTTTCCATTTGCAGATGACGTGGCTACCAAGGGTAGAAAATTCTAAGATATGTATAATGAAGTCTGAGAAGGCTTCAGTGAGTTTAGCAAGGTTATGAAATAAAATGTCAATACATAAAAGGCAATTTTATATCGATACTAGTAGTGCAAAATTGGTAAGTACTGTAATTTTATTTTATTTTTATTTATTTGTGTGTGTGTGTGTGTGTGTGTGTGTGTGTGTGTGGCCAGCTCAGCCCACCAGGGGGCGTGGCTGGCTGGCATGTGGTGCTGGGGGATTGAACCGCGGTCCCTGTGCTTCTCCAAGCTTGTTCTAAATAGGTGTTTTAGACCACTGAGCCATCTCACCAGCCCAGTACTGTAATTTTAAAGTATGATTTACCGTAGCATGATTTTAAGAGAACAACTAATATACAGAGCTTTGCAATACAAACTAAAAAATATTTCTAGGAAAAATGAAAACATATGCCGTGCTTATTGACTGGAAAAATAAATATTATTTAAGTGTCAAGTCTCTGTACTTTGTGCTATAGTTTTAATTTAATCCTCCAATCCCAGGAGTCATTTTAATAACAGTTGGCAAGCTGACTTAAATGTTTATATGGAAATTGAAAGGACTGTGAATAGATAGAACAACTGTGGGAAAATAAGAGAGCTAAGGGCCGGAGAGATATAGAATAAGCGCCTGCCTAGCAAGCGCAGGGTCCTGAGTTCAATCCCCGGTACACACACACACACACACACACACACACACAAGGATATACCCCCCTTGCTTTCAAGCCTTACTACAAAGTTACATCAGAGAAAACAGAGTTATAGGGCCGCAGTATATGGGATGGTTGAGTGCTAGAATGGCATAAATACAATCAACTCGTGATGCAGTACCGACTCAGGATGCATACCGTATGGGTCAGTGCTGTAGTCCTTGCCTTGAATGTGTGAAGACCTTAGTTCAATCACCAACACCTCAAAATAAGTACATAAATAAATTATATATAATCAATTGGTTTTTAGCAATATTGTTAAAATAATTAATGGGGTTTTGAAAAATAGTATTAGAAAAATTGTATATCTCTATGTAAAAAACAAACTTCAAACTTCACATAACACAATATACTAAAATTAAATAAATATGCCTCATATACGTAAATGTAAGAGACTAAACAATTATAACAGTACTTTTAGTTATGTGGGAAAAATATTTGTAACTTATTGGAGCAAAGTCTCTTCAGACAGAACATAAAAAACTATAAGAGAAAAATAATTGATAAATTGCATCTTATTAAAATTTAAGGGCTGGCCAAATAGTTCAGCAGATTAAAGCACCTGCAAGTAGGCGCAGGGGCTGGGGGTTCAATCCCTGGTCCCTCGTGCCAGCTCCACTCCTGGGGTGTGCTGAGAAGACAAATGAGACTGGGCGTGGTGGCATGAACCTGTAATCCCAGCTCTTGGGAGGCTGTAAACAGTCGGATCACTACGAGTCAGATTTAGTAGTGACACCCTGAACACCCTGTAGACCCTTCCCTAAAATACAAAATAGATAAGTAAATAAATAAATATAAAATAAAATTTAAAAATGTTTGCTGGAGGATTAATATCAGTAAGAAAATGAAATCCATACACTATCTGAAAATATTTTACAGCACACATCTGATAAAAATGTACATTCAGAATATGTAAATAGCTGTTACAATTCAATATAAGACAAGCAACTAATTAGTCATACAATAGAAGATTTGAATACACATTAAAGAAGATACAAGAATGGCAAATAAGCATGTGAAAAGATGCTGAGCATCACTCGTTGCTAGACAAATAGATATTAAAATTAAAGTCTCATTCTATTACCCACACTATTGGCTAACATTAAAGACTGACCCATAATGTCAGAGACTATATGGAGTGACTGAAATTCTCACACACTGCTGACAGAAATGCAAAACAGTTTGCAAATGTTGGAAAACCTCTTGATGGCTTCTTCTACAGAGAATACACTGATTATGCAACTCAACAATGACCTAAATATGTATTTAACCAAGACAAGGGAGAACTCATGTTCACACAATGATTTATGGATGGACCTTCAAAGCAGCCCTACACACAATAGCCAAAGAGGAGAAACAAACCCAGTTATGAACAGAAACCCTTGTGGTATGCCCAAATCAAGAGCAAAGTGAAACATAATACTGACAAAGGCTAAAACATGGACTAAATCCGGAGGGCATTATGCTTAGGGAAAGGACCTAGATGCAAAGGACTAGATATTATGTGATTCTATGTAAATGAGTTGTGAGGAAAGGCAAAATATAACTGTTAATTTTATAAGAATTAGTTGGTTATTAATACAGTCAAGATGAGAAATCAAGTTGTATAAATGTATCATTAAATTGTGTTGGAACAAAATGACAAAATTTCTAAAATTCACAGTTTTGAGTTATTTTTCTAATTACTGATATAGGTGCTCTTGAAATGATTAAAGAGTATCATATCTTTTGGGTTTTTTGTACTTTAGGGAAGGGTCTACAGGGTGTTTAGGATCTCACTACTAGATTGGACTCGTAGTGTTCCTCCTGTTTACAGCCTCCCAAGAGCTGGGATTATAGGCTTGTGCCACCAGGCCCAGTCTCAATTACCACCTCAGCTCACCCCAGAGGCAGGGCTGGCATGGCAGGCCCAGAGATGAAACCTCGGCCCCTGTGCCTGCTTGCAGATGCTTTAATCCACTGAGCTATTTGGCCTGCCCCATATTTTTTCTGCACGTTTGAAGTTCTGCCTAATCGTATGTTATCACATGCCTACCAATGCTATATTTAGTAATGTGTTGACAGCATAAAATTAACCATTTATACCATAAAAATGGGACAATAATAAACCAAGTTTGTTTTTTTTTTAATTTTCAGGAGACATTTCAATTCGCATTAGGCAACACATCATTTAATATAAACATAGAAGATTCTATTTAGGAGAGAGAAGAAACTCCAAGAGAGAAGCGAATCAAGGGGACAGGAGAGATGAAGGGAACTTTTTGGAGCGAGCTGAACTCGAACTGATCTTTAAAAATAGAATTTAGACTGGCAGCAGAGAACAACACCAGGCGAGGTAAGCAGAAGGACTGAGTAGAGTGAGGGCGATGTGCTAACGCGCAGTAGCGCTGTTATGGGATGCCGCACCCAGGCGGAAAGCAGCCCTAACGGGCAGGTGTGACAGGCAGCTGCTGTTTCCTCTCCCCTCTTTTTCTCCTTTCTTCTACTAGCCTTCCAGCTCCTGACATGACACCCTGGGGGTTCCTGCCCAACACAGAGTGTATCTGGCCCTCTAGGTACGGTGACAGATGCAAAGAGAGGCCCAGCCCAGGATGGCCCAACGTGCTTGCTTTGAGGCTTTCAGCTGGATGCGTCAGAAGATACGTTCCCCTTCTCTACTAACTAAGCTTGGAGGAAACGACTGTCCAGTGCTGGCTGCAGCCATCCTTGGGGGAGGCAACAAAAGCCACACGAAACAGAAGCAGAGGTCAGAGAAGGAGGAGGAGATTTTGAATTTTTAGTTTCAGCTGACTTTAGGTCAGCGACCCATGACTCCCTGAGATCGACACGTGAGCCAGTTAATTCTTCATTTAACCTGGGTCGAACATTGTTCGCTTCTTTCTCACCAAAGAGTTGTGAACTGTGCACTCTGCTCAGGATTCTAACCTATTATGCTTTATCCTTGAAGGCTGGAGTTTGTGTGTGAAAGAGCAACAGGAAGGGGCTCTCGCCTCCTGCAGGTAGGTGTCCAGCTCTCGGGAGAGATTACATTCTGGTCTTTTACCTCCCAGGGCATACTCTGGCTGATGAGATGTTCACTGGTCCTTGGATCGGGCACCGGAGGAGCTCTGAGGTCACCTGTGCCGGAGGTTTGCAAGCAGGGCTCCAGGCTGTTGACTCCACGACGCCATCTGCAGGAGTGTCGGGGCCCTACAGGGACGTCCAGGTTCTCCAGCCTCTCCAGCTCCGAGGATAGCTCTAATACTGTCAGCAGCAAGACACTGCAGTCAACTTGGCAGAGCGCGGCTGGCACATTGCACTTATTTCTGTGGCCACCTGACACACCGTGCACACTGCAAGGAGACTGTTTCCTTACAATAGAAAACTCCACGATAACAGGAAGGCCAGGCATGAATACTCAGGAAAAATCCACCTTAGGAGGAGGGAGGGCTGAACAGGAGTTCTTGGAACCTGGTCCCGGGGTTTCCTCTCACTTGGGACTCTTGCCCCAGAGTACATCTGCTTCCACTTACAAAGCAGGCTTAACAGTGGACACGATCAGCTCCCTAGGTTCTTCATAGCGCAGCTGAGACAACCTGACATTTTCCCCCAAAATTTAGCTGAATACTAAGGGAGAACAAGAAGGAAATACTAGCAGGTAATACAAATAGCAAGTTTCCAGAGCAGTGGTTTCTGATCCTAAGGTAACTACACAGGGGTTTTAAAGATGGTGTTGAAGGCTGTGTTACTGTTTCCACAAATATTTGTGTCCTACACCTTCCCCCTGAGGCGTGGATGCTGAGCCTGCCCATGTGGCTTGACTGGTCCAGTGGAAGGGCAGCGGATGGGGGCCTTAAATGGTTTGCGTGGCTCAGTTTTTGCATCTGCGGACCTGCCCATGAGGTGAACACGGGTGGCCTGAGCTAAGCATGGCCTGCGAGGCAGAACAGGATCCATCCTGAAGCCAGGGGCCATCAGCAGGCTCTCAGCCTGACACGCTTGCTCCCAAATGGTCCTTCCTTGGCCAGCTGTGCTGTGGCGAAGCTGGAGCCCTAGTGCAGTGGCTTGGGGCTGGTCATGTGGCCCTTGGGAGTTTCTCAGCGCTACGCTGGGGAGAGCCGAGGGATGCCGCAGCACAGTGCCACAGGTCTCGTCTAAAATCCCTCCCTTGGACAGAGCCCTCCCTATCTTGCCTGCTACTCAGGTGCTGCAATAACATACTTGCCTTTATTTCTATTGACCGGACAACTGAGCGGGGCACAGGGTCTGGTTCCGAGGCCTGCTGAAGAGGAAGCTCTCTGTTGTACTCAGAGGAAAAAAACAAAAAACAAACCAAAAAAAGCCTCATCACTCATCCCAATGGAGGAAGGCAGTGCTATAAATAGCACAGGGGTAGAGTATACAGCACACTATGGTGTACTGTATTGTACCACATCGTACAATATAGGTTTAAAGCAGATCACAGTTAGTACAGTGAGGACCAAAGCCAGGCTCCCCTGCAGCCGCCTGCGTTCTCCCAGCAGCTCCGAGTGCTCACCCGTCAGCACCCAGATTCTCATTGGTCTTCCCAGACTGGATCAAGCCCTGCACCTGTCTCTCCCATAGCTCTTTGGCTTCTTCGCAGCACTTAGAGTTGCAAAGTCACACTGATGTACAGGAAATTTTGTCCGAGTCTGTTTGCCTGGAATGCTGAATGCTCCGTGGAAGCAAGTATAGGCTTTGGGTTGGTGTCTGCTGCTGAGGCTCAGTGTCCAGCACCCCTTCTGGGACCTACAGCTGTTGCTTACTAGGCATCTAACAGACAGGCCCAGCTCCCGCCTCCCGCCACGCCTCAGAGCTGCCATTCTCCATCATTTCATTTCCTGGAATTTCCTTCCTCTCGAGCATCTTTCATCCCCCAGCTCATGAACTCTTAAGATTCGGACCACAATTGCAAAGTCCCTTCTGGAGGCCCCAAGGTCACCAGGGCGTGAATAGAAATGCAGTCTTACCTGTCAGATAGATTACGTGTGAGTCTTATTTCTAAACTATCTCACATTTGCATTTTGGATTTGAGGACTCGACTCCTTCTGCTCACAAAGGAGGAAGCAGAAGCACATTTTCACCCAAGTTTACTCAGCTGGCTGTTGGCAGGTACTAGAGCCACTGACAAGAAATTGGTTCGGCTCTTTTTTGCTGTCACTGTGGTATAAATCGTTTTCCCCTTCTGATGAGGACCTTGGCACCCAATGCCATTGGTCTGAAATCCCTTTCCTTGTTAGGCAACCCTGGCAATAGAGGCCTGCGAGGGAGAAGAGAAGCTTGGGATGCGTCCACTGGCCAGGTGTGGGGTAGCAGCTGCCACTTTCCCTCCTTTGTTTTTTTCTATCAGCACTGGTTTTAACCCTGATCTAGGAGGCCACTTTGTCTGGGACAGGGAGATAATTTAGTCTCACGTCTATTTGGCAGCTCCCTGATTGCCAGCTGAGCCTGATTACACAGTCTGTGTGCCTGTCCCAGGACAGATGCGTGCTGCTGCGCTGGGCATGAGCCGCTCCAACTACGCCTCTGCCTCGGAGGCCTCACCCTCAGCACCCTGTGGAGAGCGCAGACGTAGTTCCCCCAGCAGTCCAGCCTCAAGCTCTGCTGGAACATGCCTTTGCCCCCGTCCCTTTCCAGGAGGAGAGCCTGGTGACTAGGCCAGGCGCTCTCCAGACATCAGCTTTGTAACTTGCAGACGTGATCCATGGCTTTATCGGAGCTTTTCTGGTTTTGGCTATTTCTAAGAAAATAAAAACGTCCATTCACGAATCTAACAAGTTTAATTAAAACATGTGTGTCAACAACTTTGGATGTAGATAGAGTAAGATGCAGTTGTAAATACTTTCCTCAGGAATTCTCAGAATCGAAATAGAGATGCACATGCGGGGTGTAGAGATAGATAAGCCAGATTTCTAACAGTGGGAATGGAGAAAAAGAGGAGAAGCTTCTAGAAGGCTTCACAGTAAGGGCGCCATCTTGGTTGGTCTTAAGGAGAATAACTGGGATTCACCATGATGGGTAAGTGACACACGGAGGCATGAAAGCCCGAAGTGTGTGAGTTTCAGGGGTAAGTGAGAGTAATTATGCTGCTCGTGGGTGGAGACGCTCACTGGACCAGAAGCATGCGGAAGACATACTGTGAAGGGACAAGGACGAGGAGGAGTGGAAGATGAGGCTGGGACATTGAGTGGAGATCAGAGGATAAGGCACGCCCTATGACGAGCCAGTCCACGTGCTGGGGGCAGAGTGACAGCAGAGGTAAGCACTGGCGCCTGTTTGAACTCAAGTTCCATGGGAACACTTTACTTCTGGATGGTAGATTAAATATTTTCTCCGGGAAATTAAGCACATATCATAGAGAAGAGAAAGGAGATAGCTTAGAAAAGGTCCTTCTACAAGGCTCTTGGGGATACAGTGTGAATCACTTCAGGGCAAAGCTGTGGCTGACCCCCAAGGAGCATGTGCAGTGTGCCAGATGCCCACAAGTACCTGACTGTTCCTCTTCTGTAACTCTTAGGACAACCTGTGTAAAGTCGTCATTTTTACCATCCCCAGTTGGTGATTTAAAAAGGTGCCTAATAGTGATCTAGTAAGTAGTTCGATTTGCAGCTGATCAGCTGGTTAGAGAAACCACGCAGTTACCTTCAAGGGACTGTACTTGGGAGCCAGAACCCTAAATTAGGGAATGTTTATTTCCTGCCTGCAGCGAGGAGCCCCAGAGGATCTGAACCCAAGGGAGATCAACTCTGATACGGATGACCACACGAGTTGGTAAGAAAGACAGAAGACAGAGCTGCGGAGCTTTGAGGGCAGCGCTTTGGATAGAGTCATTGTTGAGCCCCTGCTGGAGTCCCCGGGAGGCCCCGCTGCTGCGTCTGAGAAAGCCTCTGTCAACTGCACATTGAAGGAGCCACGCAGCGTGGAGCAACACACTCTGAGGATAAGGGGCTTCCTTAGGTTCCCACGGCGTCAGGGACACCAGATGACCTTCCGTAGGCCTCTGCGGCACTGCCCTTGGGGACAGACCGGACTTTACTATCTTCCCTGTGCTTTAGCTCGCTCTGAGCAGGCAAATCTGCAGTAGCAAACCCAGAGATTCTGATTTACATGCCCTACACGGAGCAGTCTAAGGACAGTCTCCTAAACTTAGGTGGAAAAAACTTTACCAAGCCAGTCCAAATAGTCACAATGATGCTCGCGTTTCTCAGCAAGCAGGGGAAACCCTGCTGGAGTTAAGGACCCTGAGGGGCATTTTCAGCATTCGCACAGCAGGCTGTACCTCACCACACCCAGCTACAGGGATCTCCCTGGACTCACCGTCCCAGGGCTTTCTAGCCTGGAAGATCTTTGTTCTTTCCACACTACCTTTCCACGCAAACCTCAGGGTCTCCTTTGGGCTCTTCCTGGGGTCTGCAAATCCTCCATAATGAATAGCCGTCTGCAGATTCATCTTTATGCGGTTCCCCTCCCACTTCAGATTGGTAATAAAAATATTAAACAGGACTAAGTCAACCCCTGCTGCACCCCACTGGCAGCCACCCTCGGGACAGGCTGGCTTTCATCACGGGCTTTTTTCCTTGCAGTTGTTTGTCCAATTTACAGTCATCTGCCTGTATCTGGCTAGCTGTCCCTGCTGGTCAATCTGAACTCATTGTGAAAATAAAAATGTTGACAGCTATGCAAGCCTTCCTAGTGAAGATGCAGATGTGTATCTTTTTCTCTTCATCTGGAAGCAGTGGGGTAAAAAGTGAATGGCACCCTACGAATCAGCTGCATCTAAGGTCACCTGAATAGCTCATTTTCAACAAGGTCTTACTCACTAACAAAGAGTAAGTATTTTACTCAGTCCCTCTTTGAGACATTTTGTAGTTCAGCTATTCACATGTAAATAAGGTAACCTTGCATGTGAATCGCAGCAAACTCCAAGACATGTTTGGTAGAACCACAAAAGATTATTTATCCTCCAGAAAGGCTTTCTCCTTTGTCACAAGCATCCCCAGGTCTAGGGACAGCAAAAAGAGAGGGGCCAGGCTGATTCTTTTTTTTTTTTTTAATTTTAAAGAGAAAAAAACACTAAAAATAATAATACAAAATTCCAGAGCAAGATTAGTAGGAGGGTAACAATGGCTAGCACACTACTTACTGTCATGTTCAAAGCAGTTTTTATTGAGGGTCTTACCCTCTTCTGGAAGCCTCTGGGAGGACTTGCAGCATCTTGCTCCTCACCCTCTGCCTGCATTCCCCATGGGGTGTCCTGTTTCCCAGCACCTGCTCCCAGTCACCAGTGTCTTTTCTCTCCTGCCCTTGAGTGGTACCGAAGTTCAGGGGCACTTCACCACGACATTTTTTGGCACAGTTTATATTTGCTTCAGTCCCCTCATCACACTAATGAGGATGGACAGTGATTGAAAAGCAAGTAGGAGCCAACAAGTAGGACTCATTCCCCCCAAAAGCCCTCTTTCTTTCTCTCTTTCTCTTAAAATATCCAAAAAGCCCTCTACTTTTCAGGAGGACTATAAAAAGAATGTTTCAACACTTGATGTGTATCTTTTACATTTTTTGTGAATTGTTCCTGGCCAGGAATGCCATATATCAAATAAGATCATTCACATCAGACACCGAGTCATAGTTTTTATATCATAACCAAACACAAGAGCTTGAAATAATAGGAATTCCACCATTCTCAATGTCTTCTAAACTTTCTTATATAGAAAAAAGATACAATAAAAGTAAAAAAAAAAAAAAATCTTTGTCTTTCATCGCAAATATCTGTTTGTACTCTTAAAATACACATAATGAAGGAATTTCTAAAAATCTACTCAGGATATATCCTGAGGGGATTTCACTGACCTTATCAGACCCAAAAGCTACAACTCTTGTTGCACAGGTCCTGCTTTACCTTGGTCTTAACCATCCAGTAGAAAAATATAAAAACGAAGTATAAGAAGTAAAGCCATGGTGTTATGTTGAGCTGTAGGGGACTCTGGTCAACAATTTCTGACATTGCTAGTGAAGTGGAAGACCCAGTACTATTATAGACTGCTGAACTCTTTTAGAATATTTTGCTGAGTTTACACACCTATAATATTTAAATGCTGGAACTTAACATAAAAAAGGGGATACAAATGAATGTCCATTTTGTATCTGTGTATTCTAAGTGGTTAGGATA
>NW_004524716.1:2186532-2204910 GCF_000260255.1 Octodon degus | reverse complement strand
AAGTGGTTAGGATAGATATATAGTTACATTCTCTTAATGAATAGAGGGATTTGCTCTAATGGTGTTTGTAAATAGGATATCAAGTCCACATCTTGTACAGCAATTAACCACTAGGAAGAATGTATGCAATGTGTGAATTATTGAAACTGTCCTACCAATTTGATTTGAAACTGTCTCATTGCTATTTGTTTCTCAATAAAATTATGGAAAAAAATAAAAAAAATTTATATCTAATTTAAATATAGTGCACGGGTTAATCCATTGTCCATATGCAAAGGGTTTTCTGGTGTTATACATCCCATGGACACATTTTTGTGAATTCATTTCTAGAACCATATCCAAATGCAGTGCTGCTGGCTAGCCGGCTGGCCCATTGATATGGTGATGGGGGCCCTCTGAGCGGCTTCCTTTGTATCTCAGCACGTCGGGTCTCCATAGAGGTGGAGTGGGAGCTGTCCTGCTTCAGGTCCCCAAGCCCAGGTTGCGTTTGTGTATAGGGCGAGTTAATGAGAACAGAATGCCTATCTTCCCCTGCTTCCCTAACCCCATCTGTTCAAACAAAAGACTGAAAGGGAAAAAGAGCCGAGACCCTGCTGGCCAAGGGGGGAGGAATAATAACACATATCCTTGGGCAACATTTCAGCACATGTAACCCTTTTATACTGTGCTTAAGCTTTTATTCGGACAAAGGAAGTCAGGCCAATGTTGTTTCCATTTAAAAAAAAAAAATTATTTAAAGAACACATCAGGCCCAAAGGCTTAGTTTTGTTTTGTTTTGTTTTCAATGACTGCACTTGTAAGTCTAGATCGAAAAATGGAACATATGAGAGGGAAGAAAAAAACAATGTGATTATAAGGAAATACGCTGAGTAAGCAACCTAGATAGGCAGCTGTAAAGACTAATTTCAGCGACTTCGTATGAAATTCAAGAAATAAGTCATTTCGCATTGCTAATACAAACAGAGCGGGAGGAGATTCTGCTCCTGCCTTCTGAAGAGTCCATGAAAATGTTGTAATTTATAGGGGCGGACAAGAAAAGCAGTTGCCTTCTGTCCTTCAGGCTCGGCGACCTGCGCACAGAAGCTTAGCTGACCACTCAGGTCAGGGTCCCTCTCCCTGGGGCAGCTCACTGAGGCTGACGGGCTCCTGGAGATGACTCCGAGAATCCCCGTGGACTCTCGCAAGGCTGTGCTTCACATTTCATGACGCTCTCCTCCACGTGGCTGTGCATCAAAGCAGAGAAGAGAAACACTTTCTGGGATGAACTGCACTAAATTTAAGTTGGAGCTGTTAAATTCTCCAAAGGAGGAAAAGTTAATTTGCCCTCAAATAATTAATGTTGTTTTATCTGTATTATAAAATGTATATTTTAAGCCAGCCATCCTGATAGATGTGTTGCCGTCGTACGCACACAGCTTTGTCATCCTGGGGAAAGTATCTGAGAGGAATTCTACCCGTCCTCTGAAGCAAACTCTGGGCGACCACTCCTGTGGCAGGAAAGGGAAAAGAAGCTTCGTCAGGGGAGACTGCCGAGGAGGCCTTACGATGATCACTACGTACTTGGGAAAGGAAACGAGACCAGTTTTGGGGATTATTTTACAAAGAATGGATTAAAAAAAAAAGAAAAACAGGAAGACATTAAAAAAGAAATGTAAAGGGCCAGCCAACTAGCTCAGCAGATTAAAGCACCTGCAAGCAGGCACAGGGGCCTGGGGTTCGATCCCAGGGCCTGCTGTGCTGGCCCCGCCCCCAGGGTGTGCTGAGACTGCAATTGAGACTGGGTGTGATGGTGTGCACCTATAATCCCAGCTCTTGGGAGGCTGTAAACACGAAAATCACTACAAGTCTGATCTAGTAGTGAGACCCTGAACACCCTGTAGACCCTTCCCTAAAATAAAAATTTAAAAAAGCGAACTTTAAGATCTTCTGGAAACTGGAAAAGTCTGAAGAATTCCACAAAGAGATGTGGCTAGGACATCCACAACATGTGGGGCACAAGGGCACCTTCTGCAGGAGTCAGTAGCTGCACGGGAAAGGCAAACCAGCTCTGAAACCCAGGGAGGCACAACCGCTGAGAAGGGGAGAAATCCTCCGCACTGGGGGAGTGAACTTGGCAGTTCAGTAAAACCCAAGCTTAGTACATCTTGGCCATCTTGGTAGGACATTTTCTCACAAGTGTTTATTTTCATTGTGTTGAAATGACAGCTTTTGATTATTTATGCAGGCAGAACAAAAAACAGGGAGAAGACAGCCCAAAGTGGTAACTGAGCAAACAATTATTCTTTCTTTTTTCCAAAGCATTTTCTTTCCTTATTGTTTATTTTTGCTTCTGCTAATTTTTAAATCAGTTTTTATTCCCCAGGTACACTGGTCAGTACTCGCCCAGAATGAAAAACACACCCCTGATGATCCACGGGGAATGTAGTGCATGGCATTAATAACTGGTGAGGAGAATACATTTGCTGTCTCCATTTCCCTCCTCATCCCTAGAGGACATTAGGAATGCAAAATACACTGCATCTACAGAGAGGTGAGCTCTGAAAGGGTTGGCAACAAAAGCAATTTTTGGCTAACAAAATTATGTTTTGTCGTGAGGGTTCATCTCAAAACAAGTCTTATCTATGTGAAAAGTCTTCTACTATAGAAAGGTGTGATGGGGCTCATGATAAGTAAGGGTCATGGCCAACGTGGCTCAAAAGAAAGACAGGTTAACAAGAAAAACACATAGAAGATTTATTTGGTATAGTTTTACATGACAACTTTCAGATGAAAGACCCAAAGAAGCAGGGAAAACTACTTTCATGCTTAGATCCTAGGAATAACAAAGGGCTGTGTAGAAATATGATTGATAAAAAGGATATTACCTGTGGGAACAGACAAAATCCAACAAAGTCCTGACTGTGTAATATTTCTTCCTCCAGAGCTTAGGGCAGGACACTTCCCAGAATCAGAGACTAAAAAGGGTTTAAAGAAAACTATTGAAAAATATTGATTATTCTTATATCTTGTATGTCTAGCATGCTATTTAGCTAAGATTCTTTGAGCATTTGTTGAGCAGACTAAGCCAAAATATCGCTGGTCTTTGCTCCTAGTTCCTGGCAGAGATCAAAAACCTTTGGAATTCTTCAGCCTTACCTCTTGTCCTTCAAGGAGAATGAAGGGTCCGGCCATTAAGTTCATTCGTGTGGCCAACGTAATTCAGGCAACCATATGTCTGTACTGGAAGACTGGATAAAACCCGTGGACATCAAAGCTCAGAGGAGCTGGCTGGTTAGTTCAAACTGATGTGTTGAGAATGTACCATTCCAGGAGTAGAGGAAGCCCTGAACCTTCTCTCGAGACCTAGCTTATGTGTCTTTTCTGTTCAGCTACTTGTGACTGAAAGCCTTTGTCACTGCGTCAAAGGACAGAGTCACAACAATTTAATTTAAAGGATTCAACTGGCTTTCATTTGAATTCCAGAACCAGGTAACACTTCATTTCAGAAAATACAGTAAATATTCCAATGGGCCGAACAGAAGAGGTTGGTTTTATGAACAGAGAAAAACGAACGAGAACAAATAGCAGATTGGTCATTTCAGTTCCTCTACTGGTAAGGTGGGACATACGAACAGAACAGTGGAAAGGTAACTGCCTGGTTAATTTTAGATTCCTTCCAGATTTGTGGTGATGGTGGTGGTGGTAGTGGAGGTGGTGGTGGTGTGTGTATGGAGAGAGAGATGTGGGGAGAGAAAGAGAGAGAGAGAGAGAGAGAGAGAGAGAGAGAGAGAGAGAGAGAGAGATTTAGGCAGAAGCAACTTCATTATCATGGTAATTTAAACTGATCTGTTTCAAAAATTTGCCTGCTATCCCTAAATACCGATTTCTCCTGAAATTCAGGTAAGTGGCCAGTTTCAGTCTGGTAACAGTGTATACCTTTAGCATGAGTGACTCCATTTTGACTGTGGTCTGCTCTTTTGGGGTCTACTGCAGGATGATGATTCTAAACAATGGCCGCCTCTAACTTTCATTCAGCCCGACACTTGAGTTGTAAGTATAGTGCTTTCATTGAATTCTGTGAGTCATTTTAGCAAGGGACAGAACCTGAATGTGGTCATGTGAACCCCCAAAATCCGTGGCCAAGTTGGACAGAAGAGTAGCTGTCCTCAGGACAGCACATTCGGCTGATGTCTGATACAGGGGAAGTTTTATTGGGGACCTTGTCTCTGACTTGTAGGCTCTGTCATTATCACCCCTACTTTACACACAGAAAACAGAGGCACACAAGGGCTACTTTCCATCTTCTGTAACTGGCAAAATTGGGATTTGGGCCCAAGCAATTTGACTTGAGTCTAGTCCTAATCCACCACACCTCCCAGTCCCACTGCTCAGCTTGTTTTCTCAATCCTCAAGCCCTGAACCAAAACTCAGAGCCACACTTAAATATGTAGCAGGGGCATACCCGGTAGCCAGTACTCTGAAATGTGGAAAGCTTTTCTTCTGAGATACATCATAAAAGAGACTGAGATGCGGATGCCAGTTATCTGAGAATTGAAATGACACCACCTGCCTCATCTCAACTCAGATATTAAGTGCGAAATCCCTCAGACCCTATTAATCAAAGCAATCACCAGAATCAATATTTATTAAACATCCTCATGCATGAACAAAAGTTAATCACAAAGAAGACATAGATGCTGCTCTCAATTCGGCTCTGCTCAAAAGGCAAGATAACACTAATGGAGACAAACCTTCCTTCCTGTCTTGGGAGGAGGGAGGGTGGAAGAAAGTCCCACTTATCTGAATGGATTTGCAGCACTCCACAGCTGCCCCGGTGGCCTCCTCATATCTCTTCATATGTAAAGTATTTTCTATTTGGAGGACAGAGCAAGACTAGATTAATGGCCCGGCTGGTGACCCCTATCTGTAAAGAGCCTTGGCCTCTCATAAAAATACTTAATAGAGTTCTTTTCCTTTAATTGCATGCCACAATTTTGGGGCACCCATCCATCTCCATGGGTGCTCCAGGCACTTGCTTTCCTTTGTAATATGGCTCTGCCTGAGTGTGGAATCAGCTGACGAGGCCAGAGGTCCCAAGGCAGTACACCATCTGGCCAAGGTCATGGGCGGCAGATTACCAATTAGGAAGCACGGCAGGGAGGATGTTCGTGGCTGGGGGCCAGGGATACACGGTGGATCAACCATTAGAAAGGGAAGCGGTATAGGTGTTGCAACAGATTAATGCCCAAATCTTTGCTCTCGGGGGACTCTGTGTGAAATCTTAGATTTGGTTACCAGGAGCTTGCAGAGGTGGAAACAGAAGCAACTTCATTAGAAGACACTCAGGCCTTAAGAATGGTATTTCTCACCCTTTCATATGCACATATACGAGTCACTAGGGATCTTGTTAAAATGCAGTTTGGTTTTGGTGAATGGGTTGAACGGGCCTGAAACTTTGCATTCACTGTAACCTGGAAGATGTCACTGGCGCTATGCCATGGACCACTGTTGGATATAAGATCTTAGAGTCCCTTCCACCTGGCTTCTGCTGCATCTCTAGAAGGACTCACCTGCCAATAATCTAGTTCATTAGAACCTGGTTTCTTTATTTTTTTTTATTTTTTAATTTTTTTTATGGAACCAGGGATTGAACTCAGGCCCTTGTGCTTGCCAGGGGAGTGCTTATTCCACTGAGCCATCTCCCGGCCCCTAGAACTTGGTTTCTATAGCTCTATCTTCTATTCCAGCAGCTTAGACTAAATGTCATCTCCTTGTGTGTTAATTTATCCTACTGATTAAGAAGGAAGGTCTGGTCCTTAAACTGTATTTTCCCTTTTTCTTTTCACTTAGTTTTTAATGGTGCAAACACTAACATTTGGACAATTTTAGCAGGCTCAAACATCATATTTAATCTTGAGCTTTTCCTCTTCTACTCATTATTATTATTATTATTATTATTATTATTATTTTTTTTTTTGCAGAACCAGGGATTGAACTCAGGCCCTTGTGCTTGTCAGGGAAGCACTTATTCCACTGAGCCATGTCCTCGGCCCCTATATTTTTCTAACAAAGTTAATAATAATTAATCTAATATCCTAATCCCTGTTCAATTCTCATAATTTCCCCAAAATGTCTGCATCAGATACATCAGAACCAAAATCGAAACCATACGCATAACGATGCATTTGATTATTTGATGATCACATCTCTTTTACTCTCTAACACTTTGTCTTATTATTCTTTCTGCTGCTAATCCAATTTACTGTTGAAGTAGCTACGTTATCCACCTTGTAAAGTTTCCCTCATTCTGAATGTGTGCAAGCCCCTCTCTTAATGGTGTCATTAACCATGTTCCTTTCTCTCCTGTTTTTCCTGTAAGTGGGTGATTAAATTCAGAGACTTACTTAAATTCAGTCCTTAGTTTGGTCTTGTTTTTTGCACTAATACTTCGTAAATAGTGCAGTATGCTTTCGGTATCATCACCCCGGGAAGACTATCACGGCTGGTTGTCTTACTTTCAGAGATATTGGGACCAAGCACTGGGCAGAGGTGACCTTACCTGGAGCCTCTGTCATAAAGTCTTCCATCTACTCTCCACTCCAAAGCTTTAGATGTCCTAGAGAATCCTTGTTTGTGCTCCGAAAAATGTGCCTGAGCTTCTCTGTTACACTTTATTCAACTTCTCTGCTTGATGATGAGTTCATTCAAGGAAGGATCGGGGGACCCCCTCTGTCTTCCGCACTTTGCCCAGTACTTGGAAAATGTCACTCAGCTGTTATACCATGAATGAACTCTGCCTTAACATCTTCTGATACTAGTACAGGCCTGCTATAAGTTACCTTCTATGTAAGGGATTTTTAATATGAAAGTCTTTCCTTCTAGAAATCCTGTTCCAATGGGGCTTAGTACGGACCAGAGAGGCAAGGTGTTTTATCAATACTTTCAGCTGCCAAGCTCCATGGTACTACAGAAGAGAAACAGAGAGAAAGGAAAGAGATGGCTTTGTAAGAGAACTTTTCCCAATCTTTGACTCAAGGGGCCACTTGAAAATGGAAGATTCACTGAAGCTTGCACTGAATATTTTCTTCCAGGAAACCCAGATCATCCCTCATGTGGAACTGTTTCACTCACCAGACGGTAGAAGATCTCTGAATTTATTCAATACAGTGGGGACAGAGAAGAAAGAGCTTAGTGACAGCATTCCCACTAGGGGGCGCCCTGACCAACGAAGAGGCCTGTAGCAGGCTTGGATGAAGACGCCTAAGAGGAGGTATTTCTGCTCGGGTCCTGGAAATAGATATAGAAGATTTAAATGTAATTAGCAGTAACACTCTGGGTTTCAAATGCTAGAAACCTCATTCTCTTCCCTTCGCTTTGCCCAAGTAAATCTCCACATTGATAATGGAACCTATCCCCACAGAGGGCTCTAAACGGGACAATTTTGTCTTCCACCTCCCCTGCCTCATCCTGTCCCCCACCACTAGGTGACACATCAATGTGTGATGTCACCTAGGACTGAGAAGAGAAGGGCTGCCATATGCACATAGTGGAAAAGGCCAGGGCCCCTACTACAGACAGGACACAGGACAGGCACCCCTCCCAAGCGACATATCCAGCCTTCTCTTGCAAATGTCATAGCTCCAAGGGTCAGCAGCCAGGCCTGCGGCGATCCTTTCCACTCACTGTTAGAGCCGCTCAGCGTTGTGCCAACTGTCAGCCTCCTCAGCTCCCATCACCCTTATTTCATCCACCTGCGTCTCTAAAATCTCACTCCCAAGCTCGCTGGACTCTTGCTTCAGGGTTATCCTAGATTGATAGTAATATAATTTTACTTATATCCATCAGCTGAGAGAGTGGGAAATTTAGACTTGGTACCTTTTTAAAGGAGATGGGAAAACTGAAAGGCAGGGAACACACCACGCAGAATCTACCGTCGTCACCTACCTGGCAGTGAGCCTGCACTTGCCAGCAGCAAATAGCTGCTCAGGTCCGTCTCTCTGATCCCTCGAGGACCTCGGCCTAGTTTCTTCTATTCCAGAAGTTCTCTGCTTTCCATTTTGTTCATATCTGCCCATGTCCTCAAGTATACATGTGTGCCCGCATCTCTTCCTTGCAGCGCCTTCCAGAAAGGAGGTGCCTGCTTCTGCTGCAGCCAACAGACAGGAAAACTCTCTCTCTCTCTCTCTCTCTCTCTCTCTCTCTCTCTCTCTCTCTCTCTCTCCCCCCAACCCAGGCTCATGCAAACTAGTAAGAGCAAAAATCTCTTTTGGGAAAGTAAATATTTTCTCCAAATTAACTAGAGTAGGCAGAGATGCAACTCTGTTTGAAACCTGGATCACACTTCTCTATCTATTTTTTCATGTATTTAGTACAGGGTCCATAGGGTCTCCCTATGCAGATCAGACTCATAGTGATCCTCCTGTTTTTAGCCTCCCAAGAACTGGGATTACAGGCATGTACCACCACGCCCAGTCTCATTCACTGTTTTAGCACGCCCTGGGAGTGGGGCTGGGCCTGCACACCCGGATTCAAACCCCAGCCCCTGCAGTCTGCCTAAGAAGGCCCTTTAGCCTGCTGAGCTATCTGGATGGCCCAACACAGTTTTCTATTCTTTGTATTTCTCTTCTTCCAGTTAGGGCATCCTGGGGCTGGGGAGATGGCTCAGTAGAACAAGCACTTCCCTGGCAAGCACAAGGGTCTGAGTTCAATCCCTGGTTCCACACAAAAAAAAGGCAATCCAGTTAGGGCATCCTAAGCATCTTAGTTCCTGATTGCAGGCTCTGCTTTATTTATACATCTAGATATCTATTCTAGGACATTTCCACGATTAAAAGTTATATATGTGTGTGTATTCTACTTCCACTTCTTTTTTTAAAAATTATTTATTTATTTTAACATTTATTGTGTGTGTGTGTGTTGCCAGCTCAGTCCACAAGGGGGCGGGGCTGGCTGGCATGTGGTGCTGGGGGATTGAACCGCGGTCCCTATGCTTTGTCAAGCTTGTTCCAAGTAGGTGCTTTAGACCACTGAGCCATCTCTCCAGCCCCTCTACTTCCACTTCTTATGCAGCACAAAACGTCCTATAGCTATAGTTTTAAAATCTACGTACCCTTTCCATGCAGATTGTTAGGATAAAACTGCTTTCACAACTCAGATTGAAGTCTTTGAGCTTCTCTAGCATGTGACCAGAAGTCACTTCCTTCTAAGGAGATGGTAGCAGAGAGCACACCTTCCTCTGCCACATCCTTGCCTAGAAATCGCCGCCTTTCGAAGTCCTGATACCTGCCCTACACAGAGCGCCAGATCTCAGTGCAGCAGCTTGCTGACTCCGCCTCTGCCTGCACTTTCTAGTGCATTCCTGCACTGTGGGCACTGAGTGCTCAACATGTCCTTTCCCGTGCTTTACTTGTAACCAGGGCCTGGTATGGATTTTTTTCTGTCACATAACTGAGCATTTTCTTGTTTCATTGGCTGTTGTTGCAAGTGTACAAGGCAAGGACAAAGGGCACATCCTGTAGCTATATCTGTCCCCAACCTCCAAGCGTCAAGAGGCTGCAGAAGTAGCTGAAGGTACCAGTGCTTGGGTGTGTAACTGAGCTCAGCACTCCCGAAGGTGGCTTTCTGGAGGTTCATCTGAGAGACCACTTCTCTAGCCCTTCCAATAACTTTCCGCTCTCACATTTCCCATACTAAGCCCTGTTCTGCCAAAAATGAGAAAATTGCTGTTTACTATACTGAACCTTGCCTCATAGACAGTGGTCAAGACAGTGGTATTCTACTTGTCACCAGTGTAAGTACAGAACTGGGGTACAGAGAGAAGAAGCAATGAAAGGATGAAAAGATGCTCAGTCAGGACATGGCATGGCCAGCGGACAGGTGTGCGACGTCAGACTCATCGTGGGAGGACTCCAAAAAGCTTCTCGAATGTACATAAGGATGTGCTCTTGACAGTTGTCAGTTGGACTAAAATATTGTGAAGGAGTCCTTATGCCTAGGCTTGGTGTTGAAAACAAGACTGTATTTCTACCATGGGTAGAAATACAGACCAATCAGGTCCTTTCCTAGATAAATAAGAAGAAACCTAGGCCCCACTTGTTACACGCATCACACATTCTGTAAGTAAGATGATGAAGTGTTGAAAGTGAGGGGTGAGATTGCGTGCAAAAAGTTTGTACTCACATACACTCAAATCTTAAGCTTTCTGGCTCTGAATTAAGCCCTTTGCTGCGGAGTTTACTTTCCCTGCTGTACCACAGCACATTGTTTCAATAACTTAACGAATTTCCAGCACAGCAATGTACTGCATTTTGGGGCATACAGTAATTCTCACATCTGTTGTTCAGGGTAAACTGTGCTTTACAATATCTGGAAGTGGCCTACAGTTGCCAGCCCAGTTTTGGCACAATTGTTTGGAGAAAAAAAAATTGGAGTAGTGCAGGCAAGGCAATTAAAACTTTTGGAAAAGCTGAACATGAAAAGGTGATGTGTTCTACTGGATAATAAAGCCAAAACCAAAGTAGGACTCCTGTGCTCTGGGGCGGCCTCCTCCAGCTGTTCTCTGGGATGTTCCCTGCAGCCTACCTGTATGGGGCAGTAAACAGGGTGCTCAGCTTCCAGTGTGGGGGGCACGCTCTGGGGGTGAAATACCAGGTTTCAGTTGCATGCTATTATAGTCAGAGTTTGCAAGGAAAACGGTTTCATACAGAACACATGATTTATAGGATTATTTTATAGTAGTCACCCAGAGTCAAGTATAAAAGAGTGCAGGAAATCTGCCCACACACTAGAGACCCAGAGAATCCAGCTGAGGGCTGGATCCCACAGCGATGTCCTGCATGAGTCCAGCTGAAGAGCTAGAGTCTGTGATAAAGCCCACCACGAGTCTGACTGGAGGCCTAGAGCCCAGGGCAATGTCTCATGCAGGCATGTTTCACAGATCGCGCTGGGAAGGCTCACAGGTGAGCAGCAGAAGCTAGCAAGTCTGTGACAGCTGGATGAAGGACCTGTGCCAGCAGGCAGAGTGATCTGCACTGGACCCAGGAAGCCACGCTCAAAGGAAGAACCAGAGCCCTCCCCAAAAGTAGCACAGCTGTGCTCAGGAACAGCAAGGTCCTGAGCTCCTCAAGACGAGACCAGCAGAGTTCACATCAGGAAAGCCGGGGCTGGGGATATATAGCTCAGTGGCACAACTGCCTGCCTGGCAAGCACAAGGTCCTGAGTTTGATTCTCAGTACCCCAAAATAAAAACAACCAGGAAAGTCAATGCGACAAGCTTCTCCTGAAGACTGAATAGTGTACCATCTTCCCCTCTGGAGCCAGGAGGCAATGGTCAAAGTAAGGACCAGAGCTCCCCCAAAGTGAACCGCAGCCATTCTCAGAGACAGTGAAGTCCCGAGCTCCTCCAAGGATGTAAACAGTCTAGTTCATGCCAGGAAAGCCACCACGGGAAGCTCCTCCAGGGAACCAACAGCTCCGTCTTTCTTTCCAGTTCTCCTTTTTATGCTGTTGGCAGAACTCCCCAGGTGGGCCCTCCACACCCAGCCCCGCGCTACTTCACTCAGGTTAGCTGGGCATTACAGTTGACCACCCTTGTCAGCCCACCATACATGCCTTCCCACCTGTCCCTTCTGTCCCCTGGGGTGAGGTATGTGTCAGAGGACCCCTGATGCCCCCTAGGCTTGATAGAACAAGGAGCCCCCAGGACCTCAACCTCTGAAGACCGTGATGTCCTCATGGTTTCAGGTTATTACAGCCAAAGAATAAAGATTCAAATTTGCCACAAGAAAAAACTCATGGGGCAAAGCCCAAGAAAACCAGATGTATATGTCCAGGCTCCCCTTCCAGGGCTGTTGCTTATGATGCGTTTAGCTCCCAGCTGCAGAGCGTGAGACACATACAGTGAATGCCACCAGCTGGGAGCATACGCTTCCCGCAAGCTGTGGAGTCACGCGTTGTTGGGGCATCTGTCTGTCTGCATGCTGCCTTGGATGGCTGGCTTTACCTACTCAGACTCCAGCCCCTCAGAGCAGAGTCCAGGGTTGCCATAAACCAGAGCGTCAGCATAAGCCAACTGGCTAAACTGGCACCATGCAGCCCAAGGCCTCGAGCACACAAAGATCTCTTATCTGGCAGGAAATCACAAGGGCTCAGAGCTCAACTCCCAGGACACTTTCTTAGGCTTGTGCAGGATTTGAGAAGCCCAAACTTGCTGAGGCTAATCCTTTCCTTCCCTGGAAGGAGGAAGGGTTGGGGGTGCCTTTCCTGGTCAGTATCCCCGGGACTGCAGTCTCTGCAGCAACTCAACACTCCATGAAAGCAGTCTTGAAAGTCACGGAGACCCAGTCACACCCTGTACAGAGCCTAAGGGCTGACTTGTGTCCCGATCTGAGCCTGTGGCTCAGAGCTGCTGAGCGTGGAGAAGCCGCAGAAGGCATGTCTGAGGACCAGGGTCCCTTCAGGAGACCTCAGCCCCTTGTTCCCATCCAGAATCACTCACTGAGTCACACATTGTCCCTTAAACACGTCTCAGGTATGCCCCTGCAATGGCTCTCTGCCACCACTAACCAGCCATTGCCATCCTATCCCCAAACCTCTGTGGCCACGCCCTCCCTGGTGCTCCTGCTGCTCCTGTCTTTCCCTGCCAACAGCCAGAGTGAGCTTCACTCAGTGCACGCCTGCCCTTCAGTGGCTCCTCAGGGCCTGCAGGGTGGCATCCATGGCCCATGACTCAATGGAACCCGCTCAGCCCCTGTTCCCACCTCTCCCTCTCTGGCCTCTCAGCCTTGCTCTGGCCCACATGGCTCGTAGTTCCGTGTGGGGCTCGTGATAGCTCCGTGTGAGCTGTGCCTCAGCTCCAGCCCTCCTGCTCGTAACAGTCTCCCTTCTTGCCCCTCCCCACAGCCAGCCACCCCCACTCCTGGTCAGAGCCCAAGCGCCACCACAGACAGCCTCCAGCTGCCTCCTCACCCCACAGCCAGTCAGCTCCCCTCCCCCAGGCATTATCACTGTCTGTTCACTTGTGTCTCCATTACTAGAACATTCTCCATGAGGACAGAGATGATGTCCTTTACTGTTTTATTTCAGACACCTAGCACAACAGCTGCCACATGATAGGTGCTTAATGTTGAGGCATGAATGAATGAATGAATGAATGAATGAATGAATGCTGAGTGAATGAATGAATGAACCAATGGAGGAGCAACTTAACTACATGACCAGATGTGAAAATGGATCCAACTTGAGCCAGGCTTGTCTTGCCTGCTTTATGAAAAATTTATCTTCCTCATAGGCCATTTCTTGTACCAGTCAGTGGACAATCTGGATGTGTCACTTAGTTGCTACGTGAGCTCAGGCCAGTTACCTAATCCTTCAGAATCTTAGTTTCCTCAGAGCAAAGGAGAGACCACAAACATTGGGTTATTGTTAGCACCGAGTGAGATGAAGCCTCTGAAGTACCTAGTACAGCACCTGCCTGGGGGTTAGTGTTTCACACGCCAAAGCACTTTTCTTACCCATAATTCATGTGCTTCCACTTCCCACCTGAATCTCTTACCTGGATCAAATGGAAAAACCCTCATTGTTATATCTCACCAGAATCTCCAAGTCATAGTCAGATGCCAGAATGCTCTGTTCTCCTGAGGTTGGGACTTTCGTGGTGGGGTGAAGCTGAGCCCAAGGCTGGGACCCTGCTGGCATGGTTTACTGCAGACTTTCTTCTGGATCTCCAGAACATGTGCCTCTGTGGCCCCAGATTCTAACTGACCACCATGTCCTTCCTCAGAATTCTAACTCCAGTTCTTGTTGCCCTTGCAGTAGACTCTAGGGCACAGAAAAAGGCCCTAAATCATTGAAATCACAGCCTCTTCTTCTGTCTGCCCACCCATGCTGCCTCTACCTAGCCTCAATCCCCTGTCCGAGTTCACCATCCTCATGCGGTCATTATGAACCCTTAAGTGAATTCCTGTGAATTTATTTAACTTGATGCCGGGATCATAATGAATACTAAATAAGTGTTCATTATTGTCAGCTGTGGCATTATTCTTCTGCCTCACAGCTTTCACTGGTCGTCTCTGTTCACAGAGTAAAGCCCAAATGACTGAGGGTAGCATTCAAGGCCCTCGATGACCAACGGTCCACCGGCCCTACATTTTCCAGCGCTGTTCTAGTCCCATATCCCTCTTCTCCCTTGGAATGCCTTTTCCCCATATTGTCGTTAAAACCTGCCCACTGAGGCCGAGCAGAAATACAGTTTCCACGAAGCATTTCCTGATTCACTTAATCATAATTAATCACCTTTTCTCTTGGGCTCCCATCGGGTTTAATTTACATTTCCATTCTACTTCCTTTCGGCCTGTTTGTATCAGTTAATTCTCTTATCAGACTTCCTACCTCCTTCCAACAAGAAAATAATCCCTTAGTGCAAACAAACGTTGGCAGAGTCCAGGCAGGGACGTGGGCATCGGCAACGCAACGTACGTGGGTGGGGCTGGCCGCTCCTGCAGACAGAGCTGGAGAGGAGAATTCCTGCGAGTAGTGCACACTGGTGAAGAGCCTTCTCAGAGTTAGGGTGGCCAGCCTGAAGCTGCCAGGGCCCAGGGATTTCTACTAGTGGATCATTCAGGGAAGGTGCATGCTCTTCAGGGTGTGGGCTTTGAGAAGAGACAGTGCTGTGATGAACTATTTGTAGCCCTTGATGAGGCCGGCTGACTCACGGACTCCAGCAGTGGAAGCAGTTTCTACCTGTGCCCCTCACCTGAGCGCAGGCTCGAGGTCCCTGCATGGTCCTGCGTCGGGCGAAGCAGGTCAGAAGGGAGCCTCCTAGCCACGCATGCGGCCTGGTGTGGCTGCGCTGGCATTCCTTTTGCAGGTGGCCCTTAGCGTGCTCCTATGCTTTGGCCAGTGAAGGGTGAGGGAGACAACAGGCTTGAGCCACAGGCTAATACGCCGTCCACTCATGAATCCTCCTTAGACACAAAGCTTCCTAGCTTTTCCTTCGTTGAGCCTGGACATTTTTCTCCCTTTTCCTAGTTAAGTTCTTCTTCTCCTCTCCTTCTTTTTCCTTTCCAGCCTTATCTGGGGCACCTTGGTTCACTCTCTCTTTATGGCTGTTTGAATGTCCAGACCAACGGCTTCCTGGTTCCAGGTTAATTTTTACAAAGGTATTTGTAAACTTACGTTTCGGGAGGGTCCAGTCCCGAATGTCAGGAGACTCAAGTGGGGTGGAGCGCTTCCCAGGGCACAACATTCAGGAATAAGGGCTTGGGGGCCTCTGGCCCTGTGTTGACTGCATCTACATCCGATCTTCATAGGCAGGGTAGAGATGGGGACATTTACCCCCTGTGAACTGGGCACTGACCACCCTTTCAAGGAAATGTACACTTCACTTCGTAGAATTAGCCTTTGTGGACAGAGTTCTTCGAAGGCCCCACCTTAGCTCCTCTGCGAGGGCAGGGTCAGAGGCTGAAGCAATGACGGTGTTGGTCAATGCCATTTTTTCTCTATTTGTAGAGGAGTTTACCCTTCTGTACTTTCCGGTTCTCTCTGCTTTTATTTTATGGCCACTAATGATTTTTCAGATTATAATCTACTTTATCCTGCAGACTACATCAGAGAGATTTGGAGGTCTACAGCTGGAGAATCCAGGCTACTGAGTAATTGCCTTCCTCATGTTAAGTTTAAAACTTGAAGTGTGATCTAGTAGAAAAAAGGGGAGTGGTATGGAGGCTGGAAGCACACAGCACCCCGTTCTCTCCTATAGGTGTGCCCCCTGGTCCAGCTCTATGAACCGCCCCACATTTGCTTATTTAGGTGAATGAATGGACAGCCCTGAAGGATATGAATAAAAGGCACAAAAGGCCAGGCTAAGGCCAAGGGTGCAGGTGCAGCTGGAAGTGGGGAGAGGATTTGCCAAGGGGTCCTGGAAAGACTTAGGGGCTGTGTGTCACTGAACCTTGGGCCCAACTGGAGTTTGCTTCTCTTCCATTATCTTCTATTTCCACAAATCCCTGCCTGAGATTATAGGCTGAATTCAGTGAACTCATTTCACTCCTTTATAGCCTACTTACTTTTCCTTGTACACACGGGGAACCAAATTACCTCCTGAAACTTAATTAATAGACGTCATTCTTGAGGTACAGAGACAGAAAAGGTAAAGACCTGTTACCTAGCTCTTGCTGTATTTCCTTTGCCCCACCATTATTGCACATGAAGCGGTCAGCAACCTTCCACCCTTGCTATTCAGTAGAAAATTCTTCCAAAAGAGAGTGAATTCTAAAGATCTTAGCCTGCTCTCTAATACCTACCAGCTCCGTTGCTCTTTCCTACTTAAGGTAATAGATCCTGGTAGACTGATTTCTGTTCCTATAAGGAAGCACCTGAGGCTGGGTAGCTATTAAGAAGAGATTTATTTAGCTCCCAGTTCTGGAGGCTCCAGGGTGTGGCACTGGCTTCTGCTCAGATCTCTCATTGACTTCATGTTAGTGGCTTCACAATAAGAGGAGCGCCTACCAGAGAGATCACAGGATGAGACTGGAAGGTGGAGGGTGGGGTGAGGGTGTTTCACCAACTCAAGGTTCCAGGAGGGTCCCCCATCTCAGGGACCCAGCTAACTCCCACAAGCCTCCAGCCTGCACCTGTGACCGGTCCACAGCACCATGGGACCTAAGCATCCAATGCAGGAACCCCTGGGGAGACACATTAGATTTGCATCTGAACCACAGCATAAATAGATGAAACAAAATACTTTTCTGGTAGTTCATCAATATAAAGCTACCTTTTTATCTATTGTACATTAAAATAATTAAATTTTCTTTTACTTAGGTGATATATATAAATAGTTAAGAGGTCAAGTAGCACAAAAAGTTCTTTATAATTAAATGTGAGAAGCCTTACCCCTCCTCCACCCACATCTGCTTTTTCTTTGTTGTTCTGATGATAGAACAGAGAGTCTTTGCTCTGAGCTGTATCACTAACCCTTCTAGTACTATTTAAAATTTTGAGACAGGGTCTCTTTAGGTCACTAAGTTGCCCAGGCTGGGCTTGAACTTGCAACCCTCCTGCCTTAGACTCCCAGAGTTCTGGGATGATAAGTGTTATGGTTTATAGCTTGGTGTTCTCCCAATGCCTCACGGGGCTCAGCTCAGAGGCAGGGCTTGTGGGGGATGACTGGGTTCTGGGGGTGGTGTGGCTGACTCGCTAGGAGATGGGGTCTGGTGGGAAGAGATGGGTCATGGGGGTCATGACCTAGAAGGACAAATCTCCCTCCAAAACACCTCCTTTTGTTCGCTTTACTTCCTCTCTTCCCTGTGTCCCTCTGTCATGTAGTCCTGCCTTGGAGCCAGCCAAGTGTGGACTGAAATGTGAGCCAGAGTAAACCTCCTTTCCTTTAAAAGTGGAATGTTGGCTATTTAGTCCTAGCAACAAAGAAAGTGACTAAGACAGCATGCATGTGCCCCATGCCCAGCTCTCATGCCTGCCTTTAAGGGGCAGCTGCCTTTGTGTTTCTATTTGATTCCTAGAGGGCTCCTTTCTTTGTCTCTAATACCAGTAATAGGATTATCACTATCGGGCATCACCTACTAACAGCTGTTAAAGTGGGCTGTGCTTTAGCTCTCTACACCTTCCCAGTCCTTCTTGCTTCTCACAATAAAGTAACATAACTGGTTTTTAATTTCTCTAACTTCAGTAAAAATACATAAGCCTCTCTTTCCTATTTTGCCAACTTTAATTTCTTACTTTGTAAGATGAGGATATTAAGAGGCCATCATAACTATACCTATAGTTATTGCTTGCATTTTGTATCCTTTCCCATCCTTTTAATTTATTAAGACTTTGAAGCATCTTAGTCTGCTTTCTATTGCTATAACAAAATATCTAAAGATGGGAGTTTTACAAAGAAAAGAGGTTCATTTCACTGTCAAGTCTTAAAAGTCAAGAGTATGTTATAAGCATCCTCCAGGCCCTGGTGAGAGCTTTTTGGTTCCATCACCACATGGCTGTTAGCATCATGGTGGAGGATATGAGAGAGGGAGACACCATACAACAAGACCAAAAGCTAGAGAGATTCAAGAGTCTGGTTTGCTCTTTTGATAACAGCTCACTTTATAACCAATATACCAAAAGCTCTGTTCACTGAATTACATTTTGAAGTTCTATTTATTAATAACAGAAGATTAATGACAACCTAAATGTCTAGCCATTAAGGAACTTTTCCATGAAATATAGTACATATACATATCTTATTTCTACAAAAAAAGTACCTACCTAGGAGTGGAATGATTGGGCTTTGTTTTAAGAGTATGTTTAGCTAAAATGTTTGATATGCAGACAGATAGTGAGGTTAAGCTTAACAGCCTAAGTTGTATGGTAATAACAATAAGCTTGTCTTCTGGATGGTTAACA
>NW_004524716.1:2152990-2183827 GCF_000260255.1 Octodon degus | reverse complement strand
AAAAAAAAAGGACTTGGGGATATAGCTCAATGCAAAGGCCCTGGATTCAATCCCCAGTACCTCCCAAAAGGTTGTATTTACACAGTGCTGCATTGTACTAAGTGTGCAATAGTATTACGTCTGAAAAGTGACACTTATACCTTAATTAAAAACTACTTTATTGCTAAGAAAGCTAGTGATGAACTGTACCGTTAGAAAATGGCACTGATAGGTCGCTTGACAGCAGGTGGCCACGGGCTTCACTATGTAAAAAAATTCTATATGTGAAGAGCATTGTACACATCTACTTGCTTATAAAAATATAAAGCACAAACTATAAAAGCAAGCTTCTGTAGGGAGAGGGAGGAAATAGAGTAGACATGGGGATGGGAATACACAATAAATTCTCTAAGTAGCTCTATAGCAACAGCTTTTGAACCATGTGAACAGCCCACATCCTTCCAAAGCAAAGTTAAATTTCAGAAAGCAATTCTAAGAAGTTGAAAGCAAAAGGAAATAATCCTAACAATAATCCAGTCAGTGGTGTGACCACACACAGAGAGATTAATTCTCCTAACCTCACAATACAATGAATATGACTGTGTAACTCCAGTGGAGAACAGGCAAGGGAAAAGAACTTAGACTCAGTTATCATATTTTTGACAATAATTTTGATTCCATTATTCTTACTGTTGTATTGTGTTTTTATTTGGGATAAGACAAATATGTCCTTATATTGGTGCTATGAAGAGCTGGTATATTCAGCATGGAAGGAGGCAGAGATACTATCAAAAGGGACCAAGTGGGCCAGCGAGATAGCTCAGCAGCCTAAAGCGCCTGCTTAGGCAACCTTAGGCAACCTTAGGCAGGCACAGGAGTTTGATCTCTGGCACCACATGCTGCGCCAGCCTCCCCCTCAGAGCAGGTTGAGCCTGCCAAGAAAAATAGGACCAAGTAAAAGCCCTGAGTCTCGAATTTAAATTGGAAGTAATGATTTATCCTAAAGCAAAAGAGGCAAACAAAAATATTTCCTAACTATCTATATTGAATAGATTTAGTAACAGTGGCCAATACAGTGGACAATGAGGGTCCCTCAGGAACTACAGTCAAGGCTGTATGTAGCAGAGGACCCCTGGCTAGAGTTCAGCCACTAAGCACCACTGTGCACTAAAAAGAACCAGAATAACTCAGAGAAACGGCTAATTTTAGATCGAGGGAAGGAAATGTACAAGACAATTTGGGAACATTCTGTCATATCAAAAGAAAGAATATTATGAAACACTACTAGTTTCATGTCAAAGAGATCGAGAAGCCAATTTTAAAAGACTTTGGTCAAGGGTGGAACCACTGAGCATTAAACAAATAATATCTGCAGTCAGTGTAAGCACACCAATTACTTTATATTCACAATTTTAGGAACATATAAAAACCATATTAAAAATCCTTTAAATCTCTTTTGCAAGATGCTGAAGAATCATCTTCACAGTGCTGCCTATGAAGATGATCTGCAAAAAATTCAAATTTGGAATCTTACTAAGATACAAATATATAATATATATATATATATACATATATACATGTATATATAGACTTGTTTACCAATTTAAAGAAAATGCAAAGAATAATAACAGAGACTTAATTAGAATAATTCAGACTAAAAGAAACTCAATAGATCAACAATTTGAGTTCTATAAAATAAATAAAAATAACCCAATAAAGTGCAAGGGTAGAGGATGATCTTATATATTAATGGAGACTTATGTGTCATCCTATGTTAGACAGTTTTCCATTGCTATAACAAAATGACTGAGATAGCTTAAAAGAAAGAAAGGTTTATTTTGGCTCACAATTTCAGAGGTTTTAGTCCATGGCTGTGTGGCTCCATCACTTTGTGACTTTGGTGGCACATTATAGAATTATATCATGGCAGAGCATGTGGTGGAGGAAGCCTGTTCATCTCAAGGTGACAAAGAGGAGAGGGAGGAGAAGGGGACGTGTGCTGAATTGACAACTGGTGACCAACTTGTAACACCCAGCTACACTGAAACAGTGTGGTGCTGGTTGTGGAGGGCTACCTGAGGACTGTTGCCAACAGCATAAAAAGGAAATCTGGAGAATAAGATAGGGACTGTTGGTTCTCCTGGAGGAGCTTGTCATGTTGGCTTTCCTGATATGAACTCCTCTGTCCTCAGCATTGGAAGAACTCTGGACACCATCGTCACTGACAATGGCTGCGGTTCCCTTCGGAGCAGCTCTGGTCCTTACTTTGAACATCACTTCCTGGCTCCAGAGCAGAAGATAGTGCACTATTCAATCTCCTGGAGAAGCTTGTCACACTGGCTTTTCTAATATGAATTCAGAGGAGCTCAGGACCTTGCTGTTGTTCAGCATGGCTGTGGTACTTTTCTGGGGAGCTCTGGCTCTTACTTTGAGCATTGCTTCTTAGGTCTAGTGCAGGTTCCTCAGCCTGCTGGCATGGATCCTTCATCCCACTGGCACAGCTTCCACCATTAACCTTTGGGTCTTCCCAGTGCAGATCAACGAAACAGGTCTGCATGAGATGCCGTGGGCTCTAGGCCTCCAGTTGGACTCACGGGGTCTTCAGCATGGGCCCTAGGTCTTCAACTGGACTCACGCAGGATGTTGCTGTGGGGACCAGGCTCTCAGCTGGATTCTTTGGGTCTTTAGTGTGTGAGCAGTTCTCCTACACGCTTTTGTATTTGACCCTTTGGGTGACTATTGTAAAATAATCTTATAAATTATGTTTCCTGTAGTAAATTGTTTCCCTTACAAATCCTGACTACAATAGGAAGCGAAGGAATAGGAAAAGGGACAGGGAGAGAGAGAGAGAGAGAGAGAGAGAGAGAGAGAGAGAGAGACTGGTGTTCCAGTAAACCCTTCCAAACATGCCCCAAAGACCTAACTTCCTTCCATTAGGCATCACCTCCCTGAGGTTCCACCGTGTTCCCAAAGAGCCACTGGCCGGGACCAAACCTCTCACACATGGACCTTTGAGAATACTCCAGACCCCAACATCGCACATACCAATGAATGCGCAGTTTATTTGAAGGACTATCACAGCTAAACACTGAAGTATTTATAGGCATGACTTACAGACATTTTCAAATAATGCATAGAGTGGAGAAAGAAAGTGAAAAGTACAAATGAAACAAAATTGGCCATGAAATCATTCATGGTTGGGAACAGATGATGGGAACAAAGAGGCTCACTGCACCGTGTCATACTTCTGTAAGTGCTCCAATTTTTTTAAAATGAAAAACAAAAGCAACCTTTACACTTCCAGGCCACGCACATATTGCAGCAAAGCTGAGTGCTGTACTATACTTCCAAAATCCCAGTCTCCATGGCTCTCAAAGCAAATGTTTCTAACAGCAAAATAAAATAGGTGCTCCTTGTTTCTTCTATATTAATTGTAAAATCTTTTGTCCCATGTTCATTTTTCATAGGTGAGCCATGTGGGTTTTTTAAATGTATTTGGTACAGGGTCTCACTACAAAGATCAGACTTGTAGTAATCCTCCTGTTTTCAGCCTCCCAAATTCTGAGATTACAGGCGCGTGTGCCACCATGCCCAGTCTCAACTTCTGTCTCAGCACATGCCAGGGGCAGGGCCAGCACGGCAGGCCAGGGATCGAACCCCTGGCCCCTGCGTCTGCCTAAACAAGTGCTTTAATCTGCTGAGCTATGTAGCCGGCCCTGAGCCATGTTTTTTTGTATTACACACATTTCACCTTTTAGAACAGATTCCAGATTTGTTTTTGAAGTTTCTTTCGAAGTTCAGAGCCTCTTGTTAGCCTTTATTTAAACTGGCTGTTTCGGATTTGAAATTTTTTAAAAGCATTATACTTTTCCCAATGACTTTTCACATTGCTTTCTCACTTCTGCACGTTTGTGTTCCTAGGCTTCTCAGTCCCTTTTAAAATCAGGGACTTCCATCCTGATGCCTTCTACCTTTCTCCTCCAAACTGGACTAATTACTGTTTTTGTTTTTGTTTTTGTTTTTTTCTTTTTTGAAAGTTCTGCAAAGCTTTATTCCAGAGGGGCTCAGTCCTTCTAGGCAGCTGCCTTCCTCATGGTGGCCAGCACGTTGCTCAGCTCCTCATGCTTCCTCTTGGCACGATCCTGTCCCCTCCCTTTTCTTGATGAACTTGAGGGCGTGCTTGTCCTCAGAGACCTTGAATAGTTCCATGGGGCCCCGCTCACAGGGGGCGAAGCCACACACCTTCGGGATCATGTCCTGCACCAACTTGGCGTATTTGTTTGTTTTTTGCAGTACCGAGGATTAAACTCAGAACCTTGTGCTTGCCGGGCAGGCGCTTATTCTACTGAGCTATCTCCCTGGTACTTGGTGTATTTCATGAGATGTCCACTGACGGTGGCTGTGCCTCAGTTTGCTCACATTCTTAGTCCTCTCGTCGAGGCCCACGGCCATGGGATAGCGGAAGGCCATGGCTACTCCTCTTCGATGGTGACTGTGCTGGACTATTTACTTTTTAATTTGGTTTTACATTGTTGTCTTGAATCTTGATTCTTTCTTCTCTTAAATATGATGTTCTGTGGAATTTTTTTGCCTTTCCCGATATTTTGGTGTTTTGTTAGGACTCTCACTCATTCCAACAGTACATATTCAAATAGTTTACAAAGAAAGGGCAGGTGAAAGGCAAAGTTTCTGAAGCCAAGCAAATTTTAGAAGATTTTATTTTTGTTTTTACACCTGACCAATTTTTTTCCCCAATGACCTCAGAATTTTTATTTGCTCACTATTTCCCAAGGGCACCCTGCTCCTGTTGCCTCAGTGTTTCAACCCTTTGGTGTCATTGGTCTCAGACGCTAATTTTCTGTCCATGAGTTTGCAGGTGGTGGTTCTCTGGATGGTTCGCACTGAGGTGCTGCGGCTATCCAGGGCATTGCTGATTCGGAAATCCTCCCCATCTTCCAGCAGGCGGCGATATATGGCGACCTCAGCCTCCAGTTTGAACTTGCTGTTCAGTAGGGCCTTGTACTCCAGGGCCTGGTGCCCCCCCTCTGTTCCAGTCTGCACCAGCTTAGACTCCAGGTGCAGCAGGACGCCACCGAGTTGCTCAATCTGCATAGCGTAGCGGGCCTCCAGGCCTCTCAGGCTGTTCTCCAAGCCCATCTTCAGATTTCTAACGGATTCCAGGTTAGTCTCCAAGGACTGGGCCATGCGCTTCAGCTCTGAGTGTCATCTCAGCAGCTCCAACCTCAGCGGACTGCGAGGTGGCTACTGTGGTGCTCTCCTCAGTCTGTTTGGACCAGTATTTGTCCATCTCTTCTCTGTTCTTCTGAGCCAGCGCATCGTACTAGGCCCTGATGTCCACCATGATCCTGCTGAGGACCTGAGATTTGGGCGTGTCCACCTTCATAGTCAACCCAGAGCCGGCAATCTGGGCTTGAAGGCCCTCACGTCCTCCTCTTGGTTCTTCTTCATGAATGTCAGCTCCTCCTTCAGAGTCTCGATTTCTGTCTCCAGCTGCAGCTGAGTGATATTGGTGTCATCAATGACTTTGCAAAGCCCGTGGATGTCATCTCAATAACAGTACACCCTTTCATTGGATTACCTCTTTATAATACTATCCCCTCTATTATTCCATTTTCTCTTTTTAGAACTTCAATTTTTGTCTTCTGACATGAATCTCCATGACTTGTTATTATTTTTTTCATACCTTTGGAACTGTCATGAATGATTTCTTTCTCTTCTAACACTTTTTAATTTTCCTTCATAAATGACATTTACTCCAAAGTTATGTTGATCTCTAATTTTCCTTTTTCTTATCTTTTCTGGACCTTTTCATAAAAGTTGTATTATTAGTATACAATAATCTGTCAAGGATACCACTAGGAGTCATTTTAAATCTTATCAGCTATTTCTCTGATTGATCTCATTTTTTAAATGTATTTGGTACAGGGTCTTACTACGCAGCTTGGACGTATAGTCATCCTCCTGTTTTCAGCTTCCCCAGCACTGGGATTACAGGTGTGCGCCACCACACCTGGACTCCGTTGTCACCAGCTCAGTGCACCTCGGGGGCAGGGCCAACGCATCATGTGGGAACAGGGATAAAACCCTGGTCCCCGGCTTGCCAAAGCAGGTGTTTAGTCTGCTGAGCTATCTCTCCAGCCCTTTGATTGATCTTTCTTAATTCTAACATCAGATCTACTTATCCTGAGAGTGACAGATGCAAGAATAAGACTGTGTTCACCTCTCATAAAACTATCCCTCTGAACAACCATCCATGCTCCAAAGCATCATCTTCCTAAGACCTGACGAATGCAGGTGACAGGTCCTCCCATCAGGTGGAGCACAGAAATAAGACAACGTTAAAAGGGTACTTCCCAGAGTGGCTGTCCAACTCCCACATTCCGACCAGTATAGGAGAGTTTCAGCTGTTCAGCATCCAGAGCCATGCTTCATAAAGTAAGTTTTTAAATTTTAAGTATTCTGATAGGGTGCAACAATATTTCATCACAGATCTAATTTGCATTTCTCTAATAACCAATAGTAGTGAGTAGCACTGTGTATGTCAAGTGACTGCTTAAACTTTCGTTTGGTTTTTGTAATCGGGTTGCATATTACAGTTGGGTTTTGATGACTTTATGTTTTCTAGATCAGCAGTCCTTAACCCTTTTGGTATGTGGGACCAGTTCCTAGGAGATTTTTCCAAGGACAGGGTGGGGTGGAAGTTGGGGGTGAAGGGGGATCCAGGATGATTCAGTGGAGCTGGAAACCTGGACTCCTGGCACCATGTGTCGTCCACCACAGGGCGGACTGGAGCGTCTTCCTGTGAGGAGCTGACGCTGCTACTAACCTGACAGGAGGCAGCGCTCAGGGTGCAGCGCAAGCCTCACAGAGGCGCTGTAAACACAGGAGTTCGGGCCTGCAGCCAGCAGGGTACCTCCTGCTGTGCAGCCAGATCCTCACAGGGCAAGGCTCATGGCCTTGGAGCTGGGTGCCCTTTCTCTCAATGCTTTCTGAACAACGTGTATACATTTTTCTTTCAAACATCTCTTGAAGAAGTTACTATTACTGGGGTTGGAAAGATGGCTCAGTGGTCTAAAGCACCTACTTGGAACAAGCTTGGCAAAGCACAGGGACCACGGTTCGATCCCCCAGCACCACATGCCAGCCAGCCCCGCCCCCTGGTGGGCTGAGCTGGCCACACACACACACACACACACACAATAAATGTTAAAAAAAATTTAAAAAAATAAAGTTAAAAAAAAAGAAGTTACTATTACTATACCCATGATGAAATCAAGTAAAATCTAACAGCTAGCAAGTAGTAATTACCCAGGATTTTTTTAAAACAAATTTATATTTTTAGTACTGGGGATCGCACTCATGACCTTGCGTTTGCCAGGCAGGTGCTTATGTCACTGAGCTATCTCCCGGCAATCCTGGGAGTTTAAAGTAGGCTTGGCACCCTGGTTCTAGAGCACTTGCTCCAGGTCAGCTTTGGCATGTGTCCTGTAAGGGGTCAGATAGGAACAACTTTAAGTTTTGGGGCCCACAAAGTCTCTGTTCAACTGCACTTCTGCAACTCTAACTCAAGGACAATTAAAAACAACACAAAAGATAAGTGTGTGTGTGTGTGTGCGTGTGTGTGTGTGTATTCAAATAAAGCTGTGTACCCTGAATTTTATATAATTTACATATCATGAGTATTGTCAACCTTTAATCTACACCATGATTCTATACTGCTCTTTATATGAACTATTGATAATTTCTATTCATGTTTCCAAATACCAAAGCTTTAAATAATTCCTAGAAAGTATTGACTTGTCTTAAAATTATATTTCTTTTATAGTTACTCAGATTGCCTGTGATACAGAATGGTATGTAGACTCCAGGTAAATAGGGTTGAATTGACTGCAGACATAGGAAATGAACTGACGTATGGACAAAATGACACAGTCCATCTTTCAGTGTTTCCTCTCTTCCCTTAATAGTGACCAAATACCTTCTCCGTTGTGGTTGTTCTTTGTGTGCCATAGCTACTGTCTTCCGTAATAGTAGATTTAATGATGTCATGTAAATTTGTCTTTCCCCCTGTCAGGTGTCCAAGTTAAGTCACCTGGAACAGTTTGCCAGGTTTGTCACAATGTTCCTCCAGTTCATTATTCAAACCTTAATTGAGGGCTCCTTTTTTTTTTTTGTGGAACCGGGGATTGAACTCAGGTCCTTGTGCTTGCAGGCTCCTTATAACAGGTGCTGATGATTCCATGGCTAGTGAGTCAGATTGCCTGCCTCCGGGAACCTTATAATCTAGGAGAGACGTCAGCAAAACATCAGCAGTGTTGTGCAGTGATATTAGTGTTGCAGTAGAAGCTCGTACGGGGGCATGGAAACACTGAGAAGCTTCCTACTTTAGGGGAGGAGCAGTCTATTAAAGTAGCCCTGACCTTGAGCCTTGCATATTGGTATTATAAACCATAATCTCACAAAAGCAGAGGTGGGAAATTTCCAAAACTAGATCCTTTCTTTGCAACTTAGCAATTTTCAAGTATAAAACGCTGAAATACTACTTGTGCCTCTGATCCCTTTCATTTTGTGCAGGAGAGGGCCAGGGAGATAGCTCAGTAGAATAAGCAACTGCCTGGCAAGCACAGGGTCCTGAGTTCAATCCCTGGTACCGAAAAAAAAAAAAATATCTCATTTTGTGCAGGAAATCCACACAGATGTCAGAGAAACATCTTAATTTCTTCTTGCTACATCACTCTCTCAGGCAGGTAAAAATGATCAGCAGCTGATCTACAGGCGCAGCGAAGTCCCACCCACATCCGGGTCATTCTCTGGGAGCACAACAGAGCCCCCAGCGGCACCGTCAGGTCGACCCTCCATATCAGCACTGCTGGCCTGCGGTCCTCTTCCTGAAACTGCTTCTCCATTACCTGCCATTACTTGAGAATCTTCTCCAGTCTGGATCACTGCAGGACACGGCTTCATCCTTCTGCTGTTCATCCTAAGTTCCTGGTCGGGCTACATCCATTTCTTTTGGTGTAGACTGTGTTTATCCATGACTGAGAACGCTGCTATCTGGGGGCGGTCAGCCTATGCTAGCCTTAAGGGCCAAGGCATCTGCCTCAGTGTTTGTACAGCAGGGAAGAGAAAGGGCTGTGAAAAGCAACAAGTTGCTCTGAGCTGCTGGGTTGAGAAAGGTGAAATGGGCCGGGAGATTATTGGAGAGGGGTTTCCAATCCTGAGCTTGGGGCATGCGCCTTCCTGCCATGATCTTGGTTTTTATCATCCTAATTATTGTGTGCATGTTGTGCATATTGATTGCACCTGACCTCAGAGCAGCTGGCGCATGTGGCGCTTCTGTGTGTGGACCTCACCCACTGATTCCAGAAGTCCTCTCTCAGGGTCACCTTCTCTTTCTGGAACAAACCTCCAAGAGAGAAACTGTCCCATAGTGGAATAAACCTGATAAAAATTCCCTTGTTCTTTGTACTAAAAAATAATTTTTGCATCACACTCTGTCCATCTGGACATCATTAATATTGTCAGCCACTCCCTTCAGTAGCTTTTAATGTCTAAATAATTACTCCCTGTGGCCATAATGCCACATGATGCCACTCCCCTCCTGATTTACATTTCCTAGATAACAGACAGCTTGGGAATTATAGGAGCCTTTGTGAGCGGTTCTGAAAGTCTAACACTCACTCCCCCTCCTCGCCTCAATCAGAACCTGTCCCCTCCCCTAAATCTGTCTCTGAGCTGCACAACTTTCCCCCACTCAATTATCCTTTTCCTTCTGAAAGTTATACCATCTTCGGCTGTGCCTATACCAAGCTCCAAATCCTGATGAACTACTGGAAAGAAAGTTGACTAATGAAGACATTTCAGTGCTTTGCTTAATGTGGGTATCCTCAAGAAGCGTGACATTTCATGTGCTTGTGTGGTAAGGAAGCTCCAACCCCACCCCTATATGTTAATCACGTTTCCTGCGGGATCTCACCTCTCCAAAGATGCATATGGCAGCGTAATGCCCAGGGCTATAGGCGTTTCTTTAATTTTCCTCCTGGATTTGTGTTCCCCTTTACTCTCTCACACATTTTCTTGTCACCCAGACCTGGATGAGCAAAAATGCTCTTCACGGAGACAGGCAAAAATCCAACCAAGCTATTGGTTTCTTAAAACATTCTTGCTATTAGTATTTTTTGCCTCTTCCTATATTTTGTATTTAATTTCTCCTTTCCTTGCCGAATCTTCTCAATTTCCCTTTTGCTGTTCCAGGAGGAACCAGCTCGTGGGTCCCTCCTTCCAGTTCCTGATTCTGCTTGGCCGTGCCTAGGTTTGCTCTTTGTCTACAGAATACCAGACATCTGGATACGCGAGCAAAACCATGCTGTCAAATACCCAGATGTTTGGAAACATCTGGATACTTGGACACCTCACAGCACTAACAGCTGGATAATGGAATTAATTTTTCACTTCTCAGTCATCACTTGACATCGGTGGACAGAGGCCTATCAGCCACAGTCTAAGCAGGGCCCATTATCTGCTGGCAATCCTTTCTTTCCCCTCACATGGGAGAATTATGTCTGTCAATCATTTTATTGTCAAAGAAAGGGAGAAGACGCGCGCCTCTTCCTGGAGCTGTAGCGCACCATCACTCTGCTCCTCAGCTCTTTTCTTATTGAAAGCCTTCTAGGAACCCACAATTTCTTTAACCTCTCCCACCCTAGAGGCAGAGCAGATCCTGCCTTTATTAGAGGAGCTCTCCGCCTAATGTGAGACTGCCCCCCTCGCACCGCACATCTACCAGAGACAGCAAAACGATGCCAGTTTATTATTTCTGTCCACCGTTTCCCGCAGAGTACAGCATTAGCTGTTTGTATTTTTCTCAGTAGCTTAGAATAACACTGTCCTGCCCTACCGGGACCTTGAGGAGAGAGACAGTCCCTGGAGGCCGCCCAGACAGCAGCGCAGCGCTCGTCGCCGTCTCTCCGTGTGGCTGCCTCCCCCTCCCCCAAAGCGCCTTCCCCGCTGAGGCGGGACGACGCCCCGCGACACCAGCGGCGCCCACCGGGCTGGGGGCGATGCCCGCGGAGGGGGTGCGGCCCGGTGCACCCCGGCCGGGCCGGATCGCGGCGCGCGCGAGGTCCACACGGGCACCCCGGCGTGAGCGTGAGCGTGAGCCAGAGCCGCGCGGTTGCTCCAGGCTCCAGGGCGAAGGGAAGCGATCTCGTGGGGCTTCTGTGTTCCGCAGAGTAGGGACGCAGCCGCCCCAGTCACGCAGTCAGGAAATAGATCGGTCAGCTTAGGGGAGGCCCGTGCCGGCGCGATCTGGTCGGGGCGAGCGCGAGGTCGCCCGCGGGGCCACGGCCCGGGGTGGGTGGCAGGCGTCCCGGCGGCCAGGAGGAGCTCGCGGCGGGCTCCGTCTCGTCCCCCCTGGCCGCGCCCCTCCCCTCCGCCCGTCCGAGCTCCGGCGCCCTCCCCCTCCCTCCCTTCCTCCCTCGCGGCCTCCCTTCCTCCCTCCGCCTTCCCTCCCTCCCTCCCTCCCCCCTCTCCCTCCCCTTTCTCCCAGAGGAGGTGACAGACGGGCCTGTAATTTGGTTCCATTCGCTCGACTGGAGCAACACCTGCCCCCCTCCCCTGGGACCCGAGGGTCTCATCCCAAACATACAAGAAGCCAAAGACAAATCCGGGCCCGCAGGCAAACAGGACGAGGATGGAGAGAGCCAGGCCCACAAGTGCACACCCCTCCCTCCCTGCTGCGAAGCTCCGGGCTCTGGAAGGCGCTGCTCCTGAAGTTCAACTAGAACCTGCGCCTGCCAAAACTGTGATTTTTAAGTTTTCCCTGTTTAAGGGGAAAAAAAAAAAATCAGCTCGCTGTTACTGCAGTAAGCAATATTTGCTCGTCCGAAGCACACAATGGATGCTCCACGCGGCAGCACAGGATCGTCATCCACTGGCCTTGGATGCTCACACAGGACCTCCCTAGCCCTAACACTCCTTCGTGTTTCCATTTCAGTAAGAGCGTCTAGGACACTAACCATTGAGCTTTCTGCGTGTGTCCTAAAGGCTAAGCGTGGTTAGAGCCAGCAGCACTGGTCACTCATCCTAGGTCCTCCCAAGCCGGATCTGCTGGCCTCTGTCTCACCAGTCCAAGGGCCAGACCGAAGTCTAACCCGGGTTTTAGGCTGCTTCAGAGGAAGTTGTCTGGTTCAGGCACTGCAGTCTATTGATTGTTTGTTCCCATAAGATTAAAAAGAGGGAACTTTGTTCATTTTTCTCAAAATATGAACTTTTGAATTTTGTTGCTCTTCATTTTCAGGGTCCACTTATGAAAACTCTCACTAGCCGTGTGTTCTGGGTGCACTACCCCCTTCTCCCTGACTGGGTGTCTCCGTCCATGATTTAGGAATTAATGGCTCCTGCCTCGCTGAGCGTAGAGAGGCTGGAAAGAGCTAATAAGGAGAGCGCCTGGGCCTGGCCCTGGTGGGGGTGGTGCATGTGTTGCTGCAGACCTATGAGTCCCCAGGGGAGCAGGTGGGGTGTTCCTGGATACTGAGCACAGGATGGTGTCAAAGGCTTTGATGTGGGACTGCCCTACAGGTCATGGGATTGTGACCCTCAGTGTCAATGGTGCCCTCGGAGCAACAGCAAGCCTGGGTGACTCAAAGATAGCAAATGTGACAGAGGAGTCTGGTGAGCCGAAGGCCTGTGCAGAGGACATAGCTGTCAATGATGCTGGCGCATCCACACCCCAGGCTGCTGCTGTCAAGGCAGGGAACCCCTCTCCTAAGGCCCCAGAGCACCTCCTGCTCCAGGTCACCATCCGACCCCAGGGCCTGCCCAGTGATCAAGGCCTAAGAAACTCTACCTGAGGGTTGTCTCTTTGAAGTCGCTAAAGGCTGCCTGCAGCATGCCCTGGCAGTGTGTCCACCCCAACACGCTGTAGTGATCCCTGACCCTTTGCAATTCACCCTGCTGTTCCTAGCTAGGTGCCAACCCAGGAGCTGCTGTGCAGGGTGGCTGTGGCGTGGCCTCTGTGCTGAGAAATGGCATTCAGGTGTGCCACCGCTGACCAGGCAGGAGGGCACAGTAGGGGCCAGGGGCTCAAGTCCCATATGTGTGTGAGAGAAGGTGTCAAAGTTAGCGGTCAGGGGATGATGACCTTAAAAGTGCACCAGCAAGAGGATCCAGATGGCTGCCGACAGAGTCAGAAAGATGGATAAGAGCCGCAGTGAGATGTTCAGGAAATAGTGTCAGTGTTTCCCTGTGATGGTGGTTTCTGTTATGTTAAAAAGTGAAGCCTTCAGAGACTCATATTATGGCCTCGATGTGCGAAGTGATGCTGTGTTTGGATTTGCTTCAAAAAGCAAATGGTGTTTTAACATACTGTTATTTATGTCTTATAACTTGACACAGAAAAAGTTGGGCAGAGAATCTCCAAAGGCACACAGACCCACTCTTTTTGTTGTTGTTGTTGTCGAACACATTCCTACTAGACAATGAATGAGTTCCCAGAAAGATGACTTGCAAGGAGCAGAGACATACGGGCACATTCCTGTCCCTTGTAAACAACTGTTTATGACAGCTGAATTTGAGGTCCATGGGCATGGACGTTGCTTTAGAAATTTGCATTTCATTTTTAAGTGTTTAATGTGTATTTGTTGGATTTAATATTAGCTTTTCTGGTGTCCTAGTTCAGAAATGATCATATAAATGATAATTTATTGTGATGTTTTTATTTAAAAACTTTAAGTTGTTGCAGTGAAATTTTCCATGTAAAATATTTTCATAATATTAGAATGTTTAGTACATACTAATATATTGCTCTTCAAACTATTAAGAGTGACACAAGATGTGGTAGGACATGGTTGTAATGCCAGCCCTCAGGGACACTGAAGCAAGAAAATCCCAAGTTCCAGGCCAGCCTAGGCATCTTAGCAAGGTCCTGTCAAAAAAAAAAAAGGTTGGGTGGAAATGTCATCCATTACAAAGGGCCTGAGCTCAATCTCCAGTATAGAAATAAACAAACAAATAAATAAATGAAATATCAAATGAAACAATGATTTGATGCCACTGGCTTTTTGTGTGTGTGTGTGTGTGTGTGTGTGTGTGTGTGTGTGTGTGTGGCCAGCTCAGCCCACCAGGGGGCGGGACTGGCTGGCATGTGGTGCTGGGGGATTGAACTGTGGTCCCTGGGCTTTGTTAAGCTTGTTCTAAGTAGGTGCTTTAGACCACTGAGCCATCTCACCAGCCCCGCCACTGGCTTTTGATTTTTTTGTTTTTTATTTACATTAAAAGAAACAGGCACTGAAGAAATTGAAAGCTATTTTTAAATTATTATTATAATTTATCTTCATGGTCACTTAAAAATCTTTTATTTTTTCTAAAATTGATTGAACATTTTTATGATTTAATCAACTTACACAAAATTCTCAAAACATCAGGTCAAATATGTTTATTAATTGAATATTTACATTTCCACATTTTTAAATGTATTTACTACAGGGTCTATAGGGTCTCACTACACAGATCAGACTTCTAGTAATCCTCCTGTTTTTAGCCTCCCAAGCACTGGGATTACAGGTGCAGGTCACCAGGCCCAGTCTCAATTGCCGTCTCAGCCCAACCCTGGGCCAGGCCGGCATAGAACTGACATGCGTAGAATTGAATGCCAGTCCCAGCGTGTGCCTAAGCAGGGGCTTTAATCTGCTGAGCTATCTGGCCGGCCCTCATTTTTTTTTTTTTTTTTTTTTTTTTTTTTTTTTTTTTGCGGAACCAGGGATTGAACTCAGGTCCGTATGCTTGCCATAGATTTTAACATTTATAGGCAATAAAATTGAAAAGTCCAGAGGGATAGTGGGAAGGAGCATAAGACTATAAAAGAAGAGCAGTCTTTAGTGAGGGTGGACTTGGATAGGGTAGAACACACTTCACTGTTGTCTTGGCTTTGCGCATGCTTTAACTGTGTGCTGTCCCAGTTTTTCTTCTCCCAGGACCCAAAGACTCACCCTGCACAGAGGCATCCCCCCACCCCCATCAATCTCTAGCCCACATTAGTGGTGATCCGTACACGAGCATCACTCCAGAGCAGGGTCCATCCCGCAGCCCCCCGCCCCATGCACTCGGGTTCCTCTACACACCTTCTTCCTCTCCTCTCAGTTAGCTTGCCTGCTTTACCCACCACCATGTGTCTGTCCCTGAACTTGAGTCCCTTGCTCTCTGAGGGTCTCTGGGCAGTAGCTGAGCTGGGGAGAAGACTACCTGAGTGGAGAACTGATCAGCACATGTGGCTCTGCCCACTGGACCAGGTGGCTTTGTTCAGGTGGCTTTCTGGGGATCCTGGTACCTGGGCCAAATGTCTGGGCAGCAGAGGCCAAAAAGGAACAAGGAGCAGCAGAAGGAATCATAGTTCTAGGTCTGAGGAAAGGCCAGGCAGGCAAAAGACAAGGTTGGCCCAGTTGGGAAGAGTAGGTGGTCTGTAGGGATTGTCTTTGTCGCATGAGCCTAGGACACATTAAAAGGCCATGAGAAGAAAAGTAATGCCAGTGGCAGCAATTACGGATGGTGGCCAGGCCACCTCCTCAGACAGGCCTTTTCCTCCAGCTCTTCCAAGAATCACCACCAGCACCTTCCACTGCTGGTTTCTATTTCCTTACTCGCTTTCATTTCTCTTCATAACATTTATCATTCTCTAAAATTAAGTATTATTTGTGGCCAATGAATTTGGACTACAGGTGTGACATTCCTTTGTGGTTCTGAGTTTAGCATCTGAAACATTGCTTGGCACACAGCAGGTGCATCCTTAATAAAAATAAAATAATAAAAAGTCACATATAAGCACGAATGGCACCACCACCGTTTTTCAGAGAACCGTTTCACTCTCACCTATGGCTGGACAATGACAGCGTCTGTGCTATCTTCAAGGGGTGAGTCAGTCACTTTCTGGTCTACCAGCATGTAGCAGCACTTCATTGTTCTCTGGAAGGTGTTGGGCTGCTTTGGATTTGAAATGACATGGCAAAGATCTCCTGGGATCTCGTGGACGTGGACCTGGGAAGGGGCGAAGCCCAGCCCCATGGGCAAGGGACTTCTGTCCAGGGAGGTGAACAGGAAGACTGCGTAGGTCAGGTGGAGATTGGGCCCTTCCCTCAGGAAAAAGAGACCCTCAGGAGGTTTCCAGAATTAGATGCTGATGTCACTTCCTTGACACAAGGGCAGGAGCAAGTTTCCACCATTTAATAGACGCTGTAAGGTCTGAAAGTAGTCATCGCCCTCTACCACCCAGAGCTGAGGTGGCCCACAGATACTCGGGGGCACAGGTAGTGCGGGTCTTGGCAGCTCAGAGAGCAACTCGTCCTGGCTCTGGTGGCCAAGGCACGGTCCAGACACAAGGTACTGCTCTCCTCCACACATAGGTGGGGAACGCTTTCCTCCTAAGCATCTCCATACAAAGAGAATGAAGCTCCATTTTCTAGGTGTTTGTGAACCTGACTTCAAGAAGCCTGAGAGAAAATCGAAAAGCGTTCACAATCCCACAGATTGTTCACAAACTCAAGCATCCCCATGATTACATTTTTATACTGAAGCCAGAGATTTGGGATGATATGGACCCATAATTCAGAATATCTTACATATGTGTATGTACCTATAGACACAATAGTTTTTATTCGTGTATTTTCTTGTAAGAGTATCTCATATTTTTACGCCAGGGATAAGTTTTACTTATTTATGTATTTGGTAAAGGGTCTTACTACACAGCTCGGACTCTTAGTGATCCTCCTCTTTTCAGCCTCGCCAGCAGTGGGATCACAGGCGTGCGCCACCAGTCTGGTCTCGGTGGCTGGCTCAGCACACCTGGGGATGGGGCCGGCACTGCATGTGGTAGCAGGGATGGGGGAAGGTTGTGTTGGCAAGTTCTTTGTATCTCCAGGTTAGTCCAGGCCTTTGTATTTGTTGTTGTTTGAGGCTGTCACACCCTGAATCTGTTTACTGGTTAGATGCTTGGGTGCTACAAGCATAAAATATACCTTGTTCTTAAGAAGTACCCTGAGGGAGAGTATCGTAACAAGTCTTCTTACTGCAGTCAATCAACTATGTGACTTAACACAGGTCTCCTCTTGGGCCTGACTTTTAACTTTGCTTTGAAAAGGGTGGCCAGAGAGTTATAAAGTTTTCTTTTAAAGTGAGAGAATCTATGATTCAAGTAAGGTAAATTTTTTTTTTAACTGCTTTTCTTCATTAGGAGCACCATGTACGTCATCAACAGGTATTTGGAGACTGAATCTTGCATCAGTTGAACAGAATGCCTAGGAGCTCAATTCAAGAACATGTCGGTGTTAGGGTTTGGTTTGGTTTGGTTTGGTTTTACTTGTTCCCTTTTAAGGAATTTAGTCCCTTAAGATATTTCATGCTTAGCCAGCATGTTCATTACTTTTAGACAGATACTTAAAGGAAAGGACTTCATTTGATACCTTTATTTATATGCAAAACAGCGCACCATTCATGAGATATGAAAAACTCGTCAGATAGAAACCAGATTATATCTATTTTCACTACAAAATATTGCATTATATAAAGCAACAGAGACACAAAAAAACCCTGAAAAAGACTAAAATCTTTGGATAGCAGATGTGGTTTTTTTTTTTTTTTCTTTTTCTTTTTCTTTTTCCTTGTCTCTAAAATATACTCCTTGCTTAAGAGTTTCATAGCTGAGATCATGAAACATTTTCAGGTTATAGACTTTTCTTTTTGGTTGTCACAGAGGAAAGTAGTTCTGAACTCTTTTTTTTTTTTTTTAGGAAAATAACTTAATTTCCTAAAATCATCCCACTCACAAACATCACACACCCACATACACACACGCACACACACATAAAGAAGCTACTCTCCTTATAAACAATTTGTAAAGTACTTTTCAGACATAACTACAGATAATAACAACACTTATTTTATAAAAAACTATAATAGCGAAGTGCTAGTGTTGCTGACCTCACAACAAAAGAACCTTTCAAGAACAAACAATACATAAAATATGTTTAGAAACGGAGAGGTGGGAAATTTCTTATACAAGTGCAATATAATTAGAGCAAAAAGAAAGACCACAGTATAATCTCAACAAACACATAAAAATTTAGACATAATTATTCCACAGGAAAAAGTGTAAACACTCGACTATAAATAAATTGGCACAGAGTATCCAAAGTAAAATTATCACCACTCTGAAAAATAAACGTCTTGAAAAAAATACTCTACTCCTTCTAACATAAATAAAAATAGGTCGTCTTCTTCTAACCGTACCTATGGGTCCACGTATTTAAGGTCACAAATAGATGTTTTTGGATATAGAAAGGGGCACTTCACCTGAAAAGAGCAATGAGATATTAAATTTTCCACTTAAATATGGGTTGTTTTTTTTTGCTGTCTAGATCAGTGTCTTACCTTGGGGTTAAAAATCTCATCCTAGCTCAGTCCTCCCACAGTGTGGTTATTTTCAATGTATCTTTTAAACCTTACCAAATATTTACCGTTTGTTTTGTTCGGCCTCTAATATATAACCTTTCCTTTGAGCGAGAAACACCAAGTTTCCTGTTCCATCGCTCTGTGCCTCAATCTCCGGAAGGGAATTCCTCCTCTTCCCTTTCCCAGTGTTTGATGATGTGTCAATTAGAAAAATGCCAGACAGGCTGAAGTGAGGAATCTACTGTGAAGCTTCTGCCCTCGTTCTTTCAAAAATAAGGGTCTGCGGGAGACAGATACGGGAGAACTCGGCCTCCAGCGGGTTACAGCAACAACCCTCGCGGGGAGCCTAGCACACCGAGGGGGCGCCCGGGCGGCTCGGCGGGGGGCCCTCGGAGGCTCTCCTGCCCGGCGATCGCCGCTCCTCGGGTCCCCGGGCCCGGGCCAAGCCCACCCCCAGGCCTCTGGAGCCCGCCGACCGGAGAGAGCGGGCGGCGCGCTCCGTCCCGGCCGCCGCGTCCCCGCCCGGCCCGCCCCGCCTACACGTCCAGGACGTGGTTGAGATAGGAGATGTAGCAGATGGCCAGGCGCAGGATCTCGATCTTGGAGAGCTTCTTGTCGGGCGGCAGCGTGGGCAGCAGCTTGCGGAGCTCGGCGAAGGCCAGGTTGAAGGCCTCGACGCGGATGCGCTCGCGCGTGGCGTGCGCCGAGCGGTACTTGGCCGTGGCGCGCCGGCGGCGCCGCTTCTCCTCGCGGCTCAGCTGCTGCGGGTGCGCGTAGAGCGCGGCGCGGCCGCCGCCCTTGCCGTCCGCCTCGGCGTCCTCCGCCGGCTCCAGGTCCGACACGCTGCCCAGGACCTTGGCCTCCGCGCCGCCCAGCGACTCCGGGTCCGAGTGCGCCGAGCTGGGGTGGTCCGAGTCGGCGGCTTGGTCCGGGCTCAGCATCATTTTGGAGGCTGAGAGGGAATCACAGAGCCGGTCAATAGAAAGCACCGGGTCTCCTGGCCTGCCGGCCGCTCGGCGGGGGTCTGCGGCGCCCCCCACCGCGTGCGCCCCGCGCCCCCCGCGCAGGACGGGCGCTGCCCGGGTCTGCAGCCTCGGTGCCCCTGGCCGGCGCGGGCGCGCTCCGCTTCCCTGCCCGTCCCTTTCCTAGACAGACGAAGGAATCCAAAAGGCGAATGCAGAGTCCGCCCGGGCTCGGGGAGACACCGTGCGCGGCCGGGCCTGGGGCCTGGGCCGAGCGGCCGTGCAGCCGGGGCGCCCGGGCGCCCGACGGGCCCATCCCCGAGCGGCGGCGGCGGCCGGCGGGAGGCTTCCTCGGCCCCCTCGCTGTTCTCCGAAATAATCACTGAACAAACGTGTCGACTCTTTTCAAAAGGAAATTGACTCCGGCGCCCTCGTAAGCTCCGGAGCACCATCTGTCACGCACAGAGCCACACGCCTCGGGGACCCAGGGACGCGGAGATGGGGATACACAATGCCCGCCTGCAGACCGCTCACACCCCGTCGCCCGCGCCTCGGGGTTGCGGCGGCGCGTGCTGAGGCCCTGCAGTACGGCTGGGGCGCCCCCGGGCCAGCACGGCTGTCCCCGGAGGCCTCCCCAAGGCCGGCGCCCGTGCCCCGCGTCCCCCTGGCCGTTGCCTCCTGCAAAGTCTCCCTCGCAGGCTGCGCCAGGTCTCCTATTGCGCGCCTTCTGGGAGGGCGCCTCTCGGAACCGCAAGGCTTCGAGGGCATTCACGGAAAGGCCGGGGCAGAGGAGAGGCGCTGGCCGGGCTGAGAGCCCCTGGAGGGACCGGCGGACTGCGAGCCCTTGGCCCGGCCTAGAGCAGCCCACGTAGGAGACCTGGGCTGTAGGTGCGTTTGCTCCTCGAGAAACAAAAGCCACGCAGGCGTGCATGACATCAGACTGTGGCATCGCTTTTGGAGCAAACTGGGCTGCAAAACAGCCTTCCTTTCGAGCAAGGAAAACAGATCCTTTAAGGTGAAATAAAAACAAACGTTTCAGGTGAACTACATGTGACTCCCGGTGGGCTTTTCTCTGGTGCTTTTAGAAGTAAACCAACTTGCACTTACACCGTCGGCTTGAAAGGGAAGAGATACATAGAAAAGAAATGGAAAATCACAAAAAGCATGAGATAGTAATAGTTTGCACAAAACTTCCTGGGTTTCTCTCCAAGCATGTTAAACTGTCTTTCATATATCTTTAAAAACATCCGTAGATGGCATGTTATATATGCGTTTTCTTTAGCTATGGGCTGAAATGAATCTGTAAATGTAACATGAATCAACTTAGTTTCAAGCTGAACAAATATTTTAAAGGAATCTTACCTTGCAAAAGCCCTTTGAACAGTCTTTTCTCCAATCTTTTAGAGTTAAAATCCCAGGGAATAGCGAGGGGAAAATTCCGGAAAAATATTAAAAGCAGCAATTGTTTATTACATTCAAGAATGAAAAAGCAGCTGTCATCTTGCCGGTGCCCACAGAGAGGGACGGTATCTCAGGTCGAGGATGATATGACTGATTGTTCACTTAGCTGGTAGATCAAAAACGCTTTTTCCTTTTAATTGTCCTCGAGCATTTTGAAAAATTCGTTTGTTTCTTTTTTTAATGGTGTGTTGAAAAGTCTCTGGCTTTTTCCCTCCTCCTATGGCTCTATAAATAACAAAAGAGATGCAGAGATAAACACAATCACATCAAAGAGCTGATTCCTCCACTTTCTAATAGCGGAATAATCAATAAGAAAGATGGTTAAGATAAGATTCAGGTCCTGGAGGATTCCTTCCCTCCCTTACTAGGACTGAACAGAAACTGAGAAGTACAGGACAGAGATGTGATGTTGCTCAGAAGTGATTTTTTTTTCCCCGAGATAAGGCTTTGTTCAGCTGAAGTCTCCCCAGCTCCCAAGAACACAATACTGTAACTCGGAGCTAAGGTCGCCTCTTCTTGGTCCCTCATTTACTCGTATGTTTTATGAACAGGCACCTGTTTTCCAGCCTCAAAGTCTTTAAAGGTCTGAGCACACCTCCCACCCCACCCCTCTTGTTTTTTACCTTGTAGCAAAATATATAGAGTCAGTGGCCTGGAGATGCTTGGAGAAAGGTTGGTGAAAAGTGAACGTCTCCTGGAGTAACAGTGACAGGGAAGCAGAGAAAGACTGGAAGAGGGTGGGAGAGGCCGAACACAGATGAAGCGCTGTGTGTGTGGCTTCTTGGCTCTCCTGGTACCAATTGATTTAGCCTGGAGATGGTGGAAGAGATAAAGGCTTAAGAAGGGGGATGGAATTTTTTCCCTCTAAATTGATATTTAATGGGAAATCCTATTGGACAGAAACCTGGACATGAGTCACTTAATTGGACTTGACATCTGTCACAGTGTGGGAGTTTTCACAGCCCAAATATTTTAGTAGATCAGATTCCCACTGAATCTGTGCCATAAAATATAACAGTTGAAAGCAGTCCATGATAGAATTGATAGCTTCTAAACAGTCTGTAGACACCATCAGGCTATTTCTTGTTTTCAGATTATTGGTGCAATATTTAAATGCAAATATATCATATATATTGACTATGGAAAGATTTCTCTGGCATATTACAAAATCAGCATCTTTTCTTAATATTCAGGAAAATGTTTGTGTCCAGCACATGGAAATAAATATTGGACACATGCTACAATGTAAAGTATTTAGATACGCAATACTGCCAGAGATCATTTACATTTCAAAATACATTTCACCAAGGTGGATCAATCATATTGATATTTTTGAGAAATATCCCATTATGAGAATAACTTATCAAGAGATCATTTCTAAAAAGACACTTTTCAAAAGAATAATTAAATTCATCGGTGGACTCAGGAACAGAATCCAGGTATTCAGGGGCCATTAAAGGAGACAATTTTACTTTTCTGATTATGTTTGTTTTTCTCTTCTCTATTCATTCATTCAACTTAAAATCTGACAGACTACACGTGTTAATTACTGCAGTTCACTCTTGCCCATCTTAACATGTGAATACATTTAGTTACGTGGCAGCGCACCGCGCTGACATGCAAGCGCACACAGTTCTCTCGTGTATTCCGACACGGAATGTTGGTACCAGTACGTAGTGTCTACAGCTTATGCAATCTCATGGCCCCTGCATTTATCTACGCCTTATAACAAAAAGGAAACTTGAATTTGGTTATTTTGCCACTCCACAGAAATGCTATTAGTCACCATTAATTATATAGCATTCGCTGTCAATTACTTATCAATTATGCTACTCATTATTTGTGATCATTTTGGCTTTTTTCATTGATCAAGTTTAAATAAGAGTGTGACAGCCTGACTGCTGACTCTGTGACCCCTAGAAGAACATTTCTAGGAGAGTTTTCACTTCCCTTGCTTTCCCAGTTTGCAAACATTTTAGCCTTTTCCACTGGTCAATCTTAAATGAAATAAGAGTATTATAGCCCTACTCCCGGCTTCTCCAACACCTGAAAGTACATCTATAGAAAAGTTTTCACATCCCCAGCTTTCTGAGTTCTGTCTACCCCAAGACTGACCCTCCGAGGTCCTCATGGATGCGGCAAAGCCCTGTGCACACATTTGCCTCCTCCAGGAGATCTGTAAACCAGAATGGGACTGAGGTGGAAGAGAAGAGAGAGTTCCTTCCAAAGAATGAAAGCACCAAAACTGCCCAGCCTGGCCCCCGTCGAGCCCCAACACGACAAGACATTTCAGTTATTCCTAGGATAGTTAATGGAGGCAAAGCCATACTTACACAGGTGGCAATGTGAACCGTTGGGAGGACAAACTCCCTAAGACGGTGAAGATAAAGGGAGACGAGAGGTTTCCTGGGGTGGCCGGGAGCAGCCCACGGGAAGCATTCACACTAATTCGGAAAAATGCACACAGGTGTACACCCCCAGACACCTGCACCCCCTTACCCTGCCGCACTCAGAGAAGCTCACGGGCTCTAGCCAACCGCTGTACATTCAGACCGATGGATTGAAAACCTGGAGAGATGTAATCAGCTTAGCTCTGGAGGGGACAGCTACTATGACAGGAAGGAACCAGTGTTGGGGAATAGGTGGGGAGGAATAGGCATAGCAGGGCCAGCCCAATTTTGCTGTGGTGTCTGTGAACCCAGGCAAACTCTCTTTTCTACCTGACTTACACGTTTCAGATTGGCAGCTACATATTGCACGAGTAAGCCCAGGTGGGTACTCGTTTACACAGCCATGCCTAGACACACCATCCGGGGCACAGACCTGGATTCACACGTGTGTTCTTTCTTCCAGAACAGCCTCCTTCGCTCCCACCATCCTTGCCTTTCCTAAGGCCTCCCCAGCACAGATGGCCCCTCCACAAGCAACCCTCTCCCATCTGCCTTCAAGACCATATTGTGATCTGTGATTCTTGGTTTCCATATCTGTCTCTCACTAGGCTGTGACACTTCGAGGAAAAGTCTACAGCTTCTACCCCCAGTTCTGACATCTGAGCTTGTCATATACGATTTCAGTTCATTTATGTTGAGTGCCTCTCTACCCCTGAGGTACCCAGACTATTTGTAATAAAGAAATACTTCAACAAATGACACCCATGGTTATATTTGGATGTGTTTTTTTCTCCTATAATAGTGGTGGCCTCTCACCAAAAGCTTGCTTTGAGGCTCAATGGATGTAAAAATATTTGACAAAATACTAAGCATCACACAAAAGAAGACATCATGACATATAGGAGTGATGTTAAATAATATCATTAAATCAACACAGTGGTGACAATCAGTAATTTACAAGGCTAGACTTCCTGGTGCTCTCACTTACTACCTGGGTGAACTTAGACTACCTATACTACTTAGCTTTTCTGGACCTCAGTTTTCTAATCTGTAAAATGGGAATAATAAAAGTATGGTATACTATACGATTTATTAAAACTGAACAAAGAATATGTCGGTATGAGGGTTTATATGTGACACTTAGGCAAATGCCTAGACCCTTCCCTAAAATGCAAAGAAAAAGTGAATGCCTATAAATCATAACTATTGGCTACAAATGCTGAATATTATTATTCAATACAAACAAAACTGAGGGAGGCCGAGGAGATGGCTCAGTGGAATAAGTGCTTCCCTGGCAAACGCAAGGGCCTGAGTTCAATCCCCGGTTCCGCCAAAAAAAAATGTATATGGTTTGGGGCCGGGGAGATAGCTCAGTAGAATAAGTGCTTGCCTGGCAAGCCCAAGTGTCTGAGTTCAATCCCTGGTTCTGCAAAAAAAAAAAAAAGCTTGGGACAAACAAAACTGAGAAGCTGATATATACTTACAAAGAAAGATAAACATATCCACATGTACCCATCTACCACCTAGATGATGTGTGGGGGTGTCCACAATGTCGGTAACTACCGCACAGTGAGTACTGTACATGTGTTAGACAATAAATGCAGGGACTTTTGGCCTATGAATTCATTGAATCTTTGTCAAAATCCTACAGAGCGGGTCCTGCTGCTGACCCTACTTTGCATATGAGGAAACTGGAGCATGGAAAAGCCGGTAGCTGATTGAAGGTCAGACAGCGGCTAATCACAGGGCCAAGGCTTAGACTCAGACCATCGCAATTCTGAATCCGTACTCTCAACCACGGCTCCCTGCTTCGGCGATCACGGTATCCTACATGATGATACTGATGCAGAAGAATGGCTCAGAGAGTGCCTTTTTGGAGGGAGAAACGCTTGCATGTACTGTTATGCCTGCCTACTACACAGTTATAAGCACAAGCCATGTTGGAGTTATGATCAACATGAAACTCATATTTAGGAAACCATTCATTTTCTTTATTAGTCACATAACTTATTACCAACACAAGATATCATTGGTAGTATATATTTTTTGACCATAGGTATCATTGTACGAGGCATTATTTCATTAACCCTTTGTAAATACATGATTTGATGGTCTGGTTTTAAGTGCAGTTTATTTGGAATCTGGTTATTATACTCAAGATATCAGAGAAAGAGGTATGAAAAAAATCAAATGTTATCACAAATGAAATATCTCAAAGTTGGACTTTGGTGATAACTCTTTCAATATCCTTTAAAAAACCTGACTTACGCACTTTAACTATGTTGTATTATTATGTTTCTTTTTTATTTATTTGTGTGTGTGTGTGTGTGTGTGTGTGTGTGGCCAGCTCAGTCCACCAGGGGGCGGGGCTGGCTGGCATGTGGTGCTGGGGGATTGAACCGCGGTCCCTGTGCTTTGCTAAGCTTGTTCTAAGTAGGTGCTTTAGACCACCGAGCCATCTCACCAGCCCGTATTATTATGTTTCAATAAAGCTGTTAGAAAAATCCAGAAGATGGAGCATATGCCATGTTTATACCACAATCTATTTTTCTAAGTACTCTATGCTTTTGCATATTAAATATTTTTCATTGTCACTTATTGTACTTTTTTTAAATGACGATGCGCTTTACATTTTCTTTCTTATTTGCTTGATTCTCTCCTTCTTCAGGCTTGCTGTCCTTAACAGAATGGATAACCATTAGGATAACTTTGAACTAGACCACGTAACTAGACCAGCGCAGGGAGCAGTAGAGCTGGAGAGAGAGGACCCAGTGCGACCGCCCAGCTCACTCCATACTTCCCAACAGCAGCTCCTTGTGCAGGCAGGCTGAGAGCGACTGGCAGATAATCAGTCCCAAGTTTTAAGAAGTCATAGAACAAGTCCAATTTATTTTATTTAAGCCAAAATGTAAAGGTCCCAATAGAAGTATATTATTGATTATGTTAAGTACATCATGATTCTCACTTTTCTTAGCTTAGCTACCAGATACTCCCAGCTTTTATTCAGTTTGGCTAGCAACTTTCCTTCTAAGATGAATGATTTATTTTTCTGCAAGTGGTTGTAAAAACAACTTGATTTGGAAACTTATTTTCTCTGATACAGGGAACTGATGCCAAGTCTTTCCACCGTTCTATAGGCCCAGCTCTCTATTATTTTAGTTTGTGATAACTTCTTCCCACGTTGCTTAATCACCCAGGCTAAACTTAGACTTGTCACCCTCCTGCCTCAGCAACCCAAAGTGTCAGGATTAAACATGGGCCCTGCCACGCTTCATCACAACCAGCTGGCCATTTTTTTTTTTTTTTAACAATTTAGAAATTTATACATCCAAGTGTTTCAGTGTTCCGGTATAGGAGATGTGAATACACAGCACATTTCCATTATTTGCAGTAGCAAAAGTCAAGTAACAATAGAATTTTATGCACTTACAAACTTGTAGGCATTCAGATGGTTTCTAGTTATTAAGAATACAGGTAACCAATCTGATACGACCACGCACGAACTTCTCTTGGGTAAATAACCGAGAGTGAGATTGCTTGGTTACACGGTGTTTGCTTAACTTGGAAACTTCCTGACTGTATTTATTTATTTATTTATTTATTTATTTATTTATTTATTTATTGGTGGTACCAGGGATTGAACTCAGGACCTTGCACTTTCCAGGCAAGCACGTATTCCACGGAGCTATCTCCCCGGCCCCTTCCTGATTGCTTTATAAACGATACCGTTTTGTGTTCCTGCCCACAACTCTGAGTTGCTCTACATTTTCACTAGCAGTTGTTATTGGCAGAGTTAAAGAATTATTTTAAGCATTTTTGATAGGTGTTTAGGGGCATTTCATTGTGATTTTTGTTTTTACTCCCTTTTGCAGCTATATAAAGTGACATTACTTAAAGTACAAAATGTAATAAGCTTTGACATGTGCATAGAGTCTTGCGATTGTTGCTACAGCCAAGATGGTATGTCATAATGTTCTGCAATCTGTCCCTCTCATTTCCAACCATCCTTCCCCCATAGCAATGTCTTGTCTACTTCCTGTCCCTAGAAACAATTTTGTGCTTTTAGAATTATCTATAGAGAGATTCATGTTGTGGTCTTTTTTTTTTTTCCTTTGGCCTGCTTACTTTTAATTAGTCATAATTTTCAGATTCATCCATATTGTTCTTTAGCAGCAACCTTTTAATTTTTATTTCTGAGAGTTATTTCTCCTTTGCATAGTTCATTTTATTTTGTAGCTCCAAGTGCCTATTTAACAATACATGCCCTCTTCCTGAAGAACTTCTTTTAATAATTAGTGCAGAGTAAGTTCGCTTTCATTGAACTTTTTCACCTCTTTCTGCTCTGAAAATGTCTGTGCTTTCAGTTTTTCAAAAAAACTTGCTCTGGATATAGAATTCTAAGTTGACAGGCTTTTTTTGTTTTTACATTTTCTTGCAATGCTTAAAAGATATTGCTCCATTTCCTTTGAACATGTATAATTTCTGGTGAGAAATCTGCTGTGATTCTTACCTTTGTTTTTCTATGCTTAACACACTCCCCATCCTTTTCTCCTAACTGCCTTCAAATTCTTAATTTTAGATTTTATGCAAGTTAACTCTGACATGTCTAGGTATATGTAAAATTTTTCTTTTTTCAGCTGATGCATCTTCTTGGGGCTGTCTCAGCTTTGATCTGTGGTTTGCCGTCATTCGTTAGTTTTGGAAAAGTCTTGGGCTGGGGAGATGGCTCAGTGGCATAAGCACCTGCCTAGAAAAGTCTTGACCATTATTTTTTACAGTGTCTGTTCTGCCCCATTCTTTTTCTCTTACTCTTCAGGAGTCCTGGTTGCAGGTATGTTATTCTGTTTGATACCATCACACATTTCTTGGATGGCTTATTCTTGTTTTCTTCCCTTGTTCTTTTATTTTTGTTTGAATAATTTCTATGGACAGTCTGTGATTTAATGCCTTCTTCTGGGTTCAGTCTACTGGCAAGACTGTTGAAAACAATTTTCACGTACAACATCAGGTTGTTTATTTCTACCATTTCCACCTTTCTTTGTTTTGTTTTGTTTTTGCAGAACCAGAGATTGAACTCAGGCCCTTGTGCTTGCCAGGCAAGCAGTTATTCTACTGAGCCATCTCCCCGGCCCCATTTGCACCTTTCTCCTGAAATTCCCTATTTATTTATTATTTGTGCATGTTGTCTACTTTCCTGCTAGGTTCTTTCTTACAAATTAAGCTTCATTATTATGAAGTCACTATCCACTTGTTCCAATAACCAGATATTAGATGAGTTTATTCCACTGATTGCTTTGTCTCTCAACAGAGGGCTGTATGTGTGTACGTGTGTGTGACATCCTTCTTGAGACAATGACAGATATTCCATGTAGAGCAGTAGTATATTATCTTTTCCTCAGTATAATAAGCTATCTGAGGAAACTAACTTACAAAGTTGAGGTTTATATAACTCATTATCTTGGAGATTCAGTGTTTCATATTAAGCAGCCCCCTTAATTTGGCCTCTGCCGAGGGCACACAAAGGTATCAGATGGCAACATGCCATGGTAGGAGCATGGACAGGAGCAAAAGGTTACACTGCTAGTAGGAGCATAAAAAAAGACTATGGTGCCACAGTCCTTTCCAAAAACATGGACTGAAGGACACAAAGACCTCTTTTTTTTTTTTTTTTTTTTTGGAACTGGGGATTGAATTCAGACCCTTGCATTTGCCAGTCAAGCGCTTATCCTACTGAGCCATCTCCCCGGCCCACAAGGACCTCTTATTTGGGCCTTCCTTCCCTGATAGTGCCACCCTATGAACAAAGCCTTTAATCACAATAAATTTTGGTGGGGGATACTCCAATCACACCAAACCATAGTCAATAGAGACTAAGGTAAGTACTGACTGTGGGAAATGAGTATACACTGCATCAGGCAGCTAAGGTGGAGAATTTGCCTACCCTCGCTCGCAGTTGAATGGGCTTTGGGTTTTGTTGTTGTTGTGGTTAACAACGATGAGCCTCAGGGCTGCCTTTGCCTAATACTTATGTGGAGATGCCTGAGCTGTAACACCAGAGGCCTCCCTCAGATTTGCTGCCCTGCCTTCTTCAACTTTCTTCCATGCCTGTACCATAAAGAAGTTTGGGCTTTCCCACCCTCAGCCTCAGCCTGCTGTTGCTATTTCTTTGAGTTGGGCATAAGGGGGGTTTCTTGGTTGTTGTCTTCTAGATTAAGTCTTGATGACAGCTTGTGAACTCAAGGCTGTCTCTACATTCTTGCTTCCCCTTGTGGGAGCCAATTTCTACTTCGTATTTGTAGTGGATCTTGTGCAGGACTTTTCTTCCTGTCCTCCACAGAGAGGAGATTACTGTATATAGGAACAAGCTCTTAGACCTAAGATGGTTTTGTAGTTCCCCTTAGTGGGTCTTCTCTTTCACCCTTCCCTCCTTCTTGAGTATATCCTTTTCTGTGCTTGGGGAAACAGTTGTCGCTGCCTCTCCCACAGAAACTTCGAGCTGTTGCTTCACAGGAAAGATGTCTGGGAAATACAGGATGTTTTGGGGTGAGCTCTGTGGTAGTTGATGCATTGTGTCAACTTGGCTGAATGGGCTACACAGTTCCGGGCATGGGGGTCTCCCCCCTGGCCCTGCAGGCTGGCAAGGCCCAAACTGGGGTGCGACTGGTTCTACCCTAGGGCCATGGGTCACCCCAGAGTGACTCAGAATGAAAAGTGTATATAAAGGGCTGGTGAGATGGCTCAGTGGTCTAAAGCACCTACTTAGAACAAGTTTAGAAAAGCACAGGGACCGTGGTTCAATCCCCCAGCACCACATGCCAGCTAGCCCCTCCCCCTGGTGGGCTGAGCTGGCCACACACACACACACACACACACACACACACACACAAATAAATTTTAAAAAAAACTTAAAAAAAAAGTGTATATAAAGAAGTTAAGGAAGGCTTCCTGGCCACCCTGCCCGGCTTCCGTGGAGAAGTCCCAGGCTTCAGAGGAGCTTGATCTTCACAGCAACACCACCTCAGAAGAGCTCCGATCTTCGCAGTCAGTGTAGAAGAAAAAGAGGCTTGATGGATGCTGCAGCTGCTGCTCCTCTTCTGCTCTTCTTTGTTTTCTGCCGCCGTGAACTGCTGTCATGTGCCTGGGAGCCAGCGGAGTATGGACTGAAACGTCCACGACCTGTGAGCTAAATAAACCTTTCCTTCCTTCATTTGGAGTGTCGGGTATTTGTCCCAGCAATGAGTAAAAAGTAACTAAGACAAGACCCGAGCCCTTCGGGTTGCCTTCTGTATGCCCTTCCTGTCGTCTTCTTTCCATGATCTCGCCATAGAGCTCCATGGATGGGAGTTTGTGTATGATGGTGAACTCCTTGGTCAGGGGCCTCACTCGTCTGAGCCAACACACTGTCCACACTTAGCCCAAGGCACTTCATTAAAAGTATAACTGGTTTCTTTTCTACCTGTGTTCTGACCTGTGCTCGCCTCTCAACTGAGCCACCACTGGTGAGAGTTTATATCCTCAATTTCCTCTTAGAAGTGCTTATCTCTCTGTGGAATTCACATTCTTCTTTCTTTCTTTCTTTCTTTCTT
>NW_004524716.1:2134833-2146628 GCF_000260255.1 Octodon degus | reverse complement strand
GGAACTCGGCAGAAATTCCTACTCAGCGGGTGGGGTGGGGGAGGTACGGGGGAGTAATGGGGGGGCCCGAGGGGTGGGAGAGGGTCCGGCCCACGCTGCTCCTGGGCTGGGACTGGTCCCGCCGGCGCAGGGTAGCAGAAAGCTCTCCACACACTCACCGGACCTGGGCTAGGACTGGGTCTCGAAGTTATGATTTTATTTAAGCTGGACTTTTACAGTTATTAGCATGGGAGTGATATTCTTTGCAGCTCTCTCTATCCTGAATAAAAACTCATGATGAAATCTTAAAAACATCAGTATTATGATATTGAGCTGTTATTAGATATAACTCAAGGTAAAATATACACAAGTTTTATTGTTAATGTATATTCTTAATAATTTTAAATTTTGGGGAAAGTTCTTATTAGATCCACTTAGACCAACCTCATAAAATTAAATATTTCTGGCCTGGCCAAATAGCTCAGTGGATTAAAGCACCTGCAAGCAGGTGCAGGAGGTGGAGGTTCAATCCCAGACCTGCCATGTCAGCCCGGCCCCCAGGGCACACTGAGATGACAATTGAGACCGGGTGTGGTGGTGCCTGTAATCCCAGCTCTTTTCTTCCTTTCTTTCTTTCTATTTTTTTTTTTTTTCGTAGAACCTGGGATTGAACTCATGCCCTTGCACTTGCCAGGGAAGTACTTATTCTACTGAGCCATCTCCCCGGCCCCAAGCTCTTGGGAGGCTGCAAACAGGTGGATCACTATGAGTCTGATCCAGTAGTGAGACCCTGAACACCCTGTAGACCCTTCCCTAAAATACAAATAAATAAATATTCCTTGTAAGGTGTTTACATTGGAAAATCCATTTGGTGAATGACAAGGCTTCCTAATGTCAGAGGCCACACATTTATTAATCCAGTAAATAAGTATATGTTACCCACATGCAAATTCCTGTACTAGGCACTGAGGGGGACAATCAATGAGTGAGACACAGCGTCTGCCGTCAGGGTCTAGTGCAGCATCCCATAAACTGGTTAAGAAGCCAAGGACCACACCAGAGCACCTACTGAACAGTTTGATTAATAAATATTCTTGATAATTTTAAGTTTTTAAAGAAGAATAAGATATAATTCCTGACCTTGAGGGAAATAATCTTTTGGGAGAGACAGACATTGAAGAAAACATTTCAAATGTCACACACTAAGGGCTGGTCTGTCTTTGTACAAGACATCATGGGAAATCAGAGGAGGAACAGCTAATCCAGTTCTTGTCCAAAATGGGATGAAAAAGAGTGGTGTTTGTCAGAGGTAGCTTTTTAGAGAAAGGGACAGGAGAGCTGAGTCTTGAAGGATGAACGGAGGTTATTTAAGTAACGAGTGAATAAAGGAGGTGATTCATGCTTCACAAGAACTACTAGACTGCAAAGTATAAGGCAGTGTTTTGGCTTAAAGTTTGAATATTTGAAAAAAATTTCTGCTGTCGTTTTCTTTTGTACTTGCTTATGCTTACGCTATTAATGTTACAACTAAGTAATGATAAATTATTTTAGGTGAATTTGTTTCTTTGTGAGGGTAATTATCATAAAACTACATAATAAAATTGAAAATTTCTTTATTTATTTAATTTATTTATTTTATTTTTTATTTTATTTATTTATTTATTTATTTATTTATTTATTTTTGCGGAACCTGGGATTGAACTCAGGCCCTTGCACTTGCCAGGGAAGCACTTATTCCACTGAGCCATCTCCCCTGCTCCTTGTTTATTTATTTTAGACAGGGCCTCACTACGTATCCTAGGCTGGCATTGAACTCACTAGGTAGCCCAGTCTGGCATCAAACTTGTGGCGATCCTCCTGCCTCAGCCTCCCAAGCGCTGGTATTATAGATGTGCACCATCACACCCAATTTGAAATGTTCTTAACTGAGTATATTCATTGGAATACATCATAGCCTGCTGAGTAGATGTAATTAAATGATAGGGCTTTCTGTTGTCAACTCTTCTACATTTGCAAACTCCTGCTGTGCTCTCAGAATCTTCTTATATTGTACATGACATAAGCAGCAGTTGAGGGAACTAGCATTTGTCCACAAAATGTTTGCTACAGTATTAAAAATATTAGAATTCAGAAAACATGATATTAGAAACTCTAGTACATGCTGCCTACAATCCAGTAGGTAGGTGCTCTGCTGTAGCAGTCCTTGGCTTCTTAGCCGAATTATGAGACGCTGCACTAGACCCTGACAGCAGACTCTGTGTCTCACTCATTGACTGTCCCCCTCAGTGCCTGGTTCAGGAGTTTGCATGTAGGTGACATATATTTATTCATTGGATTAATAAATGTATGGCCTCTGTCATTAGGAGGCCTTGTCACTCTCCAAATGGATTGAGGCGGTTATGACTGCCAGGTAAGAAAAACAGAAATTTGCACAAGGTGATAGGTAACAACTAAATTGTACTATACTGATGACAATGTTTATTTAATTTTGGAGAAGAACAATTAAACACAGGAGCTGGAGATTTGACTCAGCGGTAGAATGCTTGCTTAGCAAGCCAGAAGCCCTGGGTTTGGTCTTCGACACCAAAAACAAAAAAAATAAATAAACTTCCCCTAAACGCAACCTGGAGTCTTAGAGACAGGTTCACGGAGGAAGTTCGTGTCAGCTCAGCTTTAACACTGGGGAGCACAGAGACTCTGTCTTTTTTTTTTTTTTTTTTTTCAGAATTGGGGATTGAACTCAGGCCCTTGCACTTGCCAGGGAAGCGCTTACTCTACTGAGCTATCTCCCTGAAAACAGAGATTAAAAATGGCTTTTCTGTCAATGAGAACAACACAAACAAGGAAGAGCATTTTTAGGGCCTGGGTGCCAACGTGATCAGAAGAGGTAAGGGCAGTGGCCCCTGCACTCTGGTTCTGCCAGTAACATGGGCAATGGGAAGCAGGCTCAAGATCGTGCTACTGATCCTAAGTGTGGCTGGCATTCCTAGTCTCCAAGGTCTTAGCAGCAGCAGCTCAACAGAGGTCAGAGCACCACCGGCAGCCCCAGAACCACAGAAGCCAAGTGGAATACAGATTGTCGTGGCCCTGTCTCCCTCTGTACTATTCCCCCCTGTGTAACTTGTTCTTGCTTGACTTACCCACTTCCAAAGGCAAATATTTAGGGACTGACATAAGGCCAGTCCCATACAAGCTGTCTGAGTTAAGAAGAATAAGATAAACGTCCTGACCTTGATGATCACAGTCTTGTGAGTGAGATAGATGTTTAGGCAAATATTTAAAGTGTCACACACTAAGGGCTGGCATGCATTTTGTACAAGACATTGTGGGAAATCAGAGGAGGGACAACTAATCCAGTTCTTTGCCAAAATAGGATGCAAAAGAGTGGTGTGTGTTAGAGGTAGTTTCTTAGAAAAAGGGACAGCTCAGCTGAGTCTTGAAGGATGAGTGGAAGATATTTAAGTAACGAATGAATAAAGGAGCTAATTCATGCTTCATGCAAACAAATGCCAGGGCTGGCCAAGTAGCTCAGTGGACTAAACTGCCTGTTTAGGCAGAGCGCAGTGGCCGGTGTTCAATACCCAGCCTGCCGTGCCTGCCCCGCCCGAGGGGCGCACAGAGATGGCGATTGAGACTGGGCGTGGTGGCGCGTGTGTGTAATCCCAGCACTTGGGAGGCTGAAAACAAGAGAACCACTATTAGTCTGATCTGTGTAGTGAGACCCTGTAGACCCTGTAGACTCCATCCTAAATAAGAAAAAAAAGGATGTGTTAAGACACACATTAAACACGTGACAGGGTATGCATCATATATCATGTTGTCATACTAAAGCAGATTAGAGGAAAGATCTATTCAGAAACGACTGTAGTGACTAGGCTGAGAAACGATAGTTACCTGGGTTAGAATGGGCGACAAGGAATAGATTTAAAGAATAAAGCCATGGTGACCACAGGATTTGATACATCAGCTGCACAGTTACAATCTATCTATCTATCTATCTATCTATCTATCTATCTATCTATCTATAGAGCTAGAAGCAGATAGGATCTGTGTAGTGAGACCCTGTAGACCCTGTAGACTCCATCTAGAAAAAATGAGCTAGAAGCAGATAGGAAGTTTGAGAAACAGGTGGGCCATCCCTCAAGCAGTTGAACTGCAGAGCGTGGAGTGGATGTTGGGGTACCAAGGGGGGCTGGTGGTAGTCGAGGCATGTGTGTGATAGTTAAGCCACAACTGCAGAGGAGATGACCAAGAGAGTGGTATGCAGGGTTACAGAACAGAAAGGCACAAGCAAGGTTCTTCAGAATATTAACCACTGAGCTGGGATAATAAATCTAGAAGGAGAGAAAAAGGAATGATGGCAGTGCTTCCCACATGGTAAGCACGCACCATGGGTCGCACTCCAGGGAATAACTTAGTGTTCCTGCCAAGAGCCAACAATAAATCCCTGAAGGCCGAGAAACATTTCAAACAGGCACAGGGGAGAGAAGGCCACTAAAGATTATTCCAGAGTGCAACAGGACTGGAAGAGGGTGGGATCCTAAAAAGGGCAAAGCATTTTTAGGAGGAAGCAGCGATTCTGACACCAAGTACAGTGGAGAATTCCAGTAAAAGAAAGAATGAAAAATGTTCTGTGGATTTAGCAAGTCAAAATTTCTGGTAATCTTTGCTGCGTGTGTGTGTGTGTGTGTGTGTGTGTGTGTGTGTGTGTGTGTGGTGGGGGGTGTCTGGGAGTTTAACCAAGAGCCTTCACACTGAGTGACAGCCCCGCCCCTTTCAAGGCAGCATCTCACGAAGTTGTAAATTGCCCAAGTTGGCATCAGAGTTGCAATCCTGCCTCTCCTTCCCCAAGTTTTGGGGTTGCAGTGGTACTCCTAGGTACAGAAATGGCAGGGGTGGAAGCAGGTGCCAGCTTCTTCCAAATCCAAGCTAAAGTAAACAAAGGGAGAAGAATCCTAAGAGACGGAGGGAAACTGGAGGAACCTAGGCTTGGAGTTTGCTCTGAGAATGGAAAGGTTTAATAGAAAGGTGAGAAGGAGAGGTGCCGCAGCCAGAGCACACAGCTGCCCTGAAAAAGCCCCCCACTTCCACGGAAAGGGCGATCAGGGAAGACCAGCAATGGTGTAGATCAGCAACCAGGTTCCAAGCGACGCCTAGACTTGGAAGAGGAGGGATCACTTCAGAATGATTCAAGCGCATCACGTTTACTCTATAATTTATTTCTATTACTACATTGCAGTGCATAGTGAAAACTTACACAACTCATCATAGTGAGGAATTAATGGGATCCCCAATTTGCTTGCCCACTTTTTCCATGGTCACATTTGAGGGACGGTAAGAGACACCGATACCTGAGATGTGTTGCTTGTGTCCAGTCTGCTCTGTCACCTCGTTTTCATTGCTGTCACTGCAGAAAACCCTGCTTTGTGTGCATAGGATGTTGAAAATGAAAGCAGGATTTTCAGCGCCTCTGTAGCAATCTCACGAGATTTTCCCTTAACTTTAATGTATAATATATACAGATTTGATATCTCGAACACATTTTTTTTTTTTTTTTGTATTCTAGGGAAGGATCTGCAGGGTGTACAGGGTATCACTACTAGATCGGACTCATGGCGCTCCTCCTGTTTACAGCCTCCTAGGAACTGGGATTACAGGTGTGTGCCACCATGCCCAGTCTCAATTGCCATCTCAGCGTGCCCCGGGGGCAGGGCTGGCACGGCAGGCCCTGGAATTGAACCCCCAACCCCTACGCCTGCTCGCAGGACTTTAATCTGCTGAGCTATTTGGCCGGCCCTCAAACATACTTTAAAAAAAAAAAAAAAAGAGTAGTAAAATTTATCAGAGAAAAGGAATGAGAGGGGCTGGGAAGATGGCTCAGTAGAATAAGTGCTTGCCTGGCAAATGCAAGGGTCTGAGTTCAATTCCCAGTTCTGCAAAAGAAAAAAAAAAAAAGGAATGGGAATAGAAATAGCTCCTGGGCGGCAGGAGGGGTGCTGAATGGATTGCCCATCATTTTTAAGCTGCTGATCTTCTGACGAGTTGCTTCACCTAGCTTATTCTCAAATGGATCTCAGATCTGCTCCTTCCAGGAGTGTCAGGAGTGTCCTGCTAGTTCAGGAGTGTCCTGCGGTTTACAGTGGATGCTCATATTCATTTGAAAACTAAGATAGCGGTCAAGCATCAGCCGGGAGAAAGAAGGTCCTGAACGGGCTTTCAAGTCTCTGCCAAGGATGGAAACCTGTCAAAATTCACAGTGTTCATTTGGTGCCATACAATTCCAATTCGGCCTTAAATGCAGCCGCTTTATCTATCAGCTTGAACATAGTTGTCATTTCCCCCTGAAGTGACAGATTGAAGAAAGCTGAATATATCACACGGATAAGCAAGTTTTGTGACCCATTCTATGTCACTCAAATGCCATGCCAGCAGTGATTGTTTTCTAAAGGAAGTCCCTGGAGTGGCTCTCTAAACTCAAAAACTCTGGCCAGTGATTTTGCACCCCTGGAAACTCCTGCGTGTAAGAAGATGATGCATGTTCTGCACCTACCTCGTCACAGGGATGTGGGTTAAGGGTATACACCTTAACGTGCTTGTACTTCAATGTACTTTTAATCCTGTCCTGCAAAATGTTGTTGAGCTCGAGTGTCGTTTTTGGCTAGCAGACATCTCTCTGTGGCTCACGGTGTGTTGATTCCCAGTCAGAAGCAGCCTTTCTGACACAACTAGAAAACCAGAAAGCCTTCCAGTTACGGCAGCCACCATGTCGGTACATTCACCAACACAAAATGACCGCGTCAGCTTTGCTGATGGGTAATAACTCACACGATCGAGAAGTCTTGCAGCTGTGATGTTGGTTGGCACTAAGACTGCACATAGCGTAGTGTCATGCACATCATCTTGAAAAATATATCACCAAAAAGCAGGCTATGAGGAACCCCCCAGACTGCTTCAAAGGTCAAGGGTGTCTAAGGACACCTGAGGGTGTGGCCCCACTTGTCTAGTGGGATGCAGATATGCCACCATGACTTGGCACAGGTAAACACATGTGTACTGGTCACGGCATTATGTAAGAGTGTAACTTGAGATAACATCTCGTATAGGAATTATGCAATAAAGAGAGGTGGGCGGGACGCGGGCGCTCGGCGTGCCGGGCTTCGGACTGTGGCTGCTCCGTGCTGACTCACACCCACAGGAGCTTTGCTTAGCTCCTTCCTCCTCGCCTTTGAGGCGGCCGGAATTAGGGGTCGCCGGGGTCCTCGGGAAAGTGTGACTCATCGCGCCACCGCCGGCACCCATTCGGAGCTGTGACCGCCCGTGGCCCTAAGTAGCCACTGAGACCCCCTGCTGCTATTGTTACTAAAATTCAAGTAAGAGCCTGTTACAAGTCGTGTCCATCATATGAGATAGACTTGGATGCCGAAGAAGGAAGTGATGCTTCTGACCAGAAGTCTTCTGACATTGCATGTGAGCTGTGTAAAGCGATGAATTCAAGTCTGAGAGTCAGGAAGTGAGGCTCAAAGTGAGGGCCAGAGCGCCCCCAAAATGAACCGCAGCCATTCTCAGCAACAACAAGGTCCTGAGCTCCTCCTCCAATGAGAACAGCCAACTTCACTAGAAGGCCAGCATGACAAGGTCCTCCAGCAGAACAGGTCAGAAGAACCAGCAGCTTCCAACAGCGCCAACAGCTTCTGCCAACAGCTTCCCAAGCAGCCTCCCAGCCGCCGCTCCAGTGCTGCCTCTTACGCTGCTGGCGACCATCCTCCGGTGCGCCTCCCACAGCCAGCACCACGCTAGTTCAATTCAGCAGAGTGCAACAAGTTGCTTACTAGTTGGCAATCCACCACAGCAAGACAAGCAGTTAGGTCGGTGAGTGGAAGGAAAAGATGGTAATATGAAGTTTGGGATATGGCTGAGGAGTTGAAGAATCAACTTTTCCAACAAATGTTTCAAGGAACTGGCAAAGAAATGAATTATAACAGCAATAATGATGCCCTGTATAAGACACAGATAATAAAAGAAGATTAAAGGTGGTGCGTGTATTGGTTCATAAATAATTAATTTGTTCTGAGAGAATAAAGATGAAAAAGGGAGAGAATCCCAGAAAATTGTAAAATGTCATTATGGCAAATTAGATGTATAGCTGCTAGAAAGGTTAATTCTTCAACTGCTAGCTGAGTTAAATGAAGCCTATAGTATAGAAAAATAGGAGATTATATGTGTTTGAGACTACCAGGATTTCAGAGTTGAATCTTTCAGGGGCATTCGAGACACCTGGTTCCTTTGAGTGGTGCATCTTAGAAAAGTTTTGCTAAAGGAGAATGAAAAAACCCCAAGTTAAAGTCAGGTTTCAGTAAATGAGTAGGAGTTTTAAATAATTTGGAATTTTCCTGGTGGTTAAGTAATTTTGATCCAGAAAAATAAATCTTAAGAATAAAAGTTCGCCCAAACCACAAAAAAAAAAGAGAGAGGTGGCCCTTGCTCTCGTGCTTTTGTGCTCTGCTCTACTCCATGGTACCTGCTGTTGCAGCAAATGCCTTGCATCTGTGTCTTCTTAACCATGGGACCTCACCCTTGAAAACCTCCCTTGGGTCCCCCCTCACTGGCCCAGCAGGCTCACACAAGCATTGTTGCCTTGTTGTCAACATGGGTGGACTCCTCCATCTAAACTGTGTACCACGACGACTCTTTAAGCCCCTACCAATTTTGCCTCAATGCCATCTGTTGTTTTATCAATTTATGTAACTTTGATGTAAACTTTGATGCAAGCTGAAAAGAAGAGCACACACCACCTTTTGAGTTTCAGCCTCTCCTAAAAATTCATGACGAGTGTCTTTAGGATCAGAAGGAATCAACTCTGCAACTGTAGTAAGGGCTTTTTCCCTTTAGCGATGTAATTAAGCTGCTGAATACTTTCAGCGTAGACACATTTGGTGAAGTGGTGGCCTTTAACAATTGCTTCTGAGGCTGGCCAGATAGCTCAGGGGACTAAAGCATGATGAGCTGCAACTGAGACTGGGCGCGCTGGCGCATGCCTGTAACCCCAGCACTTGAGAGGCTGAAAACAGGATAATCACTACGAGTCTGATCTACATAGTGCGACCCTGTAGACTGTGTAGACCCCGTGCTAAATACATTTAAAAAAAGAAATTGATAGTTGCTTCTGTTCCTCCTGCTCATATTTTATATTATTTGGGAACAACTCCAAAGGTTTGCTTTTAATTCAGGGTGCTGGGTCTGCAGGTATCAAGGTAGGTTTGAAGGTCCCATGGCTTTATTAAATTGCTCAGCATCACATATCATAGAGTGTGTGGGGAATATGGATCATCTGTTGCAATGAACCCATGATATTAGTAGGATTCTTGGTATTTGCTTTTAAATTAAGCTTTCTTTGTTGTCATTTGCCACTCAATGTGGCTTTGATATGAGTCTTCAAGTAATTGATTTATCCTGGTTTCTGAGCAGTCAAACCTTTCTGGGAGTGTTAAGCTGTATTTTTAGCCGCTCTCCGGCACTAGCATCACTGCCTCAGCTCCGCCTCAGGTCAAGTATGAGGTTCTCAGAAGGCGTGCTTAACGTACAGCACCAGCACACACAGCTCCCAGTAAGGTTCACGTGCCTGTGAGCATCTAAGGCTGCCACCCATCTCACTGATCTGACACACAGGGAAGCTCAGGAGATAGAGTCATGGGACGTGCTTACGAATAGAGTAAAATCTTTAGCTTCTTAACAACCCAGAGTGCCGTCAGTATATGGCCTAGGGCAGCAGTGGTGAGCATATGTACTCATGCCGCATCAGACTGTTTGTATCTAAAAGGTATGCCGTCACTTAGGGTTTAGGGAACCCCCAGTGTAGAAGATAAGAAATAAAAACCAAAGAAAATGATGTCACTTAGGGCTAAAGAGGAAGCTGGTCATTTTCAGTGTACTTAGGGAAGTGACAGGAAGTGAGGAAATGATAGAAATTGAAGAAATATAAAATGGCACTACACAGGAGCAGAATCCTCAGAGCAGAAGGGATATCTAACTGTGGGAGGGAGAGAGTGAGTGGGAAGCAGCTGTGGGAGGTTAGGACCACCTGAAACTTTGGGATGGAGGAGAAAATAGCAGCCTCCCTAAGAAAGACCTGGGGAAGTCTTCAATACTCTCATGGAAGACGAAGCTTTCCCATAACACCTAGAGAGTTGGGAAGAGGTCTGAGAGGAGGGCACAGGGAAGGTCACCTCAGTCAATGAGCACATATCACAGAGCATTGGGGGCTGAGAGCGGGCAAGATTGGGACTCTTGGAGCTGGAGCAGAGGGCAAAGGTGCCGGTGCTGACACAAGGCAGCCTGGCTGGGCTGAGCTCCATTTGTGGGGTGGTGATCTAAGGCCCTTCAGAGAATGAGAGCCTGTGGCTGGGGAGCTCTATCCTCAGAACACAGGCTTTAGCTGCAGCCCAGAGGCCTCCATGGGCTTCTTCCCTGGACTGGGGCCAGTAGAGTGGCTCCTCACTGTTGTCCCGGCTCCCAAGCTTCTCATCTACCACAGAGCTATGAATCACTTTTGTCCTGTCTTCCTCAGATTTCTCCTCCTCTGATTACCACCTGCTCTCATCTTCCCAATTTGGGGCCATGGTGCCCTGTGGCACAGGCACTCTCAAGGCAAAAGAAAAAAAGAAAAAAAAAAAAAAAAAAGATTCTCCATGTAGGTCTCTTTTCCAGATGACAGGCACTTAGTCCTTTGAGGGGCAATTGTACATCTTATAATTTCTTGGCAGAAATCAGCCAAGATTTGTATTACCCATTCTGATTTTTAAATTTTTCTGATGAAAATTTCTTGTTCACGGAATTATTTTCAATGTGATTTAACTTTTAAATAATGACTAGGAAGGCTCCGGTCTGTTTTGAAAAGAGGAAGCACATAAATAAATGAATGATGGTGACGAGAGCCATCACTAACAACATCAATTACATGTCATGTCATAATAAGTTGGTGCTCAAGGGACTCCTGAGATAGACTAGTAGCAGCTGCTGCGCTGTATTACTAAATGGCCCCCCAAACACCACTCGAACACATCCTGCTCCACTGTCATGGCTGTGACCATTGTTGTCTCTTCCTTTTACTCTCCCGCCCCCCTCTGTGTCTGGCATGCTTTGCTTCTCCCAATCAGCTGCCTCATTCGTCACTGCATTGTTTGTGAGAAGTCATGAGGGCAATTTGGTTTCCCAAGGGGATCATCCACTTGGCCTTTGTGTCTGCTACTAGCTGGGCAGAGGCTGTGCGCCTCCTTCAGAATTGGGAGTGTTATTGCTGATTTTTTTTTTTCTTACTATTTCAAAAAATATACTTATTGACTACTTCCTACCTAGTTTCATTCACTAAGCCACTGGAGTGACAGAACCGTGAATATATTGGAAGGAAGGAGAGAAGGTAAAGAGATCAGGCTGCCTGCTCTAAGAGATGATGGTGGATAATGAAGTGCTACGTATTAGCCAATGATTGTTGCTTATCCGCTTTCAGTTTTTCACAGGGAAATAGTTTCAGACATAGCAAGAACAGAAAAGTAGAAAGTAAGATTCTTTAAGCCCTTTGTGCAGCATCTCGTAACTACTGACATCTTCCATAATCACAATGATCAAGTCTAGCAACATTGCTAACGCTGGGGTACGGTCCCGACTCGCGTTCACCGTGTGCTGTTTTTCGCATACGGGATGTAACTCACTTTCATCTCTCTGATCTGCAGCAGTTCTTGTCTGTTCGTTTTTGAAGATCTCCACAACTGGAAGAATTCTGCTCACGGATGCTCAGTTTGGGCTTGTCTTTTGTTCCTGGT
>NW_004524716.1:2129756-2134593 GCF_000260255.1 Octodon degus | reverse complement strand
TTGAACCACGGTCCCTGTGCTTTGCTAAGCTTGATCTAAGTAGGTGCTTTAGACCACTGAGCCATCTCACCAGCCCCGGCTGGTGATATTGACTAAGTCACATGATTAAAGTGGCATCTGCAAGTTTCTGCATTGCATAGTTGCTCCTTTGCTTTCGTCCTGAGTACCTTGAGCTGAGTTACTGTGTGATTACACAAATGTACGTGCCTTCTTCAAACTTTTCTCTTTGGACTTTGTGTATGTACTGATGATTTATATCTCAATAATTATTACTGTGGGGTGTATGTGTGTGTGTGTTAGAGTTAATTTAGCTTGAGTGGCCAAACAGAAAATCTTCAAAGGTCTAACAGGGATTTTCTGTTCCATAATTCCCAACACTTTTATTGATTGGAGTTCCGTATGACAGAACTCTCCCTTCTTATTCATATATTTAATTGTATATTTATAGGAGTATGAATTCGTGGATGCTTGTTCCATACCAGTTTTACTCCATTTTTCTGGTTATTAGTTTATTGCTTAAATTTCCAGATTTGGTCACTGAGGACTGCCTCAGCTTGGTCCTCATTTCCTTTCAATGTACTCTTATCATTTTTTTGAACTTTTTTTGTAGGGAACCTCTCAGCTTAAAGCTCAGGGGCATCTAAGGACACCTGAGGACATGACCCCACTTCTCTAGTGCAGACACACAGTGGGATACAGTCAAGCAACTATGACTTAGCACAGGTAAACATGCATGTGATGATTACGGTACTATGTAAGAATGTAAATATGAAGTAATGATGTGTGTATGAATTATACAGTGAAGTGGCAAAGGGCTCTTGGGCTCTTACTCACTTGCTCTTTTGTGCTTTAGCATGCTAGTGTTCTCGTGCTCTTCTCCATGCTGCCTACTGTTGTTCCTGATATCTTGCAAACACGTGTTCTCCAACCTCAAGACCTCACCCTTGAAAATCTTCCTTGGGCCCCAGGTTGGCCTGCACCTTTAGCTAACCATAAGCTGTTCCAAACTCATCCTGCACTTTCCCCTGCCTCAGCTTTGGAGTCAGTCACTTTTCCAAGAAGACTGGGTTCATTATTTGGAATGACAAGTTTTGGAAACCAAGTCTGAGATCTCATTGTGCTCATTACCGCAAGGGTTACATTATTTCTTGGTCATCTCTGTGGAGAAATCTATAAAATGTAAATAAGAATGCACATGTGGAACGTCTCTATTTCTATATTAAAAATAGAAAGCGAACACCCTCAGGGCTCATTCCAACCTCCTATTCTTCCTTATTTCTGTGACAGTGAGAATGCTGGCTCACATCTACCCTCCAAGCTTACTTATTTCTTTATTCTTAGAATACACATATAGCAGTTTCAAAATCGCCAAGTCATACCCTTGTGAAATGACATCATGGGGAAGCTAAGCCATCTGCATGACACTGTCCCTGCTCTGTGATGCCATTTGAATCTTGAAGGCTCTCCAATGGCCCGTATGTTAAAGGGCTGGTTCCCAGGGTGACCCTTGGGAGAAGTGGTGGGAGCTGTGAGAGGCAAGGCTTCCTGGTGGGAGGTCTTCTCATCCTTGGGGAGGTGCCTTACCCTGTCCCCCTCTCTCCCTTCCTCTCCCCATCAGCAGATCCTGGCTAAGAAGTGAGTGTGGCACCCACTGTAGCGAGTCCCAGTAGCCTCTGGCATATGTTACAGCATTGTGAACACAAATGAAGAGATACATGTGTATTTCCTTATTGTGCTTCCTCAGTTCTTACATGAAAGGACACAGTAAAGATTTTTGCATCTCATCTTTTCCTTTAAAAATGTATTATGAAATAATTTGCCTCAGGGCACAGAGGTCCTCCCTCCCCACCTCTCACTCCTTCCTGCACTCCCTTCCTCCTTTCTTCTTTCTTTTCTTTCTTTTCCCTAGCCCAGGGCTTTTGCTCTGAGCTAGCTACATCCCCAGGCCTTAATTTTGTTTTGTTTTTAAATTTTGACCCAAGGTCTTACTAAGTCACTAAATTGCCCAGGGATATTCCTACATCAGCCTCCCATAGTACTGATTCAGCAGGTTCTACTTTTTAAATCAGAGTACTTCACTGCATGGATGTCCATAGTTTACTTCATATCCTGAATCTCTAGAGGTGTTTAAGCTTTTTCCAGTATCCTGAAGTTATAAGCAATATTATTCCTGCATTTTAAGTGGTAACTTTTAAAACAATTTAAATACTGTTTTCATTTTCTATTTTTCTCAGTCAACTTGTAAATCTTGAGGTTCAGGAAGAGCAGATGTTGACACGCGGAAACCATTAAGGAGTGGGCAGCGGGATGCAGTGCAGGCTCAGTGATGGAAGGTCAGACTTGGTGCTGTGCCCTGTAATCCCAGCACTCTGGCAAGCTGAGGCAGGAAGGTCACAAGTTCTAGCCCAGCCAGGACAACTTAGTGAGATCCTGTTTCAGAATGAAATGTGGTGATGGCCACGCTGTATGTTATGGGAAAATGATGCCACATTACAGTGGCTACAGCGATGAAAGGAAGGGTAGTGAGTCAGAATGTATTCTCCAAGTCAGTGGTCCCAAAGAGACATGAGTGTGCCCCAAGGGAAGTATAGGCTGGTCCACTGGGACACAGAAGAAAGCTATACAAACTTTATTTTACATTTTAGCTGACATGGAAATAAGTGTTGTTATTATTATTAGTAGTAGTAGTATCATTTGCATTTAGGACAGGGTGTACAGGATCTCACTGCATAGATCAGACTCGTAGTGATCCTCCTGTTTACAGCCTTCCAAGAGCTGAGATTACAGGTGCATGCCACCATGCCCAATCTCAATCACCATCTCAGTGCAACCTGGGGGCAGGGCCAGCACAGCAGGCCAAGGGATCAAACTCCCAGGTCCTGAATCTGCCTAAGCAAGTGCTTTAATCCACGGAGCTGTTTGGCCAACCCCAAAGTGAGAAAGTGCTTTTTTGTGTTTGTTTTGTTTTTTGGTACTGGGGATCAGAATTCAGGCCCTTGTACTTGCCAGACAGGCACTTAAGCTGTTGAGCTATCTCCCCAGCAAATGTTACTATTATTAAACACAGACTGGGAGTGATGACGTCACGGCAGCCTTTGCGGGTCACAAGCCCTGCTGGTGCTCTGCAGCCAGGTGGAGGCAGAGTGGGACCCTGCCTGGCCACTCTGCTCTTGGAGCCTGGTGGGGCACTGAAGTCTGAGTGCTGGCGGATATTCCTGGCTGGCCAGGAGCAGTAGAGCCATATCTTCAAAGCAGAGAAGAATCCTTGTATTGCATCTCTAATGTTATGAAGAATAACCACGAAAAACCTCTTGCATTCAGATAAATTTATTGGCGAACTCTGAAAAGATTACTTTGAAGAGAATGATCTTTGATATGGAATTTAATATTTTTCTTTTGCTAGATAGAAGTTCTCCAAAGTTGTTGATCTTTCTTGGACAACAAAATGGATTAGTAATTTGTGACCAAGTATATATCTTTGGGGCTGGGGGGATAGCTCAATGGCATAAGTGCCTGCCTGGCAAGCCCAAGGTCCTGACTGAGTTCAATCCCTAGTACCAAAAAAATAAAGTAAAACAAATACTATTTTAAAAAGCCTATATTTTTCTAAGAAGAAAGAAAACCAAAATTAATCTGTTCATTCCAGGTAACTAAGAATGAGAAACCAACGTTTCTCAAAAGATTAGTGGTTCTGAAAATTAATTTTGAAAGCTGAGGATTTCACTGGGGGGGAGAGAGACAGAGAGAGAGAGAGAGAGAGAGAGAGAGAGAGAGAGAGAGAGAGAGAAGGAAGGCAGACAGACAGACAGACAGACAGACAGACAGACAGACAGACAGAGGGAGAAAGAGTATGTCGATAGAGACAGTGCCAGGACAAGTGAGAACCAAACAGGCACTGGGAGCCTCTCTACCTTGCTGAGGAAAACAAGGAAACATGGGCAAAGTAAGAAGCTGAGAGGCAAGATGTCATCATATGCATTCTTTGTGCAAACTTGCCAAGAGGAGCACAAGAAGAAGCACCCAGGTGCTTCTGTTAACTTCTCAGATTTTACTAAGAAGTGCTCAGAGAGGTAGAAGACCATGTCTGCTAAAGAAAAAGGAAAATCTGAAGACAAAAAGCAGACAAGGCTCCTTATGAAAGAGAAACGAACACTTATAGTCCTCCTAAAGGAGAAACAAAAAAGAAGTTCAAGGATCCCAATGCGCCCAAGAGGCCTCCATCGGCCTCCTTGTTCTGTTCTGAGTATCGCCCAAAAATCAAAGGAGAACATCCTGGCCTCTCCACTGGTGATGTCGCAAAGAAACTTGGAGAAATGTGGAATAATACTGCAGCAGATGACAAGTAGCCTTATGAGAAGAAGGCTGCTAAGCTGAAGGAGAAGTATGAAAAGGACATCGCTGCCTACTGGGCTAAAGGAAAACCTGATGCAGCAAGAAAGGGAGTCGTGAAGGCTGAAAAAAGGAAGAAAAAGAAGGAAGAAGAGGAGGAGGAGGAAGATGAGGATGAAGAGGAGGAAGAAGATGAAGAAGAGGATGAGGAGGATGAAGAGGATGATGATGAATATGTTGGTTCTAGCACAGTTCTTTTTCTTGTCTGTAAAGCATTTAACCCCCCTGTATACAACTCACTCCTTTTGAAAAAAAAAATTGAAATATAAGGCTGTGTAAGATTTGTTTTTAAACTGTACAGCGTCTTTTTCGGTATAGTTAGCACACTTCCGAATGTGTCTTTCGATAGCCCTGTCCTGGTGGTATTTTCAGTAGCCACTAACCTCTCCTGGTACAGTATGGGGGTTGTAAATTGGCGTGGACATTTAAAGCAGGTTCTTGTTGGTGC
>NW_004524716.1:2110500-2129357 GCF_000260255.1 Octodon degus | reverse complement strand
GAGCAAAAAAAGAAAAGAAAATATCACAATCCAGTGTGTTCTGATTTCTTTGCAAGGTGGTTTAGGCAGGGAAAGTGGGACTTTACTAGCCAAATTTCAGTGAAAGCAGCACGTGTAGGCAACATCGCACCTCTTGCACTTGCATCCATATACTGTAGATATGAGCTCACTACTGTGTCTAGTAAGGCGTGAACTGAGTGTGGGGCGGAGCTAGGGGCGGAGCTCGGGGCGGAGCTCGGGGCGGAGCTCAGGGCGGAGCTCAGGGCGGAGCACGTGGAGCGCACGTGAGGCTGCGTGCTCAGTCTTCAGCCCCAGACAATAGCAACAACAACAAAAAATCCAGATAAAACAATTTGGACTCCAGAGTCCAGAGCTGTCGAGTCACATAGTGGTAAGCCAAGAGTTTAATAAATGAATTCAGTTGTCTTATTTTAAAACCACAAAATATAAATAAAGAGTAAAAGAGAAGAGAGATGGCAGTTATTAGGGAGGCAAAATTTTGGAAAGGGAGAAAGGCATTAGAAGAATGGGAAACGAAGATGGGAAAAGAGGACAGAACATGACTGAGGTAGCGTAATACGGAGCAATTCTCCCTAATGAATGGCAATATTATGCAGCACAAATATTTACGAATAAAAAGTTAAACATATCAATCAGATCACGTCATACATTATTTGTTAATATTGATTCTAATAAGGTTAAAAATGTTTTCTGCTATTACTTTTTGAAATATTATTTAAAATATAGTTTATTACTATTCATATATTCCTTTTGGGGAAAGGTGAATGCCGTATTAATTAATGTCCCATTAATGTCCCAGTAAATTAGTACTTCTGTGAGAATTATAAATGAACACGCGTGGGCTCTGGACGGTGTGTGCAAACAATTTTTAACTGATTGTGATCAATATGTTTGGATAAGAGATTCCAATGAGTACATTTAGCAATATAAATATGCTTAACCTTTTATATAATAAGCTTTTAATTCATAATACATGATTAATAGACTCTCGAAATTGTTTATTTTTATTTCCCAGGTTTTGGACTAAGAGGCTAGCGTTCAGTCTGCCTGCCTGCACATGCGCACACAAGACATAAACAGGCCCTTTTTTAATTATTTCAGAATGTGTAGCAGATTGTACTCTCTTGTTTCTAGAAGCTTCAATATACATTTCCTAAGAGCAGGGGTATACTCAGGGAAACAGTTGTTAGAAATCAGGAAACTAATGTTGATATTGACAGCAGAATTTAAAGATGTTGACTTAGCCTGATCGGATATTAAATGTAGAAGTGATGAAGTCGAAGAATGAATCAAATGTCACTACCTGACCCATGTCATGTATAATATGAAAACTAACCCCTTTATACAAAAAAAAAAAAAAAATTGGCAGGTACCTTCCGAAAACGTTGAAAGTGAGTAGCCAAATAAAGTCACATACATTCAAGATTGTTATAATCACTTTCTAGCAATTGTGTTGTTTGTAGGAGGTGACCGTTCATAAGTAGAGGCAATTGAAGTGTCATTTTTAGTGTTAGGCTTTCTCAACCTAAATTGGCTGTTTGGGTCTCTATGTCCATTACACGTCCTATTGCTTCGAAAAGAAAAATCTTAACAGAGGTATCATGTAACCTTCCATTACGACAAAGAGCAAAATAGTCTATAAGGCCTGAAATTGGCAGGGATGGACCAAGCACCGCCTTGGCCGGCTGTGTGGACGTTGACTGTAGTGCTGCCGGGCCGTATCTGCTGAAAGGGTCTGAACTCAAGGCACTGCTACTGCAATGTACTGCGGATTACCAGGAGCTTGTGGATTACCAGGAGCTTGTGGATTACCAGGAGCTTGCAGATTACCCTAAATTAGATGAGACAGGGAGGAAAATAGCCACATCCACTTAATGGCACTGTTACTTTGAATCCCCAGGAGCCCCGGAACTCAGAAGCCAGCAACAGAAATCGGAGGAATCATACAGTTATTTTCAACTTTAGTCTCAGGGGTAGGAACATCAAAGGAAGCACCCTGGAAAACACTCTGTTTCTGTCTCTCTGTCTCTGTCTCTCTCTTTCTCTCTCTTCCTCCCCTCTCTGTCCCCCTCTCTCCTTCCCTCCCTCCTTCCCTGTCGGTCTCCCTCCCTCTTTCTTTCCTCTCTGTCTCAGATGTGCCATAAATGTCACTGGTTCCCTGGAGAAGGTTAAAGAGCTGGAGGAAAGGTTTTGGGCTTCTCTAGCAGAGACAACAAAGAATACATAGACTAAGTGAAAAAATAGCCCAGAATGTAGTAAAAACGGGTGGAAATTTTTAGAAAGGCAGGGAGGCAGCATAGCAGACGCACGGTACGGAAACACAAGAACAAGCACAGGGCCTTCCAGCCCAGTCTCTGTCTGCCAGCCCTGACTTCCTGGTTCACATGAATCCTGCCCAATCCTAGGAAAAGCCATTGCTTGTCCTCAAGAGCAATGAAGAGAGCAGCCGGGATACAGGTTTGAAAGCTCAGGACCTGGACGTCCAGCAGACAAAGAACTAAAATGTGGTTCACCTCTTCCTGACACTGATGGAGAAGCCCGCTCAGATCTCACAAAGCAGATCAGATTTTCCCATTTCTTCTTCCAGCTGGGCTTTGTAATTTTGGAAGAGACAGGAGGAGGACAGAAAAGAACAGCTGGCTACCTAGATGGTTTCCAAAGCAGGCTTTGGTTTCTCTAAAGAGAGCTGGCGATCCTGGAAGGACAGGCTCCTGGCAAGGAGCAGAAGGCCCCTTTGGATAATTAGGGTGAGGACGCTTGGCGAGATCTGAGAGCTGGCCAAAGTGAAACTCAGGGAGGGGAATAGGGAAGTGGCTCAGATAAAACTGTGCAGAGACTGTGCTGCACATCCTTTCCCTGCCCTGCAGACTCGCTCCCTGCCCTGCCTGTGTCCTGGAAGCTGGTCTGTGGGCTGCGCCGCTGGACTCCCCGGCCTTGCCTTTGGCTTGTCCTGGTAGGAACTGTCACACAGCACTCTTGCGGTTTCAGGGACTATGGCGAGCCCTTCCCTGTCCTCATCACCATCTGAGAAGCTTATATTTGGTTTTTTGTTTGTTTGTTTTCTATTAATCTTTGTTTCAAACTTTTTTCCCAGGCTTCTCCAGCTTACTTGGCTGCAAAGAATGAATTGTATGTAAGCAAAAGCTGAGAAGAGCTGCAGTGTCCAAGGGGCTTGGGCTTAAAAAATGTTAGAGATATAGATTGCATCAGATCCATAAACTAAAACAATTTTATTTATTTTTATTTATTTTTTTCTGTATTTAGGACAGGGTCTACAGGGTCTCACTACGTAGATCGGACTCATAGTGATGCTCCTGTTTGCAGCCTCCCACGTGTTGGGATTACAGGTGCACACTACCACGCCCAGTATCAATTGGTGTCTCAGTGTACCCCGGGCGCGGGGCGGGCACTGCGCACCAGGGATCGAACCCCTGGCCACTGTGCTCTGTAAGCAGGAGCTTTAGTCCGCTGAGGTATCAGACTCACCCCAAACACAATTTTAAAAAGCAGTCAGTGTAAAATAGCAGCTCCCAGTAGTTGCTTCCAAGTGTTATCTTTTTTCAGAAGCTTAGTTCAGTTTGCCTCATTCTTAGACGCCTCGTCAGAATTCTCCACAAGATCTGGAACCTCGTCCTCATCCCCTCTCCAGTGGCAAGCGGTGCTTTTCCATTCACAGATTGTCTGGGCAGAGCTTCAGCCGGTCGCCTTAAGCTAGCCAGACTGTCTCTACCAAGCTGGTTCAAGATTCTGGGTAGCATTTCAGTCAGTGGTTTCATCTCAGCATAGCCTGTTTGCTAATGGTGACACTGTTTGCTGCCAGAGATGCCTGAACTTTCGGGTTGTTGAAGTGGATAACTGTTGCCTGGTTTGCAACCATATTCACTTCTTCAATACCAGAGATATTGTTTACCCCTAACTTTTTTTTTTTTTTTTTTTCTGGGGATTGAACTCAGGCTCTTGTGCTTGCCAGGGAAGCGCTTATTCCACTGAGCCATCCCCCCAGCCCTACCGCTAACTTCTTTAATGAGAACTTCTTTTGTCATCTGCTGTGGCTGTTGCAGGAACCACCTTCTTTCTGCGAGTTCCTTTCCCACCAGTGCACACTTGCGCTTGCAGTTTGGTGAGATTTTTCTGTTGGTGATAGTTTCTTTCATCTTGTCAGAGCAGCTAGGGGGCAGTGTAGGGGACTAGGGCTGGTGCTCAGGGGGTCTCGGGCAGAGAGATCAGCTGAGATTAGGTGTCCACACGAGGAGACCCAAGATGGCAGCTAGAGCAGAAGTTTGTATTTGTAATCCCATGGAAAACTGATTGGAATTTGAGCAAGTTAATTCCAGTCTACCACTTCCAGTGCCACCCGTGGTGAGCTCAAAGACAGTAAGCCCTACACCCAGTTAGGAAGATGGTTAACTGGAACCAAGGCCTCAACCCAGGGCCCAACTGGAGTTTATGACTTCGTGAAGAGGGGTGTGGCTTTGTGATGAGTGACTGTAAGAATGGCGGGAAGTCTGAGATGTGAATGCTCAGAGCTGGGCTAGGGAGGAGGCTTGGAATCACCTCTGCGATATGCAGAGTGAGAGAGAGATGTGGAAAGAGTAATTTGCATAACACAGCTCAGGGCAGGATCTAGTGTTCTCGGTTCCATGTGCGTAATCATCTATGTCCTGGGAAACCGTAGCCTCTTTTCTTAAGGCTCAGTCCCTGTCCATAACATGGAACATGGCTACTCCGCATCCTGCCTTCGTTCACACAACACTGCCCTGTTGCTTTGCTTCAGACTACAATATCAGCACCTCAGCTGGAGCAATTTGCATTGCCTAAAGCCAACTAGAGGAATAAGGAAAAGTCCTGGCCAGCTCCGTCCATATCAGTATATGAAAATAGGGCCAGGTCTCAACAAATGGAAACAGTTGCTCTTGTTTGAAGGAGAGTCAGCCAGCTGGCCCTCCACAAGCACCCATACCTTCCTCTTATCCCTTCAGACCCTGGAGAGGGAACAGGTCCATGAGATTGGCAGGTCCAGGTGGCGGCCTTATCTGGCCTCAGTTTCCCAGCACCATGCTCGCCTCTTTGCAAGGAGTTTAATAACTCCTTCTCACATCGCCCCTTTTGAGTGCCCCAGCTGTTTCTTCAGTGACCTTGACAAACTGTTCCACATGGAGGAGTACGGGTATGAGGCAGAAAAAGAGAGTGTGCAGGAAAAGGCACCCAGTGACTTTCTGCAGAAGGTGAAAGGGCACATAGACAGGAGCTGTGACAGCTGGACCAGGAGCTCTGATGTGTGTGGCTCCAGGAAGCTGATAGTGATCAGTGTATTTGGGTGATAAATGGTGCAAAGCTCCTGGTTTAGATTATTAAATGCAGCCCAAGCAGTGAAGCTTAGGAAAGTAGGGGAACTGCTGGTAATACTAGCTCAGAAAAGCCTGAGCAAGGTTTAGAATAGCACCGTCCATGAGGAAGGGGTGCAGCTGGGCTAGCAGCTATGTGTCTGAGGACTAGCTCACAGCAGAGAGCTGGTGGGCGAGAAGAGAGGCGGTGCCAAGGTTTGGAGCCAACCGAAGCAGTGGCTCTCAGGGAGAGACAGCGTTACTCCTGTCAGGCATGTGGCAAAGTCTGAAGACATTTTTTTCTCGTGAAAAATGGTGGGGTGGAAGTGCTTCAGAAACACAATAGCGAGCAGCCGGTGATGCTTATAAACACCCTAAAATGCAAAAGACACACTTAGAGGGGAGATGGCTCAGGAGAATGAGCACTTGCCTGGCAAGTTCAAAGGCCTGAGTTCAATCCCCAGTTCCACAAAAAAAAAAAAAAAAAAAAAAAAAGACACTTAGAAGTAGACAGTCTCAAATGTCAGTAGTACTAAGGCTACGAGGACCTGGTGTATCGCCAGCTGGGCGGAAGCTGGGAACCAAGTACCTAGTGGGACAGTCTAAGCAGCTAGGCCTGGGTTTGGACACCAGCCAGTGATCTTGAGATGCAGAGCTACAGTTTCCTATATTTAAAGGGGATAATAGTAAGACCTACCTCATAAGGCTGTTGTGAAGACTGACATGGGCATCATACAAATCTCTGTGTGTGTGTGTGTGTGTGTGTGTGTGTGTTGTGTAGTGCAGTACTTCCCTGGTAGTTAAGTTCTAAACAAGTGTTTCCTGCTATTATGGCAATTACCGCCTTCCTTATATAAATTATAACTCCATTAAAACTGATTATTAGGTAATTGGGGCTTGGGGAGATAGCTCAGTAGAATAAGTGCCTGCCTGGCAAGCACAGTGTTCTGAGTTCAATCCTTGGTACAAAAAAATACTTTTGCTGAGGAGATAGCTCAGCAGAGTAAGCATCTTCCTGGCAAGCACAAGGCAATAAACATATCTCACTAAGCTCTCCCTCAAAACAGTTATTAACAGTTGTGCATGGTGGTACATGCCTATAATCCCAGCACTCAGGAGGCTGAAGCAGGAGGATTGCCAAAAGTTCAAGGCCAACCTAGCTATACATAGTGGGTTCAGGCCAGCCTGGACTATATAGTAAAACCCTGTCTCAAAACAAAACAAAACAACAAACCCCCCCAATGGTATCTAATCCTGTAAATTCTTCACTTTCTTCCATGACAATTCAATCCCAGGAGATGGATGACAGCTACACTGAAAGCCGTGGTCACTCTCTTCTCTCTCCTGACCCACTCTGACAGCAACCTCTTCATTCACAAGAACTTTCACGCAGTACTGTGGAAGAAAAATGTCAAGGTTCTGACATCTGATCTAGACTCGAGGAGAAGAGTCTAGACCAAGTTTGGGGGAAAACAGCCCATCGCATGAATTCCAAAATGTGAGTTGAGAGAGGGTAGGTACTAAAAGATGGGACCTCTCTGGTCGTAAGTTATCATGATCAGGGAGAAAAGTAGGTGGCTCCTGCAACAAGGGGACAGCAGATTCAGAGAGGGAGGCTCGGGTGGCTTGGGGCCTTTAGGAGACCTGCACAGGGTGAATGGCAGGCATCAGCTGAGGGCTGACACAGTGCACAAAGGGGCACACGTGCCTGTGCGTGGGGTACGGAGGAAAGCAAGGCTGGGCCCCATGCTAAGCATGCTTGAAAATGCCTTTAAGGCGTGCTTGGAGTTGGACAAGGGCTGTATCGCTAACAGAATAAAGAAGGCAGCACAATGCATTTCATAATCTTCTTTAACCATCTCTATGAAGGAAAACGCTCTTGACAGGATAGTGGGTAGCCCGGTGTTGGTTAGGAGATTAGGCCGCTGTCTAGTTGGATGAATAATAGCAACTTTAAATAACCTCAGATAAATGTATTTATTTTGAAAGGAAAGGAACAATAGATATTGAGAAACTACTACCTAGGGTGTGGTGCTGGGCCCTGGTAAATGCTCAGCTGATCTGACTGAGATCATTTGGTGAAATAAAGGAGTAAAATGCTCCAGCCTCAGTATCATTTTGCAAGGAAAGGTGGTGTAGTCACAATCACCATTTATGGAGAACCCCACGTGTGCCAGGCTCACCGTTCATCCAGACCTCCGAGAATTCGGGGAGGCTGGTACCATTGACATCTCTGTTTCAAGTGAGGAGCTGAGGTAGTGAGACGAATGTGGCAGATGTTGAAGAGCTGGAGCTCAACAAGGCAGGCTAGCAGTGGGGCCTGCGCTCGTGCTGTGCCTCGTGGGGCTTCCCACAAAGGCCCTGGTCGCAAACGCCAGTGTGCTCCTTCTGGAGCGTAGCCCCAGGAAGCGGAGCCGCCGGACCACAGGGAGGCAGAGTCGCGCTCAGTTAGGCAGCTCCAGCAGATCTTTGATGGACTCCACCTCCGTCGAAAGCTCTGGAACAGTGCACCGGACAGCACCATTAAACACAGATCACGTCTGAGTACCCTTGCCCTATGAGAAGGGCCTTTCTCTGGTCCCGTGCTACACCCCTCCTCCGCAGGGTACTTTCTCCAGCACCCGCTTGGACTCTACAGGGCTTGTGGAGCTGCTCTCAGGTGGCGCATGACTGGGATTAATAACTAAGGGGACAAGGGACAAAATAGCAATTCAGCAGGATTTTACAGTTTGGGAGCAGTGGGCGGAAACTATAACAACATGGATTTAGAGAGAAATAAACGTGAAACTCTGAAGTTAGCTTCAGACATTCAGTGCTTAGCCAGGTAGGACGAAGGAACTCTGACTTAGCCAGAGTTCCTGTCACTAGCTTTCTTGAGGCCTTGCATGGTAAAGCCGCTACGGAGACAAGGAACTTGAGACTATGTTTTAGTTCACCCTACCCCCGCGCTCTGTCTGGGGAACCCCGTGGAGCAACTCTGATCTATGGACAATATTCAGTGAACTGTGTTTATTGTACATAGGACAGTTGAGAAAATCCAGCATTTCTAGCTGGAGGAGTCTTCTAATATTTCAAGGACTATGATTCATGTCATTAAGGAACATACTGGACTTGTGCGTGAAAGGAACTGAGCTACGCGATGTGAGAGACTGAAAAGTGGGGAAAAAGTGATGTCTGACCTCAACAAGTTTATTAATAGAGATGGATTGTCTGGCCCAGAGGCAATTAATGTGGAGGGGAAATCAACAGTCGCTGTAATAGGGAGACAAGTGAAGCATAATCATCGTGATTTCTCTTTCTTTTTAAACAGATATTTGCAGTTCAATGAATTTCAAATCTCACACAGAGCTAGAGGAAAAGAAAATGAGTGGCTTATTTGTAGAAGTGTTAGACTTATTAGGAAACAAAACTCTTTTAATTATAAGGAGGAGATTTCTAAATTAGAGCTCAAAAATGGGTGGGGAAGGGGGTGCCCGACAAGTGCTCAGCTGGGGCTGGAGCAGCCGCAGGATGGTCCTGCTCTGCGGAGATGTCTTGGCCTGATCTTCAGCGGGCTTCCAGAAAAGTGGGCCTTTGACGCCCTGGAAGCAAACTATCAGGTGAGAACACAAATGCACCGAAACGTAACCCGGCCTTGCTCTATTAGCCACGGCGGATGGCCAGCATAGACTCTGACTCCAGGTTGGTACTCGAGCGTACTTGTGCCTGCAATCCAAGTTTTACTATTTCACAGATTTATTTCAAGGCACAACCTAGTTTCAAGAAATTCTGACCTCACAAAACAGTTATGTCAGAGCCTGAGCCCTGAAAATGACCTTGTAGCTGGTTGATACAGCGCCTGTTTCGGGTAAAGAGACTTGAGTGAAGACGGGCTTGCCATACGGCCGCCGTGACTCAGACCTGCGCCTGCATTTCAGGCCAGGCTATCCAGGGACGTTCTGCTTCATGAAGCAAACCCAGAAAAATAAAAACAAGCGTCTTCCAGTTGTAGTTGCTGTGCAGCTCACTCGATGGTGATTTTCCTCGGTGTAATTATGTGTGGGTTTACTTGCCCTCGACTTTTGAGTCTTTTTGTGTGGTTCACTCTCACATGCTCACACATACACTGCTATGTGTGTGTCTAGCTGTATCCCCAAAGCCTCCTGTAGTCATGGGGGAGGCTTCTAGAGTTTATGATTATTTCAGGATCTGATGCTGGGGTTATGGGGGTGAGTGCTGCTGGGGTTATGGGGGTGAGTGCTGCTGGGGTTATGGGGGTGAGTGGTACCCCCACCCTGGGGCAGAGCCTGAATGCAGCATAAGGAAGGGAGAGAGGCTCGCCCTCTGCCTCTGTTGCTGCTGCCACCACTCCTCCTCCCTTCCCACTCTTGCTGTTTTGCTTTTTTCCACTACCATGAACTGCTGCCCTCTGCCATGTGCCACCTTGCCTTGGAGCCAGCCAAGTATAGACTGAAACCTCCCCAAACTGTGAGCTAAGTAAACCTTTCCTTTCTTAATTATGGGTGTTGGGTAATTTGTTCCAGCAATGAGGAAAAAGTCACACACACACACACACACACACACACACACACACACACCAATCTTGAGGAGAAAGGAGGGCGTGTAGAAGAGGAAGGAATCATCCCGTTGGTGCAATCCAGGGGTTTAGGGATTGCCACCCCTTGACTTGGCCCAGCGCCTAAAGCAAACAAGCCACCTCACTCCTGAGATGAACATCCTGTCTGGTTAAGGTTAGTTTTCAGTTGCTAGGCAACCTCGTGTCATGCATTACCAAGTTCACAAAAACATCAATAAAGGAGCGTTTTGCTGTGAATAAAAAAGAAGAAAAAAAAATACTTATGTGTGTATACACAAGAGAGGATAGATATACAGGTACTTTCTCTTAGTTCATTGAGAAGAAAAGTTTGTACTAATATTGTGTAGACAAGATATCGTGTCTGCATCTTGTCCTCTGAATAACTACTACAAAGACAACAATATGCAGTGCATTAATTATTATAACTATCCTACTAACCTGTTTTGAAACTGTTTCATTGCTATTCTATCTTTTTTTTCTCATTAAAATGAATTTAAAAAATAAAAAGTAAAGAAAAGAAAAAAAAAGTTGCCACTCCTTGCCCCACTTCTTCCATTTGTCATGAGACCCAAAACCTACATTCAAGAACTGCCCCTTGGCTGACCCCCTCTGGCCAGTGTGACAGAGCCACCCAGAGTGTGTCTGAGGGACTTTACCTCAGGAGTAAAAGGGACGGGAGGTCCAGGTCAGCAGAGCAGGCTGAGAACCTACAATTTTTCCTCACACTTAACTCATTATTGTCTTTATTTATGTTTTCAAGATACTTCTCAGTCAAAAGTTAAGCAGGCCTTGGCTCTGAGCTTCAGCCCACAGCTAGCGCCCCCCTCACTCACCCACCCTGGGGCACTGCTCCTCTGGCAGTATTGCCTGCTAATACTGAAGTGGCGCGCCCTGGGAGGGAAGAGATAGCTTGAAAGTTGAGATGCATCTTTGAGCCTTTTGCACTGGAGAATCCAAAGCTACCCTGAGAACCAGTATGACTTCTTTGACAAAGATCTAGCGCTGGTCTCGAGTGAGTCACAATGAAAATTTCCAGTATCTTGGAATTTTTTAGGCCATTGCTGTCTTACTTTATGGCATGTGGTAGCATGCTCAGGTGCTGGGGCACAAGATTACTCACAAGACTATTCCAAGGGTGCCTAAGTGCCTTAGTCAAATCGTGAAATAGATCTATGCCTTACAACTGCAAAGCAGTCGTCTTCCTGTTTCTTTTTGCATAGTCTCAAACCATTGATGAAAAAGCCCCGTGCTGTTCAGTGTGATTCAATAAGGTTTAGAACCCTAAGACTGTGGATTGCTAGTTTGGATGGAGCGTGGGTCATGTTTTTAATCCTTCTTTAATGTGGGCATAAAATTGTTTGTAAAATAAGCATCTTAAAGGAGTTACAGAAAGATCTTTTCCAAGGAAGAAAACCAAAACAATTTGGAGAGTTCTTGGCCATGGGGGGAGTGGGGTCAGCAAACAAATTGACCAAGGCATGCCGATTTGATAAACAATTTCAACTTATACAGCGGTGGTTGAAGAGCTAATTTCTGTGAATAATCAAGCATATCAAAGTTATTATGTGGATAAAACGTACACATAATTAACTACTGCCGTTTTCCATCCAGTGTTCCAGTGCCCAGAAGATAAAGCCATTAAAAAAAGTCCAAGAGGCACTTCGCAACCATTGTTTGTGTCAGCATCATGTTGTCCATGAAAAAGTAGCAACATCCCAGCTTGACCATGAGGTGTGACCTGGTTCGTGCCGCCCTCTGCGGGGTATCTAAATTTAATCCAATAAACTGATCTGTACCAAAGCAATTTTTTTTTCATTTTTAAAGAGAATACAGAATAATAACATAAAAGAAAAAATTAGAAATGATAGAGAATTTCACTAAACAAAATAATATGAATTTGACAATGTTTATTGTATTGCATAGTGTGGTCTTCAAATTTGTTGTTCAGATTACAGATATAAGCAAGCAAAAATAGAAAAAGAAAGAAAAATATTATAAGGAATTAAGATGAGAGAAAAAGAAAAAAATTAAAAAGAAGAAAAAAAAACCCAAAATTAAGCATTAACTGCTCTTTTCCATAGAGCTGCGGAAATCCACAGTACAATTATCCAAACCATCCTGTTCACATACGCAAGTATATATCTCTTTCCCCTACTCCCTCTCTTCATCTCAGTAATTCCTTCCAAAGAGATTATTGCTATTTGAAAACCTCTTTCTTTCCCCCTCATACTTTCATGTTGGAATCTAAAGGAATTTGTGAATTTTGAGTCCCTGGGCCACTGTGTCAGTAAAGGTTGAAGGGTAACTTTCCTTTTACAAACCTGGCAGCACCTAAGGCCAGCCCCTGAGGCATAGGTAGGGTTAGGGACTCCAGTCTGTTGAGACTTTAATAGCTTTCTGAGTCCCCCTGAAGACATTCACAGCAATTACCTGCAGCCTGTGGATGTTATCTGTCATAGTTGTGAATAAGTTAGAGATCTTGGGGGAAAGGGTGAGCCTGTATTATCTGCCTGAGCCCTAAATGCAACAGCTTCAGCCCTGGAAGAGAGAGGTCCAGGGAGTTTCGAGAAAGATAGAGGAGCTGCTGTGAAGATGGACCAGAGAGATGCAGCCTTAAGCTGAGAAATGCAAACAGCAGCCACCACAAGCTGGAAGAGTCAAGGAGAGGACTTTCCCTGGAATACCCTGGATGGTTTGCAGCCATATGACACCTTGACCTAGGACCTCTGGCCTCCAGAACTGGGAAAATACATTTCTACTTTTTAAGCCACCCAGTTTATAATCATTTGTTATAGCAGTCTGCAGGGAACTAATAGAGTGGGTTGGTGTTGGCCCCAAGTGTTAATCAGCTGTGTATAATCTTGGACACTGCTCTGAGTGTCAGTTTCTTCATATGTCAAATAAAGCATCTGTGTAAGGTCTCTGGTATGCAGTACTTAGAATACAGTAATAGTCCATGGCATGTTTGTATTTATGGGGAAAAAAAGATTCAGTGGCTGAAGTTTTCATTATTTTGTCCATGAACACAGGGAAGTTCTCAGCTGACAGAGACATCTTATAAGCAAGGAAAAGAAAGGGGCATGTCTTGGGCAAGGAGAAATACTGGGCAAAGATGTGGAGGGAGAGAGGAGGAGGGAAGGAGGGAAGCTGGGAGGGAGGGAGGGAACTGACCGAGGAGGCAGGCCAGAATCCTTGTGTAAAAAGTTGCGCAGGAAGTTGGGAAAAGGATCACAGGGCTCTCAGTTGGGAAGGGGATCGCAGGGCTCTCCTGTGGTTACCAAGCAGATGGACCAATGTCCTTAGAATCCCATGAGAAGATTTCCTGGTTTCTTCTTGAAGAGCTTAGCTTTTTATATCCACATCTGTATTTTCAACCTCATAACTGAAACCTGAGTCCATTCTTCATTTGTAGCTGGTCAGCTAAGGGAAAATTACAGAATGGGTCATAGCAATGGGGAGATTATGGGCTGCATCCGATAAACGGCCATTTCTATGGCCTGAGCTAGCTCTGAGTGTTCTCAGAGGAGAATTTCATAGCAGTTAACATCATCACATAAAATACGACAACAGGTTTCACACTGCCGATCTGAAATGAAATCGCGGCCTTCTATAATGAGCAAGTGGGGCCCAGAAGGCAGAGTGGATTGAGCTTCAGCAATGCCTGTCATACCCAGTCACAGGTCCTTTAAGTGGAACAAGGATGCGCAGGCAGAGTGGCGCCCATCAGCTCGCTTTGGGAAGAGCTGGTTCTGAGCTTCACATTGCAAGGCACCTGCTCCTTTGCGTCACTTTTCCTGGAGCCTGGGGTGTACGGCCCCGCATGCCTCATCTCAGAGAAGAGTTACCTTCCCTTCTATTGATCTTCCATTGGTGAGGACTCCAAACTCCCCCTTGCTGTGCGCCCCTGACATGGTGGTTAATGATTTATGAAAGAAATCTAAATGCCCTAGAGGTGGTCCGCACTTGAAGGAAGGAGCAGAGTAAATATTTCAAGTGGACCCTTTTTGAAATGAAAATAATCACAGCAGTGTTAATCTCTTTGGGCAGTTGAGATTCTTAGTCCCCTAATTGCAGGAGGGAGGGGCTGCTTGCGTGTCCCTTGGGGAGCACACCTGTACTTTCTAAGCACATTGGTCCTGGTCAACATGAGTTGACTTCAGTAAGGGAAGATCAAGCTGTTTTCAGCTCAGACCCATTTGAACTTCTATGCAGTAAATCTCTTCCCTTTAAGAACTTCTACCTGGAGCCTGAATACATTTGAGAGACAGGCATATATCCTAGGGCATTATTAAGCTTCACAGCATTGTTGCTTTTTTTATTTTTTTGCAGAACCAGGTATTGAACTCAGGCCCTTGCACTTGCCAGGGAAGCACTTATTCTACTGAGCCTTCTCCCCGGGACCCTTGACAACATTGTTATTATGCAGTTTTTCCACATCCATGGTCTTGCTCTCTTACAGTGGTCATTACCACCCAGTTGTTCACTTTGGGCCATTTTAGATATGAAAAGGCTGAGTCACTTCTACTTAACATGTGAATGTAAATTTTCATTTCCACCATTCCCATCCCGCTCCAGTCTTCATTTTAAAGGCCAGCTGGACCTGTGTCCAGGAATTGTAAAGATTTCAGCATTAGCTGAACCCCTCTCTTGTTGCTCTTGGGCTGGCCGCTGGTTGTCCCCTGGATGTTACTACCAGCAGCATCTACTCTATGGTTTCAAGCTGTTCGCTGTCATGAGTAATGAGTTTCAGTAAAATTTTAAAATTTTCTTTTTCTTTTTTTAATCTTATATATTTTTAATTCATTTTAATGAGAAAGAAGACAAAATAGCAATGAAACAATTTCAAAACAGGTTAGTAGGGCAGTTACAATCATTAATACATTGCATATTGTTGTCTTTGTAGTGGTTATCAGAGGACAAGATGCAGGCATGATAGTTTGTCTAAACAATATTAGTACAAACCTTTCTTTTCAATAAAATAAGAGAAAGTAGCTGTATATCTATCCTAAATATCTTGTATATACATGTATGTGTGTGTACATACATATATATATTTTTCTTTTTCTTTTTTTTTCCTTACAACAAAATGGTCCTTTATTTATACTTTTGCAAAGTTAGTAACATGTGACACAAACTTGCCTAGCGACTAATAGCTGACCTTAACCAGAAGGATGTTTAACTCAAGACTGAGGTAGCTTGTTTGCTTTAGGCACTGAGGCCTAGCCACCTACACACATTTGATCAATTCCCTAGCTTCTGGTGGCTCCCAACATATCCCCCTTTTTTGTTTTGTTTTGTCAGAGATGGGTGTTCCCTTGCAGTTAGAGATGCTATTTTTAGTTTTGAAATTCATCATATACCCTCACACTCTAGGCCCTTTTCCCCAGTGTTCCTTTCCATCTAAACGTATTCCCTTCATTTCCCAACTATTTATGATTATGTGGAGCATTTCTTAGGTATCAGCTTCATCAGGACTTCTAGGAAGTTTTCCTAAGTCCTCCATCCCTCTGACTCCCCAACACTCAGATCAGAGTCTATTGTTGTAAAATATCACAGGATGAAAATCATTCCCTTGAAAATGCATATCCTAATTTTAGCCAGCAGCTGATTTATGTACCTTTTAAATGCAAGACCTCTTCCCACCCTTGGCCTACTCTGAAAGCTCCATGAGAACAGGGCTCATTCAAGAGTTGATCATCATTGTGAACACAAGATTTTTAAAAACAATTATTTTGATTTATCTATTTTATACCAATTTTTTTAAAGAGAGTACAAATTAGAATTAAAACAGAAAAAATTACAAGTGATACAGAATTTCACTTAACAAAGTAATAAGAATTTCACAGTATTTGTTGTACTATGTAGTGCTGTCTTTCAACCAGTTATTCATATTACCAGATATATGCATGTAAAATTGGAATAAGAAAGAAAAAAGACAGAAAAGTGTAATAAAAGAAGAGAAAAATTATAAACAATTGGAAAAAGAAGATGAAACAAATTAAAGCATTAACTGTTTCTTTCCATAGACCAGCAGAAATGCACAATACAGTTGTCCAAACCATTCTCCTTACATACATAGATAAATTTTCCCCCCACTCCCTCTCCTCTCCTTCTCCTCAGCTGAGTAACTTTACTTTTGAGTAAGTTCATTCCCTTTTCCCGGTATCTATTGTACCCTTCAGATTCCATTTTCTCTTTCAGGTTCTCACACTAAGGAGACAATATGATGTTGACATGTGTGGGTCTGATTTATTTCATTAAAGAGTATGGTCTCTAGTTGCACCCATTTACCAACAAAAGACTCAGATTAAACCTGTTTTATAGCTGAATAATTCTCCTTGGGGAAAAATATCACATCTTCTTTATCCCTTCTTTAGTTGATGGGCATCTGGGTTGTTACTAGGATTTAGCTATGCCAAATTGTGCTGTTATAAACATGAGTGCACATATTTTGCTATTGTATAAGGTTTTCAGTTCTTCTGGAAATACACCCAGGAGAAGAATAGCTTGCTTGAATGGGATCTCCAATCTTAGCTCTTGAAGGAACCTCTGCCACACCGACTTCCATAGTGGTTGTACCGTCTGTACTCCAACCGGCAGTACAGAAGGTTGTTTTTTTTTTTTTCTCCACAGACTCTCCAGCATTTGTTATTAGCTGAGTTCTTGATATTAGTCATTCTTTCTGGGATGAGATGGAATCTCAGGGTTGTTTTACATTGTATTTCTTAGCTGGGGAGATGGCTCAGTAGAATGTGCTTCCCTGGTGAGCCCAAGGCCCTGAGTTCAATCCCCGGTTCTGGAAAAAAAAAAGAAGATACAACTTTTTTTTAATTGAGAAATAAATATGAATGAGACAGTTTCACCGCTGATTAATAAGACAGTTTTGATAGTCAATACACTGTACATTGTTATCTTCTTAGTGGTTATCCATAGTACAAGAAGCAGACAGGATATTCTATCCAAACACTGTTAATACACCTCTTTCTTCTCATTGAATTAAACAAAAGTAGCTGTAAATTTATCCTAACTATTTTGTATATATAAATACAAAATGATCTTTGCTTTGTATCCTTTTTTTTAGGTCCTGTCAGAGGTGAATATTCTATTGGCATCTAAATACTATAGGTGTTTGAATTCAACTAAGCAATCTAACACTGTCTAGCAGTCTATAATATTAGTGGGTTATCCTCAGAAGTTATTGACTTGAGTTTTACAGCTCATTGTATTAATGTAGATTTACTTTATATACCTCATTTTTATACTTTTCTGCTGGATGGTTAAGACCAAGATATAGCAAGACCTATATAACAAGAAATGTAACTTTTGTATCTGATAAGGTCAGCCAAGTACTCTCAGGATTTATCCTGCAGCCCTGTACCACCTTCTGTACATCCTTTTGTCAGTGTCTGACATGTGAGTGAGTCACGGCCATTGCTTGACCAATTTGCTCTCTGTGAAAGCTTGAGAAAATGTTTTATCTCTCTATGTGACTCTCCCCAGGCTCACTTTACATCATTGAACACATTCCTCTGTGGCTCCATAATCTTCTTGATCAGAAAATTTGGAGCACAACTGAGTTACATGTTGTTATAGTAGAGGTTCTCCTATGTCCTGAGTCTTCACTGACCTTGAAAGACTAGGGCCAAAATGTTGGCTAACCATGCAACCCTTCCTTTTCTCCAATTTTGATCTGATAACTTAGGTTGTTAACCTTCCAGAAGAGAAGCTAATTATTAACCTGCAATATATGCAGTTCGGTTTACCCTATCTGTCAAAATATGAGACATTTTGGCATATCCTGGAACAGGTATTTTCCATCAGATATTGATAGGTTGAACTTTAAGTCCTTACAGAAGATGAAGGAAAAACAATTATATAAAAGTAGAAATAAGCATTTACATATTTTTACAAAGAAATTTAGAAACCAATCATATACAGAATTGTAAGTGCTTATATTAGGGAGACAATAAGATATTTGCAGATGTGGGTCTAGTTTATTTCACTAATAAGTATATCTTCAAGGGGCATCCACTTAAATATGAAAGCTTCAAGTTTATCATTCTTCATATCTGAGTAGTACTCTATTATATAAAAGTACCACATCTTTTTCAACCATTCCACATGTGACAGGCAATTTGGTTGTTTCCAAGATCTGGCTGTCACAAATTGTGCTACTATAAACATAGGTACACATATATCACTATGATATGATGCTTTCAGTTCCTTTGGGAAAATTCCCAGTAGGAGGATAGCAGACTTGAATGGCATTTCCAGTCCTAGTTTTCTAAGGAGTCTCCATACTGATTTCCATAATGGCTGCACCAGTCTACACTCCCACCAGCAGTGGAGAAGGGTTCCCCTTTCCCCACAGCCTCTCCAACATTTGTTGTTGGTTGATTTCTTTATGATAGCCAATCTTTCTGGGGTGAGATGGTATCTCAGTGTTGTTTTAATTTGCATTTCACAGATGGCTAGTGATGTGGAGCATTTTTCGTATATTTATTCGCTTCTTTAATTTCATTCTCTGAGAAGTGTGTGTTCATCTCAGATGCCCATTTCTGGATTGGGTCTTTAAATGTAGGGGCCCTAATGTTCTTTAGTTCTTTGTAAATTCTAGAGAGCAGACCTTTGTTTGAGTGCTTTATTCGTTAAAATTTTTTTGAAGTTTGTGGATTGTCTTTTCACTTTGTTGATAATTTCTTTTGACATGAAAAAACTTCTCAATAAAAGGTGGACCCAGTTGTTAATTCTCTCAAGTGTTTCCCGTGTGATTTGGTTTCTATTCATGAACTCTTTGCCTACACCTATGTCTTCAAGCAATCCTCCTACTTTCTCTTCTAGGAAATTTAGTGTTTCTGTCTTAATGTTCAGTTCTTTAATCCATTTTGACTTTAGTTTAGTGCATGGTGATAGACCTGGGTCAAGTTTTAATCTTC
>NW_004524716.1:2109245-2110400 GCF_000260255.1 Octodon degus | reverse complement strand
GATTCATTTATTTCAGCTGAGCTAGTGTCCTCTGCACTTGTTATGGGTGGGCTTGAGACCTGAGATTGCATTTTGCTCCTTGTCTTTATCATAAGATGATCTGTTCCTGTATTAGCTGTGTGATTTTGACTCTAGTCTCACTGCAGGGACTTTTTTTGTTGTTGTTGTTCAGGGTCTCACTACGTAGCCCACATTAGTAGCGATCTTCCTGATTTCTGCCTCCCAAGTGCTGGGATTACAGGCACCCGCCACCGCGCCCAGACTTTGCTGCCGGCTCAGCACACCCAAAGGTGGGGCTGGCGCAGCAGGTGGAGCCAGTGATTGAACCCTGGCCCCGTATAATACTTACCTAAGCAAGTGCTTAGTCTGCTGAGCTATACCACCAGCCCCTACTGCGGGGACGTTAGCTGCAGGGTTTTACCTCAAGCCTGTATGCTAGGTCTGGGCTGGGTCTGGAGGGATATGAGGAGCAGGGGGTGAGAGCTCCCAGAAACTCTCCCACACACTCACCAGTGCTGTGTTTTGGTGGGTCTGCAGGACTCCCAAGAGCGCGCAGAAGTTCTTACTCAGATGGCAGGCTGCGCTGGGTCTGGCCACGCAGGGGAGGTCCGGATAACAAGGGCAAAGGCCTCTTAGCAGCGGGCCTGCGTTTGGAGCGGCAGGTGGGCGCAGGACAGAGCAGAAGCTCTCCCCCACACTCTCAGGGCCTGGGGTTGGTCGGATATGGAGGGCCCAAAGCGCAGGGAAGTCCTCACTCAGAGGGCGGCCTGCGCTGGGTCCGTCCGGGCCGGGGAGGTCTGGATAATGCGGGGAAGTGCCTCTCTCTTGTGGCGGGCCTGGGCCTGGAGCCAAAGATACAAGTTTAAGAGAAGAACTTTATCTGGGGGGGAAAGAGAGCGAGAGAGCGAGAGAGCGAGAGCGAGAGAGAGAGAGAGAGACTGAATTCATTGTGCCCAATACATTTTCGCATGTAGTATTGTCATTATCATTTAATTGTAGAACTGTGTAATCTCTTCTTTAATTTTATCTGTGACCCATTGTTCAGGAGGGTTCTATCAAATTTCTATATGTTTATTAAAAAAATAAAAATAGGGGCTGGAGAGATGGCTCAGTGGTCTAAAGCACCTACTTGAAACAAGCTTGGCAAAGCACAGG
>NW_004524716.1:2108175-2109110 GCF_000260255.1 Octodon degus | reverse complement strand
GCTTATTCTACTGAGCCATCTCCCCGGCCCTCATTTTTTAATATATTTACTTGCTATTTCTATTTCTTCATATGAGAAGTGTGTATCCATCGCAGATGTCCATTTTTGGATTGTGTCTTTGGATTGGGGGGGGTCTGATTTTTTAAAATTCTTTATATGTTCGAGATAGAAAGCCTTTGTCAGTGGGAAAGTCAGTTACAATTTCTTCCCTTTTTGTGTATTTTCCTTTTACTCTATTGGAGATTTATTTGAAGTGCAGAAACTTTTCAAAAAGATGAGATCCCATCTCATCATATTGAGAAGTTTCTACATGTCCAAAGAAGTCACCAACAGAGTAAAAAGTCAACCCACAAATTAGGAAACAATCATAACCAACAATCACTTAGGCAAAGGACTTCTATCTAAATTATATAAAGAACTAAAAAAAAACCAGCCCCTGAAATTTAAAGAACCAATCCAAAAATGGTCATGTGAGATGAATATACACTTCTCAAACAAAGAAATACAAGTGGCAAATAAATACATGAAAAAAGTCCCATTTTTCCCACTGGCCATTCAAAAATTCAAATTAAAACAACACTGAGATACCATCTCACCCCAGAAAGAATGGCTATCATAAAGAAATCAACTAATAAGAAATGCTGGAGAGGCTGTGGAGAAAAAGGAACCCTTTACCACTGCTGATGGGAATGTAGACTGGTGCAACCATTATGGAAATCAGTGTGGAGATTCCTCAAGAAACCATAATTAGAAATTCTACTCAATCCAGCTATCTCCCTTCTGGGTATTTTTCCAAAAGACCTGAAAACATCATACCCCAGGGATATATGTGCATCCATGTTTATATAAGCACAATTTGTTATAGCCAAGTCTTGAAAACAACCAGTATGCCCATCACTTGAGGAATGAATGAAAAAAAATGTTATTTTTAAACA
>NW_004524716.1:2103875-2107333 GCF_000260255.1 Octodon degus | reverse complement strand
AAATAAAAATAAAATAAATTAAAACAAAGACCAAAAAAATTAAGTTTTTGTTTGTTTGTTTGTTTATTTTTGTAGTACTGGGGATTGAATTCAAGACCTTGTGATTGCCAGGCAGGTGCTTATTCTACTGAGGTATCTCCCCAGCCCAAAATTAAGATTTCTTGAAGACAAGCATTAGTATTAAATTATTTGTCTAATCTTGCATAACTATAGCTGTTAATCTGAGCAAAAGATTTGATGGTACAAATAGATAACAACCATTATTAATTAGCTATTCCTATTTTGAAAATCTGTAACATATGTATTATTGTATGTTATACCCTGTTTCTGTCTTTTTTCTATTTGTTTTTGCTTCTGTTTTTACTCAAGATAAAATTGAATTTAAAAAAAGATAAGATCCCAGTTTTTGATTCTTTGAAGTATTTCATAAGCAGTTTGATTTTTGTTTATGAGCTCTCTACCTAACCCTATGTCTTTAAGATTTCTACCTACACTTTCCTCCAGGAAATTTACTGTTTCTGTTTTAATATTTTAAATCTTTGATCCATTTTGACTGTAGCTTTGTGCATGATGATAGGCCTGAGTCTAGTTTTAGCCTTCAGCATGTGGAAAGCCAGTTTTGCCACCACCATTTATTAAAGAGGCTATCTTTATTCCATTGAGTATGCTTGGCCCCTTGGTAAAAGATAAGGTGACTGAGTGTGTTTGCAGTTGTGTCCACATCTCCTAAACTGTTCCATTGATCCTCATGTCTGTCTCTATGTTAGTATCATGCTGTTTATTATTGTAGCTTTATAGTATAATTTCAGATCAGGGGCTGTAATACCTCCTGCCTTTCCTTTGTTTCCCAGGATTGCTTTTGATATTCTAGGTCTCTTCTGGTTCCAAATGACTTTGACAAATGTGTTCTGTAGCTCTGTGAGGCATACTAAATGTATTTTAATCAGGATTGCATTGAATCTGTATAACAACTTTGGGAATATGGCCATTTTCACAATGTTGGTTCTTCCTATCCAGGAGCATGGAATATTTTTCTATTTTCTCAAATCCTCTTCAGCCTCTTTTCTCAAAGTACCATAATTTTCACTGTGTAACTCTTTTATGTCCTTTGTGAGATTGATTCCTAAGTATTTCTTTTTTTGCATGTTATTGTGAAAGGTGTGGTTTCCCTAATTTCTCTCAGTGTGTTCACTGTTTGTATACAAAAATGCTACTGATATTTGGTGTTGACTTTGTATCCTGTTTTGCTGCTGAATTTAGTGATTAATTCTACAAGGCTGTTGTAGTTTTTGGGGTCTCTATGTAGAGTCTCACGTGATCTGCAAATAATGATAATTTCACCTCTTTTACAATCCTTATTCTTTTTCTTTCTCTCTTTCTTGTCTAATTGCTCTGGCAAATATTTCCAGAACTATATTGAATGAGAGTGAAGACAGTGGACATTTTTGTCTTATTCCTGATTTTAAAGTGAAGGCTTTCAGTTTTTGCCCATTTAATATGATGTTGGCTGTTGGTTTTTCATAGATGGCTTTTATCAGGTTGAGATGCAGACCATCTATTCCAATTATCTATAGGCTTTTTCTTTTTATCATGAATGAGTGTTGGACTCCGTCAAAAGTTTTTTCAGCATCTATTGAGATGATCATGTGCTTTTTGTTCTTGGTTCTATTGATGTGGTGTATTGCATTTATGGATTTGTGTACGTTGAGCCATCTCTGCATTCCTGGAATGAATCCCACTTGGTCATGATGTGTAACCTTCTTGATGATTTGCTGTATTCTGTTTGCTAGTATTTTATTGAGGATATTTGCATCTATATTCATTAGGGAGACTGGCCCATAGTTCTCTGTTTTAGTTGGATCTTTCTCTGGTTTTGGAATCAGGAATACGTGCCTCCAGGAATGAGTTTGGGAGAATTGCTTCCCTTTCAATTTCTTTGAAGAATTTGAGAAAGGTTGGTATTAAACCTTCTCTAAATTTCTTGTAGAATTCTGCTGTCAGTCATTTGGGACCTGAACTTTTCTTTGTTGATAGGTTTTTTGCTACATTTTCAATTTTGTTTCCTGTTATTATTTGTATATCTTCTTGACTCAGCTTTGATATTTCATATGCATCTAGGAAACTGCCCATTTCCTCTGTGTTCTTCATCCTGTGAGAGTAAAGATTTCTGAAGTAGGTATTGATGTCTTCTGAATTTCTCTAGGGTCTGATGTGATTTTTGACTTTCTCATTCTTTATTGCATGAATTTAGTTTTTTTCTTTCCTTTTTTTTATTATGTTGGCTAGAGGTTTATCAATTTTATTTACTCTTTCAAAGAACCAACTCTTTGATTCATTTATTCTTTGTATTGTTTCCTTCCTCTGCAATGCATTAATTTCTGCTGTAGTAGTTTATAATTTCCTGCCTTTGGGCTTTGACTTGCTCTTTTTTTTTTTTCTACAAGCTTGAAGTGCAGCACAAATTCATTTACTGGGCCTTGCTCTACTTTCCTAATGTGTGAAATTTTGCTATAAATTTTCCTCTTCAGACAGTTTTCATTGTATCCCACAGGTTTTGATAGGTTGTATCTGCATTTTCTTTTGACGGTAAATATTTTTAAATGTTTTCTTTAATCTAATCTGTGACCCACCTTTTTAGGGCATTGTTTTTAATTTCCACGTGTTTATAATATTTTTGTGGTTTCTTTTATCAATAATTTCCAGTTTTATTGCACTGTGATCAGACAGTATGCGTGGGATAATCAATTGCTTTGCATTTACTTAAGAGTGCTCCGTGTGCTAGTATATCATCTGTTTTGGAGGTTGTCTTGTGTAGCTGAGAAGAATGTGTAGTCTATTGTTGCTGAGTGAAATACTCTGTAAAAGTCTACCGAGTCAATTTCTTCACGTTTGCTTTAGTTCTGTTATTTATTTGTTGATTTTTTGCCTAGTTGATCTCCTTTTGAGAAGTGTATTAAAGTCCCCGTTACTATTGTAGTATTGTTCATTTGATTTTTCATGTCTGTTAAAATTGGTCTTATGTAGAAGTGTGCTCCTACGTTGGGTGCATATATATTTATAATTGTGATCTCTTCCTCTTGCAGTTTTCCCTTAACACATATGTAGTGACCTTCTTTACCTATTTGGATGATTTTTGGTTTGAAGTTGATATTATCAACAACCAGGATAGCTACCCCTGCTTTTTTCTGATTGCCTGTGGCATGGAGGATTGTTTTCTATCCTTTGCCTTTTATTCAGTGCATTTCCTTTTGAGTTAAAAGTTTTCTTGTATGTATGTAGCATATTGTTGGATTTTGTTTCTTAATCCACTCCGGTAGTCTTTTTGTTTTGATTGCTGAATTGAGGCCATTTACACTGATGGTTATAACTGATACATATTGGCTTATCTTTGTCATGCTATTTTTCTGTTATAGGTTCCATACCTTTTCTCCTGTCTTTTTTTTTTTTTTTTTTTTTTT
>NW_004524716.1:2102722-2103720 GCF_000260255.1 Octodon degus | reverse complement strand
GGCCCCCCATACCTTTTCTCTTCTTTTCAGTTACTTGTTCTATTTGGTGGTTCCTTCCTGTTGTTCTTGAAGCCATGATCACTTCTGTTTCTTTCTAAAATATCTGTCAGTACTCTTTGTAGTGTTGGTTTCATGGTCATGAATTTCTTGAACTGTTCTTTGTTATGGAAGGATCTTATTTTGCCATTGAATTTGATAGTTTGCAGGGTACAGCAATCTGGGTTGGAGGTTATTTTCTTTCAGGACCTGAAATACTTCACTCCAAGCTCTTCTTGATTTGATGGTTTGGTGGAGAAATCTTCTGTGATTATGTTGAGCTTTCCCTTGTAGGTGATCTGTTTCTTCTCTCTAGCAGCTTTTAATATTATATTCTTTTGCTGAAATTTTGAGATCTTGATTATTATGTGTCTAGGTGTAGATTTATTGTGATTATGGTTGTGTGGAGTTCTATATGTCTCATTTATTGGTATGTCAGGTTCTTTTCTCATGTTTGGAAAGTTTTCTGCTAGTATTTCTTTTTTTTTTATTGACATCAGTTATTTTTATTTTAATGAAAGAAAAAAAACATAAAAACAGTGGTACAAAATCTCAAAACAAGATTTTAGGAGAGTAACAATGGTTAGTACATTGTGTATTGTTATTGTCAAAGTAGTTTCTCATATTACAAGATATAGGCAAGAAATAATAAGCAAATAACATAGGTACAAGAAATAATAGGCAAGAAATAATAAGCAAATAACATAGGTACAAACCTCTTTTTCTTAAGTCAACAGAAAATGGAAATATACTTTTTAAAGTTACTAATACTAGGAGAAGATATCATACAATGTCTTTTTAAATAAATTGTATTTCAAAGACACAGTATAAATCTTAGAACAAAAATTAAGATTAAGCAATATTCAGAAAATTAAATGTTTCAAAACAATTGAACTAAGAAAAAGTTTTCATTATAGCAAAGAAGTACTAAGAGTAAAACATAAGATAAATGCTGGAATGGC
>NW_004524716.1:2098632-2101401 GCF_000260255.1 Octodon degus | reverse complement strand
GATCTACGAAGTTCAGATTCCTCCAGGTGGGTGTTGTTTGGATCTGGCTGCTGTGCTCCACTTCTTTCTGCTGCAGGCCTTAGAGTTGAACCCTTTGTGTCACTCTGGCAAGATGTTCTGCTCCTGAATCAGCTGGGTGGGTCTTGCCTCTAGCCTCTTTGCAGGGAGTTCTGCTGAAGGGTTCCGTGCTGGGGCTGCATACAACCTGGGTCAAATGAGGACCCCCGGGCCCCAGGTCGTCTCACTCACCCTGGGCCTGCGCTCTGGGTCTGTTCAGGATCCCACGGCCCGGGTCGGCTCACTCACTCGCTGGGCCTGCGCTCTGGGTCTGTTCTTCTGCTAGTATTTCTGCTAATAATCTTTTTATGTCATTTGTGCTGTCTCCTGCTGCTTCATTGACACCTATTATTCTTATATTATTTTTCTTTGCATTGTCTTGTAGCTGCTGAATTGTTATTTTCTTGTTCCTTGTTAGTTTTAAGAGATTTTTTATTTTATGTTCATTAGCTGCAACACTAATTTTGAGGTCTGAAAATCTGTCTTCTGTTTCATTGAAGTGTTTTTGCCAGATTTCAATGCAGTTCATACTTTCCTGGATATTTGTTTGAATCTGTCTCAGGCATTTTATTTCTTTCCTATAGTATTTATTCAGTGTTTCCATCATTTTTCTATTCTCCTCTATTTTTCTATCTGGCTTCATTAGCTGTGCTGATCAATTCTTTCACAATCGTTGTCCTTTCCTTTTGGAACTGAAAAGATTATTTCTGATCTTATTTCTTCTATAGCTTGATGGACTTGTTTCTTTACTTCAGCTGCTATTATTTTCACAGATTTCAGGTGTGTGATTTCCAAGTTCTTTGTATGTCATTGTCTCCTGGATTTCTTCTGGGTGGGCTATAGGATTGAGATTGCTTTTTGCTCCTGTATTTTGGCATTTTTGAAGCTCCTAGTAATCACCCAGGCAGAGTCCCACAGCCCACTCAGAGTCAGTCAGAGTTCTTAAATGGCTCCAGGAAAGCTCCATGCCTGCTCACTCTGGGCCCACAATTTGCCACTGTCCTGCATTCCACAGGCCACTCAGATTCCACCCCAGTTCTTAAAGGTTTTGACTGGCACCAGCAGAAACTCCACACCTGCATGCTCAGGACTAAGGAAGGTCAGAGCTAACCAGAGTCCTGTAGGCTGCCCAGAGTCTGCCAAAGTTCTTAAGTAGTGCCAGAAAAGCTCTCAATTTTATAATTTAATCTGTGCTGAGTAGGCTAGTTCTCACCTATCAGTAGCTCAAAAAATTAGAGACAGACCCAAATGGGCAATATGATTGGCTTTAGAATCACCTAACTTTACTAGTTAGACTCGTCTTTTCACAAAACACACTTACTTTTTAGCCTTGCCTGGCCCTTGTTATTTATATGTAAGTACATGTGTATTTATTGGTTCTTCTCTTAAACAATATAAATAAAATATATTAGTTCTCTACCAACATGAGAACTGAAATGCTGTGAAGAGCCTACATTCATGTAGCCGCCTGTATCCTGGCTTTTCGATGTTCCTACCCACTCTTCTCATTGTTCATGATTTCCTTATTGTTTTCAGTTTTTGTCTTTTATTAATGAACATTTGTAGTACCTAATGATCACATGCCTTCCCGGGAGTTGGTACATGTGTCAAGCTTCTCTTCTTTTTTCATCCCTTTCACTTTCCCTGCTAATTGCAGAGGGTCTATCCCCCGATTTCCTATTATTTATCTTTTATTTTGCTCCTCATTTGTATTTTGGTTTTCTCATATAAGACAAACCATGATATGTAAGCTTCTGTGTCTGATTTATTTCCCTTAACATTATGATCTCATGGTGCATCCATTTTCCTCCAAATGACTCTTTTAATCCTTCTTTATGGGAGAATAATGTTCCAGTGTATATAAATATCACATTTTATTTAACCATTTATCTGCTGATGGACATATAAGCTACTTCCATATTATACAGTGCTGTGAACTGTGCCGCCATACACATGGGTATGTACAGATCTCTGTAATATAGTGACTTTAACTCTGGAGAAGATATCCAAGACAGGAATAGCTAAGTAAGGTGGAAATTTTAATTTTAGGGTGTTTGTGTGTTTGCTTCTGTGGTCAGTTGGAATTTTGAGACAGGGTCTTTCTATATAGTTCAGGCTGGTCCTGATCTCACGATGTAGCCCAGGCTGAACTAGAACTCATGGCTATCCCCCTGCCTCAGCCTCCCAAAGGCTGATATTACAGGCTTGCACCACCTCACCCAGCTATAGTTTTTCTTTATTTTTTTTAATGAGTCTCCCTATTGATTTCCATAATAGTTGTACTAGTCTACTTTCCTCATTTTTTTGTTTTGTTTTGTTTTTTGCAGTAACAGGGATCAAACTTGGGATCTTGCATTTGCCAGGCTGACACTTATGCCTCTGAGCTGTCTCCCCAGCCCGACTTTCCTCATTTTTAATTTGTAGTTTCATCATATATCTTCCTACAAAGATTTCAAGTTCTGAGTGCTGACTTTCAGTTTTAGCTGCTCTTACCTTCATGTAAAGGATAGGATCCTGAATACAGTCTTGATTTGTCCCATTTAGTGTTGCATTGCAAAGACATCCATGGTGGCCATGAAGATGCTCCACAGTGAGCCAGGGAGATGGCTCAGTAGAATAAACGCTTGCCTGGCAAGCACAAGGGCTTGAGTTCAATCCCCGGTTCTGCCAAAGAAAAGAGGAGAGGAGAGGAGAGGAGAGGAGAGGAGAGGA
>NW_004524716.1:2074942-2098482 GCF_000260255.1 Octodon degus | reverse complement strand
AAAAGAAAAGAAAAGAAAAGAAAAAGAAAATGCTCCACAGACCTCAGTGACCGAGAGTATAGCTGGCCATGGTCTGCACTTCTGCACTGTGTCCCCGTAGTTCAGTGGCACCAAGGTCGAGCTTTCCATTGCTCATGAGACCCTGACCTCAGCCAATGTCTGACTGGGTGGCAGAGGGAGCAGGGCAGCCCCACTTCTGGGCATAAGAAGGCTACTCACTCAGCTGACTGGTGACCTCTGGCATGGACACACCTAGGTGACCTTGCTAAATCTCTAAGCAGCAGTCACTTTTGTCCAAGCTTCCTACCATTTGTTCTTCCCTTGAAATGAGTCTGGGGGCTCCCCCACCACTTCCAGACTTTTCCTTATTTTGTCTCCTGAGCAAAGCTTTGCGCATTCAGTCTCACCTCAGCATCTTCTTCTCAGAGAAGCTGGACCAGCACAACATTCGTGCACGCAACTGAGCTCGTACGTTGGCCACCACATAAAATCCACTTGTATGACTGTTCCAGGAGAACAGACAAGTATGGTCATGCGATCGACTAATCCTTTGTTGCCAGATTTTACCCTTATAAATAGTGCTCCTGTAAACATCCTCATATGCTCTTGGGTGTATATCTAGCATTGAAATAACCGCTTTCTATTGCTTGCATTATGCTTGTATTCCCTCCACCAAAGTATAGAAGATCCGTTGGTCCCATATCCTTGCCAGAACCGAGCATAGTTAAAGTCCTTAACTTTTGCTATTTAAAAATAGATATAAAATATGTCTCACTCTGGATTCGATTAGTATTTCTGCCATACTGAATCAATTTATGTCCTTGGCTACTTCTCTCTTAGGGGATATTTGCTTTTTTTCTGACTGACACAAAAGAGTTGTATACTCCTGTTTATAATCTACTTTGGGGACACATAGTAAAAATGTCCTTTCCCAATCCAAGTTGCACTTTGCCTTCTACACTCTTTGACCAATCTGTTGATAAATGAAAGATTTAGAGGTAATAAAATTTATCACCTCTTATTATGGTTAGCACTTTCATTGTCTAACACTTTCTCCTTACTCCAGCATTAGAAGGTCATTCACCTTTGTCTCTACTAAAGGGACAATTACTACAGATTTCCCCTTATTTTGCATTGTAAGTCCTTCTTCCATATTGTTATTCTTTGAACACTTTGTCTAATCTAGATCCCTTTATTCTTCTGTAAAACTGTATAAACTTTTCAAATGAGCTTTCCAATTTCAAGGAATATGTTGAAATTTTAATTGGAATTGCTTTGAATCTATAGAGCAGTTTGTAAGAAAACATCTTTGAGTCACTGAGGCCTCCAACCTACATGCATAACATGTCTGTCCATCTATTTAGGTGTTCTTCACTGTCTGAATAAAAGTTTATTATTTTTTTTTCATAGAGATATTTTTCTTGGTTACTTTTCTCTTGTTGCTGGGACAAGATACCCAACACCCCAAATTAAAGAAGGAAAGGTTTATTTAACTCACAGTCTATGGAGGTTTCGGGCCATACTCAGCCGGCTCCAAGGTAGTGTGGCACATGGCAGAGGGCAGCAGTTCACAGAGGTGGAAAACAGCAAAACAGCAAGAGCAAAAAGGAAAGAGCGGTGGCCGAGCGTGAGACTCTCCCCCTTCCGAATATTACCCTCAGGCTGTCCACCTCAGCGTGGGTGTAGCACTCACCCCATAATCCCAGCCGTGGATTGTGAATTAATGACAAACTCTAGAAGCTCATCACCCCATGACTGCATGAGGCTTTGGGGAGACATCTCGACATAAACCATAACAGTACTGCAGACATTTTGTTTACTTTATTGTCAAATGCCTCAGTGTTTGTGTGTATTTGCTGTGTGTATGTGTTTATGAAATTGTAAACGGCTCCTCTTCTAGATTACATTTTCTAGTTCTTAACTGATACTATATTAAGAATATAATTGATGTTTTTGTTAGAAAACATATTGTGGTGAAAAATAATGATAATAACAATGATTTATTCAATATTTTAGGCAATAACTTACAGAACACATACTCCATTCTTTATGATGTTAAGCACTGACATAGACTTTCCTCCTTTACTTTTCAGAACAAATTTACAAGCTTGAAACTAAGTCTAACAAGATCAGAAAAGCCAGGTGTGTAAAGGTTGTAGCATATAGTTGAGAAACTAAGATTAAATTCAGCTATTCAGACTCTCCAGCTTATGCTCTTTGCTTTATGTTAACAGTAATAGTCTCTTTCACTTTAATAGGAAACAACAATGACAAAATAAACATCAACCACTGTCACATGTTTCTGTTTTTCCCAAGTAGGGCTTCCACATAGAAGTGTTGTCCTGTTGTGGTTTAGATTTACCAACTACTCTAGGTGCAGAAAACAGGGTCTCCTACAGTGTGCCCCCCACTGTAACGTATCAGTCACTGTGTGCATGATTGGCCACAGCCTCCACAAACTAGTGTCTGTCTCCGTTATAATCATAATCCTGTGATTTGAGAGGGCTGCGAATCTGAGGGTCTGATTTTGTCCTCAGAGAGTTGTTCGACTTTGTTCGTTTTTATGCAGCTTTTCTGACCGCGTGTTCTGGGTCATGATGAACAAGGAATGCTGTTATGTGTGGGGATGATATGCCTTACAGCTCCAAAATCACATAGCAGAGGAAATGCGAAGTCACACAAGGTATAAATCTCCAAAATCACAAGCCTCCATGCAGTGGGTAGACATCCTTAAGGTCTGCACTGAAGAGCAATTTCAGAGTGCATATCTAATTTAACCTTTCCCCAGTCTTCAAAAGCAAACCAGAGAGGTCTCTCTCTGCCCAAGTTATCAGTAAAGAAGGTGAACTGCAGAGGAAGCGACTTATTCAAAGTTAAGTGCAGCGGCGGAATAAATGCTACAGCAAGGCCCGCCGGGAGTGACATTCACCTCCCTCCTTCAGCCTTCCCTTCTTCATCTCTCTGTGTTGCCTCCCTTGAAGTTTCTACTTTCCCAAGCTCCCAGGGAACACTATATCATTGTTACCTTCTGCTAGGATTTCCCTTCCCTAAACAGGCTTCATTTCCTACTAAAGTCAAGAGCATCTGAGTACAGGACAGCCTGGACCATTAGGGCCCCGACAACCTCGGGCTTTTACATTTGCGTGCTCAGTTTAAGTTCAGGTTCCTACAGAACCAGTTCTACTTGAACACAAGGGCTCTGAAGAGGCAGAAGTGAACCTGGCTATTCTCCAAAACCCACGGTCCTTGTCAATACATACTAAAAAGGAGAGCTGCGCGAAAATGCCTTTAGCAACATCTGGCGAAGGGAACGATCTGTAAGAACATTTGTCCCCGAGCAGTCTAAGCTGCCATGAGCCTTCTGGGCCCCACAGTGAGAAACATCTTCCCTTCTGTTTATACCTATGGCAGTGACAGCTAATTCCCAGGATGGGCCAGAGTCTTCTACTAGTCTCTTGGGGCAGAATTCAGTACATATGTGCACGTTCTTCAGCTTTTCTCTGCGTGTATACATGGATATTTGTTTTCTTACATAATGAAACCCTAGCATATATCCTTTTGTATTATTTTCAATTAACATATTTTGAGCATCTTGGAGGCCTTTATTTTTCAAAAACATACTTTTGAAAGCTACAAAATATTCCACCATTTGGAGAGGCAACAATCTATTCGATTGCACACTTTAGTTTTGTCATTTCTTGTTAAACACTGTTGTGCATCCACACAGAGTCCCCACTCCCAAGGCCTTGTCAGGGACCAGGAAGTCCACATTTGCAATCTCAGAACAGTCACTAGAATGCCAATAAATAATTTCAATCTACCACTTCCAGTGAAACCCACAGGGTGAGTAAAGAGACAGACACAGGTCTACAGTGGTAGAGTGCCAGGGGCTTCTAGTTCTATTCAGAACAATGTCTGACCAGAACAAAGGCCCCAGCCCAGCCGAACCTGTCTTCTATTCATTCATAAGGAGGAGAGTGCCTGGGGGCTGAGTGACTGTGAGAACTGTGAGAATGGCGGGAGGCATGTGAGATGTGAGGGGTGGGAGCTGGGCTGGGTAGGAGGCCTGAAATCACCACTGCAAGATGCAGAGAGAGAGACAGACAGACAGACGGACAGACAGAGACAGAGAGATAGAGACAAAGAGACAGAGACAGAGGCAGAGACAGAGACAGGTGTAGGAAGAGTGATCTGCATAACACAGTTTGAGGAAATCTGTTGTGTTTTGGGGTCAGTGTTTACTGTTTTGTTTTGTTTTGTTTGAGACAGGCTCTCACTACACAGTTCAGGGTGGCCTTGTGTATCCCCCACACTCATCTCAAACTCGCAGCAATCCTCCTGCCTCAACCTCTCGAGTGCTGGGATTGCATGGCTCGCTTGGCATGCAGGGCCAGGGATCCAACTGAGGACCTTGAGCTTGCCAGGTAGGTGCTTGTGCCTCTGAGCTAGCTCCACAGCCCCCAGTTCATAACCTTCATGACTAGCCTTCAAGCCCAGAGACGTCAGGGCTTCTTTCTGAAGCCTCATTCTCAGCCCACAGCGCTGGCGTCACCAGCTCATACAAACTAGTGAGAAGCTGTAAGGTGGGGGCGCCAACGACCTGTGGTACTGCTTTACGGATTTCACACCACCTCAGCTAAACTCATCTGCACTGCTTGAAGCCTACTGAGGGCGTAAAGGAATATTCCAGGCAGCCCTGTACATGTCAGTACAGGAAATCAGGGCCAGGATTAGCCACAGTGGAGACAAATGCTCTTCTCTTAAGGAGATTTGTGCTGGTGGTTCTCCACACAAAAAACACGTTCACATTTTTTATATTTGAAGGATAGAGTCCACTCACCAAAGGGCAAGAACATTTTTAAGATTTTTGATCAAAATTACCTAACAGGGGCCAGAGAGATGTCTCAGTAGAATAAGCACTTCCCTGGCAAGTGCAAGGTCCTGAGTTCAATCCCCACAAAGACAAACAAACAAAACACCTAACTGCATTCCAGAAAAACTCCACTAATTTATACTCCCTCCCTAGGAATGTGTGGGAGTGAGGGTGGGGGGTGTTGGTCTAGTTCAAGCTCTCAGTTATTTCAATATTTTTTTCACTGATACCCCAAGGTTATTTTCATCATTTGGATGCCTACAATATTAACATGCTTTTTTCCAAGTTATTAATCATTTGTATATTTTTTGCTCACTTTTTAAAAAACATGACCTTGATACTCTTTTTCACTTCTTTAGTTATTAAGGCTATAAATCCTTTCTTTTTGAAATATCTGCGGCAAGTGTTTGCTACTTGGTTTCTGTCAGGGTTTTTTTGTTTTGTTTTGTTTTTTTATTTATTTATGTGTGTGTGTGTGGCCAGCTCAGCCCACCAGGGGGCGGGGCTGGCTGGCATGTGGTGCTGGGGGATTGAACCGCGGTCCCTGTGCTTTGCTAAGCTTGTTCTAAGTAGGTGCTTTAGACCACTGAGCCATCTCACCAGCCCTCTGTCAGGGTTTTAAATATTGTACAATTTCGTTTATGTACTTAAGCTTTATATTTCCATCAAGGAATAAACTACTCTTTTCTGACTCCTTGCATTGGTTATATGTTCAGAAAATCTTTCCCCAGGTGGAGCTCAAACAAATATTTATCTCAGTATTTTTAGTATTTTGGCCTCATTTGAAAATTTGTTCTTTTATACATCTGGATTTATTTTTGTGTATGAGATGATATACTTTTTCTTTTGTTTACAAATAGCCAGATTTTTCCACAGATTTGGGTGAAGTGAATCTTGACGTCAAGTTGGGTAAGTTTTTTAAAGGCAGTGAGAAGATTTGGTGGCTCAAGGATTCATGCACAGATGTGCCATGTTACGGCCCTGGGGAATTGTTCAGTACCAGAAAATCTAGCAGAAAAAACAAGTATGATCAACTGTACAGTCGTGGGGTGCCCACGGGCCCTCTGCCCTGCCCTTCTCTCTGCTTTCCATCAGGCCCTAGGGTCAAGGGCCAGAGCAGATCCAGAAACGGTTCGGTGTCTCGGCCCAGGTTGACCCCAAGGAGATGAGATGCTCTCAGACCAAATCGGCAAAGGATGGCAGAAGGGGTACGCAGTGTCACATAGATAGACTGGAGCCGTTGATTTGGTGACATTCATGCTTTTATGTCCCTTGCATGTTCTCCCTAACACTCTCTGTATGACTCCTACATTGCACCTACAGCTCTGGGTAGAACATCCCCTCCCGTATCTTTTCTTCCCTTTTCCCTTACTCCTTGCTTAGAAAAACAAAACTTAACAAAGATACAACAGTCAGTGAAGTGCATGACCTTCAATGTACCATTTAATAATTTTGATGTATATGAAAAGCTGTTTAATACCTCCAGGAAGACATAAAATGTCACCCCATGCTGAAAAATTCCTCTATGTCTCCTTTCTGGTAATCACCCCTTCATCCTGAGGCCACTGCAAGTCTGATCTTGGCAACCACAAGCTAGTTTTGTGTATTTAGATGTGTTCTTTTGTGCCTGACTTTTTCTGACTACTATATAAATTTCAGAGATCTTTCCATGTATACTTTTTATTGATGAGTAGATTCCGGAACTATTCGCTCAACACCCTGCCCCTTCCCCAGGGACTTGCCTTGGCACCTTTGTCCAAGGTCCTTTGTAATTATGTTTTGGTTTTGTTTTCCTGTTCCGCTGATCTAGTTGCCTATCAGCACATAAGCAAAACACTATCTCCAGAAGCTGACAAATTAATACTAACACATGTCAGGAAAGATAAAAGATCTTCACAGTGTCAACCAAAAATATTACACAGATTAAAGTGAGATTTAAAAATAGCTTGTGTAAATCCTCTAATTATTCTATTTTGATCAATTCATTAATTTGTATAAAAAAGAAAACTGCAGGAAATTTTATTGGATTTGCATTTAATCAATACGTCAGTTTTGTGAGGTTTAATCCTTGTGACATTGATTCTCTCACATAGTTATTTCTCGCCATTTATTATATATTTTAAAATTTCTCTCAGTGATACATTATACTTTTAAGTGTAGAAATCTTGTACATTTTAAAGAATTATCATAGGTATTTTATGATGTTGATAGTATAATAAATGGTTTTTCATTTTCTTCAATTGTTGATTGATGTATAAAGAAATATAATAATGTTTATATATTTATTTAATATCAAAACTTAATAAATTTGTTTATTAGATTTAACAGGATTGGGGGATGAATTCTTTTCAATTAGCAACATGTAAAAGCATGCCGTTGCAAATAAGGATTTTTAAAAAAATAATTTTATTGAGAGACAAATAGCAATGAGACAGTTTCGAAACGAATTACTAGCACAGTTTCAATACTTAATACATTGTATATTGTTGTCCTAGTGGTCATTCATTATACAAGATGTAGACATGATATCCTGTCTACAAACACTATTAGAACAAATCTCTCTATTCATTGAATTAAGAGAATGCAGCTGTGTATCTATCCTAACTATTTTGAATATACTGTTGCAAAATGGTAGTTCATTTGTATCCCCCTTTTTTGTTTAGTTTTGTCAGAGATGGGTATTCCATTGTCATTTAAATATTGTAGGTGTGTGAATTCAGCAAATTATTCCAATATAGTCCAATAGTCCATAATAGTAGTGGGTTTTCCGTAAGACTGGCAATGTCAGAAGTTGTTGACTTGAGCCTTTACAGCTCAGCGTATTAATATGGCTTTACTTTTTGTACCTCATTTTTATACTTTGCGCTACATGATTAAGACCAAGATAAAGCAAGACCTATATAACAAGAAATACAACTTTTGTATCTGATAAGTTCAGCCAAATCCCCTCAGGATTTACCCTGAAACCCTGTACCACAGTTTGTAGATTCTTTGTCAGTGTCAGCCATGTGGATGAGTCACTGCCATTGCTTGACCAATTTGCTTTCTGTGAAAACCTGAGAGAATGTTTTCTCTCCATGTGACTCACCTTAGGTGCACTCTACATCTGCAAATAAAGATTAATTTAATTCTTCTTTCCCAGTCTTGGTGATTCTTCATGGGGCGGGGAGGTGGTCAATGGCAAGATTTCAACTACAATGGCAAAACAAGCAGAAGAGTGGACATCCTTACCTTGTTCTGTGAGCAACAGTGTTGCATCTTTTGTCATATTCATTCTGATATTAGGCATAGGTTTCTTATGAATGCCTTTTATAAAATAGAGTTCCATTCTACTTCTTGTTGTCAAAAAGGCTGGTTCATGGAAGGGTGTTGAAGTTTTTCAAATTATTTTCCTGAATCTACTGAGATATTTATATTATTCTCTTTCATTCTGTCACTGGGATAAATTACATTGATCTCTTTTTAATTTCTTTTTTTTTCTAGTACTGGGGATCAAACTCAGGACCTTGAGCTTGCCAGGTAGATGCTTATGCCACTGAGCTATCTGCCTGGCCCCCTACATTGATTTTTTTTAATGTTTTTACTAAACAAGTTTATGTTTTTCTTGTAATAAACCCACTTGGTTATGATGTGTTATTCTTTGTACATACTGATGGACTAAATTTACTAATGTGTTGTTGTTAAGGGTTTTGCATACTGCTCTTCAGTTCTCTTATGCCGTGATCCTCAGGTGTTGATACTGTGAACTGTTACTTCTTAGAAAAGTCTGAGAGGTGTACCGTCTTTCTCTGTTTCTGTAAGACATTGCTTAAGATAAGTATTCTTTCTTCCTTAAATGTTTACTAGAACTCAACATTAAAGCTTCCCCAGTAAAGGAGTTCTTCATTAAAAAAATATAATTGTGAATTCAATTTTTTTTAACAGATATTCAGGTCATATATTTAATCTTTTGTAAGTTTTAGGTAATGTTGATTTTCAAAGGATTTATCCCTTTCATTAACAGTGTAAAAATGTGTGCAATAGCCAATGGATGTTTATAATATCCAATTATTGTCAGCTAGTACCCAGAAATTTTGTGCAAATAAATATCTTTTCTTTTATTCTTCATGTGATAGCTTACATTTTGTTTTTAGTTTTTACTTAGTCTGTCGGAAGCCTTACTGATCTTATTGATATTTTGAAAAATATCACTTTTGGCTATCAATTATATCTGTCACTTGTCTGTTTTTTACTTCATTGATTTCAACTGAGGCTTTGTTTGTTTGTTTCGTGGTTCTGGAGATTGACCCCGGACCTCCACACTGAGCCACATCCTACAGATCCCTTCTCTACTTCCGTGTGTGTGTGTGTGTGTGTGTGTGTGTGTGTGCGTGTGTGTGTGTATTTTAGGAAAGGGTCTACAGGGTGTTCAGGGTCTTACTACTAAATCAGACTCATAGTGATCCGCCTGTTTACAGCCTCCCAAGAGCTGGGATTACAGGTGGGCACCACTATGCCCAGTTTCAATTGCCATCTCAGCACACCCCGAGGAGCGGGGCCAGCATGGCAGGCCTGGGGATCGAACCCCAGGCCCCTGCGCCTGCTCGCAGGCACTTTAATCTGCTGAGCTAACTGGCTAGCCCTACTTCTTTTTTTTTTTTTGTTTATTTGTTTTTGAGACAGGATGTCATTAAGTTTCCCAGGCTGGGCTTGAATTTACTATTCTTTTACCATAGACTTTCAGAATGTTGAGATTACAAGCATGCAGTTTCACTCCTGTCCTGATTCCCTTCTTATTTTCATTGTTTTTATTTACTTTAGATGTACTTTCCTGTTCCTTTTCTAGATTAAGGTGATAACTTAGGTCAATGATTCAGCCTCTTCCTGTTTTCTAATTTAAACATTTACATTTCTAAATTTTAATCTTAGCATTGCTTTATTGTATCTTACAAATTTTTGACATGATGTACTTATGTAATTCAGTTAAGAATGTTATCCATTTCTTTTCTAGGCACATATTACTTCATTTCCAAGAATTTTAATATTTTCTAGATATTTTCTTATAGGCTTATAATTAAGGTCCAATATGGCCAAAAAATATATTTGGCGATATCTATACTATGTATATTTCATGGTTTTGTTAATTTGCATGATTTTCTAAGTGTTGCCGTAGAATGGAAATCTGCTACAATCTTTGCTTGCTACCAGAAAAGACATGCCCACACTAACTTAGCCTTTCTCCTCTAGAGTGCCCAAGATCAAACTCAGAGCCTTGAACATTCTAGGGGGGCCTACAATTTAGTCTCTCAAAGACAAGAATACAATTTTACTCATTTCTGTGTACTCGTTCCTTTTCTTTCTTTCTTCCTTTCTTTCTTTCATGTATTTGGTACAGGGTCTCACTACACAGCTCAGACTCATACTGATCCTCCCGTGTTAGCCTCACCAGCACCGGGATTACAGGAGTGCGCCACACGCCCGGTCTCAGTGGTCTGCTGAGCATGCCCTGGGTGGGACCAACCCTGTACCAGGGATTGACTCTAGGTCCTTGTGCCTGCCAGGCAGGCGCTTAGACCGCTGAGCTGGGTCTGCAGCCCAGAGTGTGCTAGTTCTTATTACATAACAAAATTTCAGTAAATATAAGAATTTATGGGGCCGGGCAGATGGCTCAGTAGAATAAATGCTTCCCTGGAAATATAAGGGCATGAGTTCAATCCCTGGTTCTGGAAAAAAAAATTATTAATTTATTGATTAATAAAAAATTTATTAATTTTTTTTTAGGACCGGGGATTGAACTCAGGCCCTTGTGCTTGCCAGGGAAGTGCTTATTCCACTGAGCCATCTCCCTAGCACCTGCCTGCCATTTCTAAAGCCATTGTTATATCTTGTGACAGTCACAATTGCTATAGGAGATGGACTATGGTTCTTTCTTCCAGAATGGTACATGGCAGCCTTCAGTGGACTTAGAATTCCAAGGTATGAAATGCTCTTTCTCTCCACCGGTGGTTGGACGTCATAGTCTGGGATCTGACAGTGGAAGAAGACATGGGAAACAGCAGGAACTCAGTGGTAGGGCGGATCCACAGAGGTCAGCTCCCGGCATTGTGGCCTGGCTCGTATTGGTCTACGCAGCCTACTGCAGATGCTGCTCGTAGGGCCAATAAAAGACAAATGAACTTTTAAGATAAACAAAAAGAGTTTTTGTTATGTTTGGCCCTGGGAAAATATATGTCAGTTTCTTGAGATCAATGTTATTGTTGGCATAGTAACAGAGGTCAGAAAGAAAACATTCTGTCATCAACTGTGTTGCTTTCATATCAAAAATAGTGACTGCTGACTGGGAAAGGATAGATTTCTGTGGCTCTTTGGCACGGAAAGGAGAAGCCTAAAGGAAAGTAGGTTCTAAATAAGGTGGATCTAGGGGAGCCCTTGGGACTCGACCTCCTGGTGCACAAGTGGATTCCTGGTGAATTTGGAAGGGGCTCGGGCTTGAGGAAAAAGTGCTAGAAACCCAGCCACAGAAAAGTAGGCCAATTTTGATCTTTAAGTCACGAATGGGTGGCTGAATTCCAAGCACCAGGAGCAGCTGGAGGAGAAAGATCAGCTTGGATAAGTCAGCCATTCAGCAAGTCCTTGTTTCAAAACAAAAAGTTTATAAAAGGGGGAATGAGCGGAATGCAGCTCAGTGTGAGGAGCCTGGGTTCAACCTCCACTACTGCTCAAAAGGTGTTCTAAAAAGTAATGGGCAGGGAGCTTGAATGATCTTCCAGGTGACCCTGGAGGGCTGGTATTGCTCCCTGGTGTGAGGCCGTTAGGCCGCCAGCCGTGCGCTCAGTACTCTTCCTTCTCAGGGAGCTGAGAGCCTGCCCCTCCAGGGGTGGGCAGAGAGCAGGCGCTTACGTCATAGCGGCACCCAGCAGAGAGCATCTCGGCACCTACAGATGAGATGCAGCGATGGATGAGGGCTGAGGGAAGCCGCACCAGGGAGACATGAGCGACTGCGTAGAGCAGAGTGTTAATTGACAGATTGATGTCCATCTTAAGAAAGAATCTTCTGCACCGCAGGTTTCTGGCCTCAGTCTGGCCTTGTTAAGCTTTTTTCTTAGTGTCCTAGATGAAGACATCAATGGGCAGTGATAAAAATGTGTGGGTGACACAAAGCTGGAAAGGACAGCTAATACATTGGACAGCGGAGCTGCAAGGCAAAAAGGATCTGACAGACTGAAACAATGGACCAGGTCTAACAAGATTATGCTTAATGGGGATAAATGTAAAGCCTTGCGCTTGGTTAAAATAAACAAGCAACTAAGATGGAATAAGCAGCAGATGGGAGAGATGTGCTTTGATGGTAGCCCGGGTGAAAATGATAGAGATGTTTCAGCTGATTACGAGCCCAGAGTGAATCACCAGTGCCCTGTAAGTTGGAGTGGATAGATGTACAGAATACAAGGGAGGCGACAACAGGGGAAGACGGAAAGAGGTGGTTGTGATTCCCGTCCTTGCATGTCTAACGGTTGTAGATTATTCTTCCCAAGGGACTCAGAGGGCAGAACCACAGCCAGTGGGATAAAGTACAAACTATATTTGGGTCCCAACCAACCTGGGCTTTCTGATAATTAGAGCACTCTGACAACGGACAGGCATCTCGCCAGGAAGGAAATCCTAATCACTAAGTCATCCAAGAACAGGCTGTTAAATATTTGTCGGCCACCAACACTGGATGGGGTATCTTTGGGGTTCTCCTTCCATGAGAGAGTTTATGCTTCTAGACACATTCTAACATCTGGATTGTAAAGTCTGGGCATTTTTGGACATACAGGAAATTCCCAGAGGTCCTCTATTTATTACACTTCAATAATGGATGACCTGTGCCAGCCAGGAAAGTGTTCTTTGTTTGTTTGCTAGTGTTCTTTTTTAGAATTTTTTGTGGGCAGTTTAACTTTTATTTTTCAGGGCTCTTGGAAGTATGTGCTATTTCCTACTCATGGAACAAAAGCCCCCCAACAACTGCCTTGGACTCACTGTGAAAGGCTCAAAGGAATCGATAAGGAAACAAACCATCCTATACAATGTTTGCTGCATCCCTACAGTACTTGGGTCCTCCGCTGTGGGTGCCCCAGACATTGCTTTTTGCTATCATTGGTATCGCCGCAACATTTCACTCCATCTTCCTCAGCCTCGAGTTGTGCTTTCTAAATTGTTTCCCGTGTTTGACTTAGCTCTGGCGAAAGAGGCAACTATTGTATAAATCATTCGAATGATAATTAGAAGATGAATAACAAGATGAATACGGTCCAGAACAAGAGGCAGGTGACCCCTTCAGGAAGCTGCGTTATGTGATCTGCATCATACAAAGGCTCAGACTTATCCATTCTGATTGCTTAAAGACATCCTTCTTTCCTTTCCTGAAATTCTGGAGTATTTTCTCGTCTTGGTTTTGAATAACTGTTATTTGTGGCCTCGGTTGTAAAGCGCGTTTAGAGTCTCCCCCATGAGAGGAAGAAACAATGGCAGCCAGTGAGGCCCTTGTTCTGCTATGCGCCCAGCCAGCAAGGCCATGGGAGCAGCTCCTGTCACTCACCCAGTGGTGGAGAAAGGACACTACGCTGGGCAATGAGACGATCCAGGCACTGCGCGTAAATGTGCCTGGACCACGCTTGACAGCCGCAAGCTCCTGTCCCATTTACCAGGGAAGCCCGTACCATCTTAATAACGCCTGCCAGCAAAGAAATTCTCTTTTCTCAATTTTTTTCCCCAAGACATATTTTCCCAGCATCATTTAAACATATTAAATCACTGTTAGGATGCAGAGTGGGCATTGTGTTAGCATAAGATCTAATCAGAGTGACTCTGCGGGTCTCCAAAGGCTTTATTCTTTTTGTCTCTTGCCTCTGTTTTCTTGTTAGACTGAAGAGCCTTTTTTGACATCCTCATTTGTTCTGCTGTGTAATAGCATGGGATCTTTCAGCACTGTCGACATCTGCTCCACTCTAGAGAGCGGCTGAACCAAGCCAGCAGAGCAATAATAATTATGCCCGGATGGACTGAAAAGGAGGCAAAATGAGGAGACAAAAAAGATGTGCTTGTGCAATAGCATTTTAACGTGTGTGTGTGTGAGAGTGTGATTGTGCATGGCCTGTGTGTGCAGCCTGGGTGTGCACAGCCTGGATTTTCACAGCCTGTGTATGTGGCCTGTGTGTGTGTGTGTGCTGCCTAGGGGTGTGCAACCTGTGTGTGCATTGTGGGTGTGTGCAGCCTGAGTGTGCACAACCTGTGTGTGCAAGGTCTGGGTGTGCACAGCCTGTGAGTGTGCAGTCTGGGTGTGCACAGCCTGGGTGTGAGCAGCTTGCATGTGTGCTACCTGTTTGTGCATCCTGTGTGTACATGGCCTGGGTGTGCAGCATGTGTGTGCATGGCCTAGGTGTGCACAGCCTGAGTGTGCACAGCCTGTGTGTGCACAGCCTGGGTGCATGGCCTATGTGTGTGCAGCCTGGGTGTGTGCAGCCTGTCTGCACGGCCTGGGTGTGCATGGCCTGCGTGTGCACAGCCTCGGTGTGTGCAGCCTGGGTGGGCACATGTACATACACGGAGGCCACAAGCCCATGTGTGCCCTGTAGACACATAACATTTTCCTAGGAGCAGTAGACGAAACTGATCACAGTTCCCCGAGTTCCTCGGCCTTCCTTCCGCCCCCAGGAAGCCATCGTCAAGGTGGGACCTGGTCTCTACCCCTGTGACAGTGGTGTGCAGGACACTTCAGAGACGGAGCTTCCTCTTCCTGCCCTTCTTGTACACAACTGGGTAGGGACTAGCACATGTGGGGCCTCTTTCCCTGGGTATCGCTCTCCTGGGATCAGTTAGGTTTTTTGGGATCACGCATTAAATCTTCCTGACGATCAAAATACTAGTCATTGAATGCTAGTCTGCCAGCCTTATACTAATATTAAAAATAACAGCTGGCATGTAGAAACTGTTCAGTGTTTGCCAGGCACAGGCTAACCCTTTCTTACACATCACTGAAGGTAAGAATTTCTATTATTTCTATTTGTAGATTTTTTAAAACTGAGGCCTATGTCACATTCCCACGGCCTTGCGGGCGCTTGAAGGGCGTCCGCTAGAAGGGCCAAGCTGCGCAGGTGCATACTTCTGCACTTCCAAGAGCCGAACCATAGAGATCAGACACCGTTCACTGGCTTAAGGAAGCTCCTTGCAGAAGCCAGGAATCTTCCAGAGGCCAGCTGTTGGGGGCCAATGGGGTGCCTCACGCCCAGGCTGAGTCTCATTCCTGTAAAGCCCCGCATGGCGAGCAGCCTCGCCCAGCCCCTGGGGCGTGGGCGTCCTCCCGCATGTGCGCGCCACCTCTCCCAACGCCCACCCTGCTACTTCAGATCCTAAATCACAGCGCTTGCCCAGTCCCTTGTGTCGTCAAAGCCCCTCCTTAGAAGGCCAAGTCTGATACCAGCCCTCTTCAAACACTTCCTTTTGACCAGGAGAAACACCCTGATCAGGTCAAAGGCCTGCAGCCCCCAAGGGTCACTTTATGTTTTGTGGAATTAAGAAGACCAGTTGGGTCTGGCGGGAAGGTCTCTTAGGCAGTTTTGAGTCACTGTGCTACGACACCAGACACAAACAGCTTGAAAGGAAGAAAAGTCTGAAGAGGGTCTTTTTGCATCGACTCGGGTTACATGAGGGAGGGAACAGAACTCTGCCCAGTGTTAAACTGGAGGCTTGACAACCGGGAAGATTCGCAAGGGAAGCGTTTTCGAGTCCAGACCCAGCACTCAGTGAAGTTTGACCCAAACTAAACGCGTGGGAGAAAAAAACAATACAGACAGGGATTACTCTTGGGAGAGAGAGAAAAAAAAAATCCTAGAGCTAAAGAGAAAACAGGGCGCAGCACCACATCTGTCAACAGCTGTGCCGCCGCTCAGAGTCACCCAGCAGGAAAAGCAGGCAGCCAGCGGGACAGAAACCGGCAGGGCAACAAAGCGTGGAGGAGAGCAGGCTGACTCTGGCTGGGGTAAACTGGAGCGCAGGTGGGACAGCGGACTGGCGTCGCTCACCGCCTGCCCCCACGCCGGATGCACGCTGTCAGGCCTGGGAGGCGGGGCAGAATGGCCACTGATCACCGCTGATGGTCACACCTTCCTCACCCGACCCCAAGCAATCTACAGTGAAGTGCCTCCAGCCAGCCCAAACCAGGGCTGCAGCACAGCCACACTCTTGGGGGGCTTTGGTTTTTCAACGTAATAAAGTCTTTTTCACCCCTGGAGAAAGTTGTGCAGCATGCAAGACCTCTAAGGACACCTGAGGCATTTTTAAGAACTTTTGGAAAATTCTGCATTGCCTTCCTCCAGGCCTGCAAGGGATGGGCCCGGATGAGTGGGAAGGAAGTGTCCCCTAGCCCTTCCCCAGGGCTGGGCGGCCTCTGGACCCCTGCTGCTGAGCGCACCCAAGGCCCCTGCTGTCCCTACCTGCTTTCCTCACAGGGGGTGGACAGCAGCGCACAGAGCAGCCAGGATAAGGTCCCTTGGGGCCAAAGGCCACTGCCTGGTTCAAGCCTGCCCAGAGCAGCAAATCTGCACAGCGTAGCTCTGTGGGGCTGCTGCTCTGGATTTAATTCATTGTTTGCGTGCATAATTTTTCTCTGGAAGGACCACTGCACATCAAAGGACTTTAAAACTGCCCCCATCCTCCATAGCGCTAGAACAAATACAAACCCAGCTTATCACTTGGTTCAGTTTCAAACTCTGCTCCGCGTGCTAACCCGTGCAGTCCTCCGCGCCCTCTTCCCTTCGCCTGTTCCTGCTGCTACCTCCTTAGCGATCTTCAACAAGTGCAGCTCCTTACTAGGGAGCAAGGGCTTGCTCTCTTCACTGGCTCTACACGAGACCCTGGAATCAACAACGCTCAGCACAGGGAACGCAAGGCAGGCCCAGTCTGTGAAGTGTTTGATGGTGAAACATCCATGTTATTTCTAGAGGCTTTTTTTTTTTTTCCAGTTCCAACATGTCTGAAAGATGTTACAGGCCTGTGTCTGACGTTTCTTCCCCACGCCCCTCCCATTTAAAAGCTCCTCAGGAAACCTTCTGGGCTGCTTGCACTTTTTTTGCGTCTTAGGGGAACAATTTTAACATTTTCATAACACTCCAGGGCAATAAAGGAAAGAGGGTTATTTATATAAAATTAAGGATTTCTGAATACTCTGTCTCTGCCCCACCTATCAAAGAAAAGAAGGAGACTAGCAAATCTGCTTGAAGCCTTGTGGGTGACCTGAGATTTAACTCCAGGAAAAAAAAAAAAGACTCTGCCAGGAATGGTGGCTCTAGCCTGTGATCCCAGCACTCAGGAGGCTGAGGCAGGAAGATTGAGAACTGGAGGTCAGACTGGGCTACAAAGGGAAACCTGGAGGAGGGGAGAGAGAAAGAGAGAGAGAGAGAGAGAGACAGACAGACAGACAGACAGACAGACAGAGACAGAGAGAGACAGACAAAGAGACAGAGACAGAGAGATAGAAAGAGACAGAGACAGAGAGACAGAGACAGAGACAGAGATAGAGACCTCTGAAAGTGGAAAGCAGGAGGCTATAGCAAACCCATCAGCTCCTGAAGGACACCCTGAGGACAAAACTCAGGTTAGACAACAACTGGTGACCCCACAACATAGGCTCTGGGTATGATTGAAAAGGTTGCTTTCTGTGAAGGCATACCCAACACAATCCCTCTGGACATTCTATAGAAACGTGACAGCTAATGCCTGGAAATTTCTCTCTCTCTCTCTCTCTCTCTCTCTCTCTCTCTCTCTCTCTCTCCCAGCTACCCTCCCTCTCTCCCTCCCTCCTTCTTTCTTTTTGCACTCCTGGACTGAGATATAACCATAGTTCTTTTTAAAAAAACATTTTCTTAGAACAGGGTTCAGGCTGGAATTGAATTTTTGATCTTTTTGCTTCAGCCTTTAAGTAGCTGAGATTAGAGGCTTGCACCACTGTGCCTGGCCTGGGACGAGTTTTAGTAACTAAAACTTAACACCTTAAAAAAAAAAAAAATATATATATATATATATATATATATATATATTACATATATGTTATATTTTACATATATGATATCTAAGTACTATATTCAATCAAGCCTTATTTTTTTTCTTATTACCAGCTAAACTCTGTTTTATTTATTTAAAATTTAAAATAGATTTCCTTGGTACATTTTAGATACACATAGTGATCACAGTCATCAAACGGAAGTACCTGAACACAGTGTAACTCGAGTCCTCCTTTTCTCCAGTCCCCTTCCCACCCTTTGGCCTCTCTTCCCCTCCTTATTTAAGAAGCTTTACTTTTGTCCTTCCATCCCCCCCCCCATTGCTTCCTTCTTTTCCCTTCCACCCTGAGGCAGAAGATTCGGAGCACAGCTTAAACTGCTTTTTACGGTCATCCAGTGGCACTTGCAAGATTGGTCTTATTAGGTAGAAACTACAGAAAACGTCTCTAAAGCAAGGAAAGTAACTCCTGAGGTAGCGGGTCCCAGCTTCTGTCTCCATTTCCTCCTCCTGAAGGTCTGAAAGGCTTCTGGTTCTCTGGGGCACCCCCTGCACCCCACCCCGGAGGCTTCTGCGCCTCTGGAACCTGCCAGAAATCCTGCTCCCCACCCGACCATGCCCTGGTTTAGTCCTTTTAGCCTCCGTCGGTGACTGGTTTGGAAATCATGAGACGCCAGTAGCTATTAAGGCGAAAGGAAAGTTTTGAAGGCGTTTCTGGAGAAACGTTATTCTCGGAAGACCTCCCTGGGAAGAGTGTCCCTGGACTGCTCCTGAGCATGAGGCCCAGGGGGACAGCTGTGCTGCTGCTAGGCAGGAGGGGAAGCGGCGAGGACAGGGTGAAGAAGGCTGCGAGGAAAGGAGGCCAGAGCCACTCAGCCCCTGGACGCCGGCAGAAGCAGCCCCGGCACTGGAGTGTTGTAGGCCGCGTCTTGTACCCTTTAAGCCAGGCTGAGTTGCTGTTGTTCTCACGTGAAAGCATCTTGGCTGCAAGCTAATTGCTGATAACAAAAGCTTCTAGTGAACTAAAAGTGAAGGTAAAATGCGTGTCCGCATGAAGAAAGAACCCACCACTGACCCGTGTTTGGAGAGAGGAGGCACTGCACTTCCACACGTGTGAGAAGCCACTCCCTTGCAAGCCCACCCCATGGCACGAGCTGAGAGACAGCCAAAGCAGGACTTTCCTATTGGCCTCACAAAATGAGGTGTTCCGTGTGCAGGCCACCTGGGGCAGTCACAGCAAGGGGCTCACCTCCTTGCATGCAGGTCCCCTGACCCAACTTGGTTCCTCATCAGTGGAATCCTAGCGAGTGGACAATCTTTCCAGATGTCACTCAAGTTTTCTTTTTCTTCCTTCCCTTCTCATACATTTCTCCACAACTTTCTGACTCAGTCATCTTTCTCCCAGAGTTCCATTTGCTTAGGGACCTTTTAGATACATCAACTTCCTCCCGTCTGCAGGTCATTAGGCAATTTTAACTGCTAGTTACTCTGCACTCAGAGTTAACTAGTTTATTTTGAAAATAGACCATTTCAAGCTTTTATTTCTCACACAGTGGTTAAGTCGTGAGACCATTTTGCACTGAACCTAACACACTGTCATCCCTCACAATAGTTTGAAAACAATCAGTAGAATGACCTAAATAAAGCATTAGAAACAGGTAGCAGCAGGGCCATGTTCAACCTCAGCATATGATCTTCTGGACAGAATGAAGCAGATACAATGTAGTGTACAGTTCATAATGCTCTCCATGATGCCTGAGCAAGAGATCAGAGACAGTTCTGGAAACTCTAGCACTACTAGCACAGTTTCAAATGGCACAGCATGGACTAGCTGACGGGCAGTCTCATTGGTAGAAGGCATGGCCAGTTTTCGAGCATAAAGATGGAGAGCTGGGGAGATAGCTCAGTGGTCTAAGTGCATGCCTGGCAAGTGTAAGAACCCGAGTTCAATCCCTGGTTACCGGATGCCGTGCCAGCCCCAGAACCCTGGGTGCACCTTGCTGCCAGGAAACCAGTTATGGTGGCATACGTCTGTAATCCCAATGCTGGGGAGGCTGAAACAGGAGGATCACAAGGAGTCTGAGCTGCATAGTGAGACCCTATACCCAATCAATCAATCAAATGGAAGACTTCAGTGAATTGACACAGTGTCATCTGAAAGTTCTCTCCAAATCCCTGATGCTTAGAATTATATTAGCACAGGAATAAGAACAATTCCTTAATAAGATAGGAAAGACCTCAAATACAAATTTCCTTGGGAGCACTCATTCGGCACTAAAATCGTGGCCATTGTTCATACAGTGGCATTTATCTGTAATCCCAACAGAGCGGAGAGTGGAGAGCGAGAGTGAGAGCGAGAGTGAATGGGAGAGCGAGAGCGAGAGAAGAACCAGAACCAGAACCAGAACCAGAACCGGAACTAGACAGGGTTCTGGGACTCGAAATCCCTCTTGGGTTTGTAAAGTTAAAAAAGGAAAAGAACATAGTCATCCTCCGTCTTTTTAGGCCGCGTAACAAGTTACCACAAACAAGGAGGCTGGAAGTCCAGATCAGGAGTGGGGCACTTCAGTGTCAGCCTCTTCCTCTGAGACAGCGTCCCCTCTGGGTCCTGGTGGGGTGGAAGTGAGGGAAGTTTTCAGGTGGCTTTTATAAAGGCACTAAGCCCAGGCATGAGGACAGAGCCCAGCTGTCACTTCCCAAAGGCCCCACCCCAATAGTATCGCTTCAGGAGTGAGGATTTCAACATATGAAGTTGGGGGGACAGAGATAAGCAGACTCTAGTGCTGTTATTTAAAGGAAAGAGAAAACAATGTATTTTGGACTTGCACTATCTTGGGTTTAAACCCTATCTTAGTTTTCTTATTGCTGAGACAAACCCCCCACCAGTCAAAGTGAAAGAAGAGAAGGTTTATTTACCTTCCAGTCTGTAGAAGTTTCAGTCCATAAGTGGCTGGTTCCGAGGCAGGGGGGCACATGGCAGAGGGCATCACAGAGGAGAAACACTTCATGGTGGGGAGACACAGCTCTTTCTACCCCTTATGTCTTATCCAGGCTCCCTGGGGGGACAGTCACCCCCTTAATCCCAGGCCCCTTGATCCTAGGCCTGCGCCATGAATCAGTCATACACTCTACATGCAGACACCTCTGAAAAGCCCCACCTGTGGCCTCACAAGGCCTTGGGGGCACATCTAGACACTGGCCATGACAAATCCCTGCCACAATACTTAAATGGTTTTTGACTATGAACTGCATAATCCTTGATTTATAAATTTGCAAAATCAGGCAGAATAGTAAGTGTCTTTTTAGAGGTTTCTGAGAAAATGAAACACCACTTCTGAAATTAAATGAAGGTATAAAAATAAAAAGACTGGGGTTATTTTTAAAAGTAAATGTGCTCCATGATAGATGCTTTAAAAACACATCAGTTTCCTTCTGGAATATAGAGAGCAGGACATCGATTTATGTAAATGTAAGCTCATTCTGGTCATCAGGCCCAGTAATGTTTTTCTTATTATACCAGTGAATCTTCAGGGATTATTTGGGTTATGTTTCATCTTTCTGCCTTCCCCTAAAGCTGATAATAAATAGGGCCAAGACATGTGTGTGCCCTTTACAGGAGGAGAAATAAAAATGTCTGATGACAAGGAGTTGTTTAACATACACAGCTATCAAGCACGATAAAATGGTCATAATGTAATGTCTAAAAGCATAGGTTGAACAAATGATATTAAATATTTAGTGCCGTATTTGGTTAAAATAGTATGTGTATCCATAAAATGCTATGTATTATACAACCCATTACATACCACGCTTACGATAAGACAAATGGGGTCATAAGTGGCCTTTCTTTTCTTTCTCTTGTTTTAAACTATGCCTGACACACCTTGAGCGCTTCAGGAATGGGAGATTGTGTTACTCTTGAAAACGGGCTCACACACTCACATCTACCAGCACTGACTTAGCTATTCAGGTCTGTTCCTTCCGTGTGGGGTCTCAGCAGAAGTGGCAATCACTCTTTTCTTTAAGGTAGGACTACAGTATGGCTGCGACCGAGTGACAACCATCTCAGGTCTTCTTCCAGCATCCGGAAGGGCTCACCCAAATCAGGAACGTTCGGTCCGGGGGCCACGTCTCAGGATTCTCCAGTAGATCCACCCCATTCTGATTGCCATAGAAATCCACAGGGCCCAGAAGTAAACATCCCTCAGAGAAGGTCTCTTTGTCACTGAGACCTATGTAGAAGAAGGGAGTTGGGGGGTGCCTGAATGGTCTTCATGTCCCGATTTCTGTCCCCCAACTCACTTTGGTTTCGTTTTTCCCCTTTTGTCTGCTCTGCCCTTTATTCTGGTTTTCCTTGGCTTGTGTTTCTGTCTGTACAGTTGCTCTAACATTTCAGTGTCCACAGGCCCTGCGGGGCGGTCTTCTCCCTGCACCAGCCCACCCCCACCTCCTCGCCCTTCTCCTCCTTCCTTCCCTTTCTCTTCCTCTTCGTCTCTCTTGAGACAGGTCTAGTGGCCTGGTTGCCATCTGCTGCCTTTTTTTTTTTTTTTTTTATGAGGTTGAGATCAGATGGCATCTAATCGATCGTCATGGTCTCCATGGTTACCAGGGTGACAGAGTACTTGGGAGAGACACATTCTCAAGCCTCGGGCTGTCAGACCATTCCTGAGAGGGGGAAAGAAAATAAAGCCTCTTCTATCATATTTGCACATTCACATCTTTCTCAAATGCAACAAAACAGTCTCTGCTTATGTTGAACCTAGCTACTTAGTGGCTGGAGGCCAGGGAATGCAGAATGGCATTTTTTTTCCTATTTAAAACACACACACACACACACACACACACACACACACACACACAGAAGTAAAGGTTTTTCTAAAACCTTAGACCCATCTGCTCCGTACACATAGACTATCACCTTTTTGTTCCCTTTTTCATCATTCTAATACGTCATTCTCCTTCCAATAAATCACACCAGAGTTCTAAAACTGAGGAGTGACAACTGTTTGCTTCAGAAAAAGGAATAGCTTCCTCCCAGTTACCAATACTTAAAAATTTGATGGGGATCAAGGGGAATGGTAATTGTTCATTGTTTTTTGTTCAACCATCATGTGTAACCGAGGAAGCCATTTTCCCCAGAAAGGACAGCCACATACAAAATATAAACCAAAGGAGCCTGTTCCTAACGCAAGGGTGTTGCCTGGGCACGAGTGCATCTGTGAGGCTGGAGGCCTTGGGGCTGGCCAGCTGGGCAGAGACGCACCCAGGCTCTACAATAGAATGTCATGGTGTTGAGAACCCGAGCCTTGTGGACAGAGACGTGAGAAGTACCTTGGCACCGAGGATATATGATGAATGAAATGAAGGCCACATTTTGGGGCTAACCCAGACGGAAGCAAGCTATCAATCATCACATCATTAAATAAACCTAAAAAAGGAATATTGCCCTCAGCTTCCTCACATACCTTGAATACCAGGCCCAGAGTCCTAGGAACTATAGGGTGCTTTGCCTCCTTTGCTGGTCCTATGTCATGTTTCATAATGTTTATTAGAAATCCTACTCTTGGGGCCGGGGAGATGGCTCAGTGGAATAAGCGCTTCCCTGGCAAGAGCAAGGGCCTGAGTTCAATCCCCGGTTCTGCCAAAAAAA
>NW_004524716.1:2068097-2074842 GCF_000260255.1 Octodon degus | reverse complement strand
AAAAGAAAAGAAAAGAAAGAAATCCTACTCTTCCTGCCTTTGATGGAGAAAACCAAATTTCATCATTACGGCACAGGTTCAGGCCTGCCTCTCAGCAACTTTTTTATTTGAAGAAAAATATATGGCAACAAATGCTGGGCAGCTCCCCCTCCCTCACTCCCTCCCCCTTCCTCCTCCCCCCCTTCTCCTTCTCCCTCCTTACCCTCCCTCCCCTTCCTCTTTCCTCCCCACCCTCCTTTTTCTGTTCCTTCCCTCCCTCCCCCCTCCTCTCTTCCCTCCCCCCTCACTCCCTCCTGTCCAGCCTTCCATCTTTCCTTCCTTGTCTCTGAGTTCCCTTCAGCCTCCTTCCTTCCTTCCTTCTGTACAGTATCTTAGTACGATTCAGATAGATTCATCTGCAGTGCCTTCGGCCGTTGAGCAAATATCACACTGATATTTGAAATAGAAATGATGCCATCAATTGGAGGAGAGGCTTTAATATAAAGGGAAATCATTCATCACGGTCACAAATGCTTTTATTCTCCATGCCTCTGCACTTCTGTGAATGCGTACATTCCCTGGCCTCTCTGCAGCTCCTCCGGACCTTCCTCCTCCCCCTAGCTGGTCACCTCCATCATAAGGTGGGCAGGGGAACTATTTCCTTTAAGTACTTCCTCTCCAGAAGGGTTTCCCTCTAACCACTCATCACAGACACCCTAACTCCTAGAGTTCTCTCGGTCTACACCTCTCACCCAGAGCCCCTAACTCCTAGTGTTCTCTCAGTCTACACCTCTCACCCAGGACACAGCCTCTAGGGGCCTATACACCTTAGCCCATCCTTGGAGTGTCTCCACCTCTCATTTACATCATGGGCTCCGGAGTAGAGACTTGTGCCTGTCATCCAGGGCCCTCCATTACCTTGTACACAGTTGGCCCTCACTGAATGTTTGCTGAGGCTCACAGCAGCATGTGACACCTAGCAGGCAACAGCTGGCTTTCCTTCTTATGACCGGGGCCCTATTTGCTTCTTCGTATTTCTGCCATTGTAGCATTTCAACCGCTTTTTAAAAAAAAATCATGGTTTCAAAACATTTTTTATTAGTACATCTGAAGTATGTGACAATTATATTTATCACGGCAAAGTTTGCTCATGTATAGAGCTCATCTTCATTCTCTCTCGTCCCCATCCCCGTCCCCGTCTCCGTCCCTGCTCCCTCCAACTCCCAGAGTTCCTCCACTTCGTCAGCGCCTTCCTTATCCGCTACACTCCTGTGCACAAGCGTGCTTCTGGGGAAGGTGGGTTCTACCTTGGCATGAAATGAGTCATTCGCTCCCATCAGGACAACTGCCACAGCATGGTGTCAACTCGCGCCTGCCTTCCACAAATTGAGTTTGTCAGCGTTAGCCACACAGCTGAGTGAAATGTTGTGTGATGCGGGCTGTCTCCCGGGAGAGAGGAACTGGCATAAACCACTTCCTAATGGGATCCAGAGACAAAGAAGCGTGAATGAAGTGTTAATTGCATTCATAAAGACATTAACAAAGGAATTAAAATGGCAGAAGCTTCGGTTCCCCACTCAGAATTCACAAGAAAAGAATGTTTTAACAATAATTATCAAAGTTTATGGCTTGCCCACTGCTGAGATAACACTCAATAAATATTAACTTTCCAAAGAGCAAACATTTTGTGTTCCTCAGCTTGAGTATATTAGCTCCGCTTTTCTTCTTACTTCTGTATGATTTAAGTTTGCAAAGAACCAAGAGGCATTTTCAATGCTGCTTCATTAACGGAAAGGATGTTGGTTAACAGTTTGAACCTAATCAATCCTACCGATCTTATTAGGGAAAGTGCTCATTATCTAGGGGATTTTTGTTGTTGCTGAAGGAAAATTGCAAGCCAGAGGCTTCTTTAGTCCCTCCTGAATGCCCCCCCCAGATCATCTGCATGGTGGGCGACCTGGGGCTCCCTCCCCTGCCCTTGGCAAGGCCCCCAGCAGCTGACGGCACCGCTAAGCTGGCAAAGGTCAGGAGGCTGCGTCTGACGTCAGAGGACAGACGCTAGATGACTGCTATGCCTGCTTGAAGAGGTCAAGGCCCCGGTTCTGGGGGCCTTTGGGGGTTCTTCTGGTTGCCCTCAATTTCACCTTCACAGACCACACCACGAATCCCAGCCACTCGTTCTATGTCACTGTGCAGCTGGTGACAAAGGGATGAGACGAAGGATGAGCTGGTGACATCTCACCTGGAAGCAGGGCACTGGAAACCGCTGGGCCTGCCCCAGGGACGGACCCGCACACCGTGTGCACACCGTGTACACGCCGTGTGTCCCGCGCTGGGTGCGCCCTCTGCGACGCACAGCGCCTACTACTGCCAGCTCTGCACACAAGAAAGCCAAAGCTCAAAGCCATGAGAGAGCGCGCCAGGCTTAGAATTCAGGTGTTTCTGGTGTCTGCCAGCTCCTGCTGCAGCAAGCGCCTGAGTCTCAGGCTCTCCTGTGACCCGGTACAGCCCGGTGAAGGAGGACAGGCTGCATAGACAAGCAGCTCCATATTTCCTGGGGGCGTCTCAACGCACCCAGAGGAGCAGGTACTGCCTGGCCCACCCCTAGAATTTGGCAGGACCCCCCCCCCCTTGCCTGAACAACCGTATCTTTCAGCCTTGTGTAAATCAATACTTCTCATGAACATGGCATCAACCTGGTGGTGACAGATTTAAAAGCGACAAGATTCTAGTGAGTCGCGCATGTCCGGTTGATCAGCACAGACTCAGTCAGTCAGCAAGGGATCCGCGCTCGGTCTCTCAGGGGGAGCTTCGCTCTCTCCGGCTGCTGCTAACTCGGCTGCAGACACCGGCAGGATTTCCTCGCAGACGCGGCCTCCGTGCCGACCGTGACATCTCGGAACTGACAATGTCTGGATTGCACGCCCTTTTTTGCATTTCCACAAATGGAAACGTATAAATGACCACACTATGATCACCATACTGTTTTCATCTAAGAACATGAACTATCATAATTTTGATATAAGAAGAACAAATACAAGTCTGGGCATAGTCTCATAGATATTACCATACACTTAAAAGAACATATTTTTTAATTTATTATGACATATTATTTACAGCGGTAGACTCTGTAATTTTCAGTTAATGGTAAGTTTAACTCCAGTGTAGAATGCCACTAAGCTGTTCAGTAGTCCTTTCAAAACGGAATTGTAAATTAATTCTAGAGCATACTAATAATAGTATTTGCATTGGCTTTATATTTTCATAATTTTCTATCCTGATTAGATGAACCTTCATGTTGATCCTATTATTATTAGTATTAGTATTAGTTTATTTATTTTATGCAGGGTTTACTACGCAGTTCAGACTCATAGTGTTCCTCCTGTCTCTGCCTCCCCAGTGCTGGGATTACAGGCATGCACCACCACACCTTTTTGCTGGCCAGCATGGCATGAGCAACCGAGGATCCAACCTGGGCCCTTGCGCTTGCCAGGTAGGTGCTTAGACTGCCGAGCCATCTCCCAGCCCTGATCCCAATATTAAAGACTGGTAAACTGTAATCTTACTTGTCTATGTGGGATGCAAAGATAGAAAATAAATGGAAAAAAGACAAAGCTAGTAATGGGTGAGTTACACATTCAGTTCAGACAGTTGAGGTTAAAACATTATTTCTGTATCAATAGCAGAGCAGATGCGCACTGTTCCAAATTTCTTTTGTATTCCAGATTTCTTTGATCTAAAAGCTTTGTTTCCCCTTATCTAAGAGTGCTGCCTGAGGAGAGGGAGAAGTCTGACACTGTAATTATCCCCTAATAATCATCTGATAAAACATCTAGTATTACAATTCTTTTCTTTTCATCATTGATATTTGGATATTAAAGTGACATAGGCTGGAAATACCCCCTGAATACCGAGACCAAAAGTTTCAGACTTGTATTTGTTCTTTTTATATCAAAATTATGAGAATGAGTTCATGTTCTCAAACGAAAATAGTCCACGATCCTAGGGTGATCGTCTCTACGTTTCCACCCATGGAAATGCAAGCACACGAAGTTATTGTCTGCCACTGTGGTAGCTGCTGGCCACATGTGGCTATTTAAATTATTTTTTTAATATTTATTTATTTATTTAGTGTGTGTGTGTGTGTGTGTGTGTGGCCAGCTCAGCCCACCAGGGGGCGGGGCTGGCTGGCATGTGGTGCTGGGGGATTGAACCGCGGTCACTGTGCTTTGCTAAGCTTGTTCTAAGTAGGTGCTTTAGACCACTGAGCCATCTCTCCAGCCCCTATTTTAAATTAAAAATAAGTAAAATGAACACTTCGGGGCCTGGGGAGATGGCTCAGTAGAATAAGCACTTGCCTGGCAAGTGCAAGGACATGAGTTCAATCCCTGGTTCCGCCAAAAAAAAAAACAAAAAACCCGAAACACTTCAGGTTCACATTTGAAGTATGCAGTAGCCACATGTGGGTAGTACCCACTATATCAGACACTGCCGAGCTGTACAACATTCCTGTCACTAGGGAAGGTACCACTGGCGGCCAGCACTGATAGGGACGCAAGTCACCCATGCCACGGAAAGACATCACGCCTCCACTCACATAGTTTTCTGTAAAACACCACACAGGCTTCCAGGGAGAGCCACACTGAGGCCAGCTTGCTAGGGTGTGGACACGTAGGGGTGGCCAGAGCCATCTTTCAGAGTGCAAGCTGGCCCGGTGTGTCCCGGAAGAGGCCGAGCCAGGTCTCCGGGGGAAGGGCAGGTGTAGAGCAGCCATTTCCATTTTCCACTCCTGCAGCTCCCATAAGCCCAAGCCCAGAGCTGCACCAAGATGCGCTGGTACAGAAGCCCAAACCGAAGCACGCTTTGGATTAATTTTCTGGCTGCTATTTCTTGCAAAAATCTATCTTGTGCCTTTGATTAAGGGCTTTCATTCTCTTTGCCATGAATTTCAATGAATCTGTACTGAGTGGTGTTTTCTGCCGGCCATGACATTTAATACAGGCAACGACCAAAAGAAATAAGGTTCAGACAAGGAAAAAATAGAACAAGACCAAAAAATATGGCAGAGAGCTCCTGGGCTGAGCACCTTTAAACGAACACCCTGGGTTCATCATTACCGGCACTCAGCAAGTAAAAACGTCGCACGACCGAGGAAGGGTCTCTCCTCAAGAGAAAAGGATGAGAGGAGAGCTTTCTCCAGCCAGCAGCCACTTTACATTTGTGAAAGAAAAGCAGTGTCACCAATCTGATCCTGTTCTCCGCTGCATCACACCAGGACTGACTTTGATATTAAGAAAGAGATGGACTCAGATGTTCTCAGAGATTTGCAGCTCGTGAGATCAGCAAATCTCACTGTTATATCACATAACTTTTCCAAGAGAGCTTATGAGTCACACTTTTATTTTCTTCATAGAGTAAGTCTCTTGAACCTACTAAATACAGACCCCACCCCAAAATGCGTACACACTTCAGGAAAAGAAAAACTTGTACAGGTACATCAATATGAAATTTAATGAGACATCATAAGACAGCTTTCAGGCATTTATTATTTTTCTCTTCTTGAAGTGGGAATTTTCTCTCTCTCTCTCTCTCTCTCTCTCTCTCTCTCTCTCTCTAGTACTTGTATCTCTTTAGTATCTGGTATGGCGGTAAGTGCTCAGCACTTTACAAAACACTTACTAGGGCTGGGGAGATGGCTTAGTGGTCTAAGCATTTGCCTGACAAGCACAAGGACCCAGGTTCAATCCCTGGGTACTGCATGCCATGCCAGCCCCACCCCATGCTGGCCACCCACACTGGGCATGGTGGCACGTACCTGTAATACCAGTGGTAGGGAGGCTGAGACAGAAGGGTCACTGAGTCTGAGCTGCATGGTGAGACCCTGTGCCAGATAGATAGATAGATAGATAGATAGATAGATAGATAGATAGATGAAAGATTAAAAAAAAAATACTAAACCAGCTAATGAATAAACAAAGAAAATCTAAGTAACAAAATTCCTAAGCTGAACTGTGGTCACTTTCATCAGGCAGCTATAGAAGAGCGGTGGAAAGAGCACAATACTTGGGAAAAAGCCCAGCTTATAAACTGCTTGAAAGGAGCATCATTTCAAAGATTCCTTTGGATCTTCGTAGGGAAATAATGGAAAGGAGAACATTTTTAAGTCCCCTGTGTATTCATTCAGTTAGTGGAGAAATTCAGAAGTGCATATCTGACGCACTGTCTTTCCACTGACTATCCATTCTGACATTCTTCCTGGAGGGAGTGAGCTCAAAGCACTGCACACACTTGTGTTATAGTGCTTTGTATTAAATAACCAAATGGGACAATGATGGAGTTAACTAAAATTGAAAACAGTTAGCAAAATGGAGCCCGCGCTCGCACACATTTTCACAAACCGAATGAAGGTGAATCTTGAAGCTGGGCGTGGCAGGCTCACCTATAATCCTAGCGCTCAGGAGGCTGAGGCAGGAGGAGTGCAGTGAGTTTGAGGCCAGCCTGGGCTACGTAGTGGGTTTAAGACCAGCCTGCGCTACTTAATGAGACCCTGTCTAAAAAAACAAAATCAAAAAAGTCTTTAAAATGACCACAGGAAAACCTGTTATCCACTTACTTCCACTCTTCAAAAACTCCCCCATAAATCAGGATCCATCCAAGTCTTCTTGAACATTTTCAAGAAAAGGGAACTGCAGAGATATGTTAAATGCCATAAAAAGAAGTGATACAAGCTTTTTGGGATTTTGACATTCGTGGTCACCAAAACATG
>NW_004524716.1:2064156-2066211 GCF_000260255.1 Octodon degus | reverse complement strand
ATCAAGGTTAAGATCAGTTGACCAGAACCAGGGATTGAACTCAGGCCCTCATGCTTGCCAAGGAAGCGCTTATTCTACTGAGCCATCTCCCAGGCCCCTTCTTTGTTCTTTAGCAGTGGCAAAGTTTACTTGAAAAAGTAAAAGTGAAAAGTGACAAGAGAAACTGGCTCAGCAGAACTAACTCAGGCCAAACAGAAGAGGAAAATGGAAGATGAAAGAATGCCCTGGACGATGCCGGCATGCTACTGTGAGCAACCCAAGACAGCAAGCACTTCTTAGCACTGGGTTCCTACTTGGACATTCTTAATAATCTGTATCTTATGGTTACTTAATGAGGGAAACTAAATCACGTCAGCCCCCAGTGAAAGTAACTTACATCATAGTGAAAAGTTACTGTTCTTCAGTGATATTTGTGCTTGTAGGATTTAAATGCTGGATCTGCACAGCGATGTCTATATGTCAATTAAATAAATAAAAATACTACTCATCAAAAAAAAAAAAACATTTGCTTCCTTTGAGCCTTGCTTTACAAATATACTTTTCATACATGTACATTATCGATACATGTATATGATTCTTCGTCGGTGCTAGGCGTTGAACCCCATGACCTCATGACCTCAAGACCAGTATTTTGTTCTTATTTGACCTTGACTACTTTAATAATATGATCTGCTTTTTCTATTTTAATAAAGAACTATTGGGCAGGAAAGTAGGCGAATTGCTTTCAGAAAATGATGCCATCAGAAAGCCTAGCTATTTGGACTGTGAGAACCTAGCTCCTGTAGGCACGGAGTTTACACACCTGCAACTTCAGCACTTAGGAGGCCAAGGCAGGAGGATTGGAAGTGCAAGGCCAGTTTGGGCGACATAGCAAAACCCTGAGGCTATCTCAGAACCGCAGAACAACAACAAACAATAACCACAGCAAAAGGAAAAGAACAACCTTAGCTCTTATTATGAGGTTGCATTTCCATTATAGGACATATAAAATCAACAGAATAAACAACTCCCCCAAATACTTGAGGAAATGAATATTCATTGAGTAGAGAGTCCTCAAGGAAGATTCTGGAGAAATTCTAATTGTGCTAATGATGAGGTGACATTGGCCAAATGCTTTAATTTTTCATCTATAGCAGCCCAAAGGAGGGGCAGGGAGATAGCTCAGCGGCATAAGCACCTCTGCTTGGCAAGCGCAAGGTCCTGAGTTCGATCCCAGTTTTTAAAAAAAGAAAAGAATAAGCCCATTGTAAATATACACCAAGTGTCTGCATCGGGCATTTTCCTAGGATAACTCTTCAAACTTAGTTAGGCATCAGTGCTTGCTTCTTCCTTACATAGTGCCCAGTGTTTCCTTTCCTCAACGGTTATAGAGGGGACTACAGGGCGAAAGCACAAAGGCTCTAGAATATAGGGCTAAAGATTAAGAAAAAACCTGTACAGCAAAGGCACACAAGCCTTGGAGCATATGTTTAAAGATTAGGTAAGCATGGCAGGTTTGGCTGTTGTCCTTCCCTTGGCCGGACAAATTGCTTAAATTAACCTTGTAAATGTCACGTCGCAGACATCCTCGACACCTAAGCTGCTTTTCTTTCTCTATTTTCTTGCAATAAAAGCTATGGCGTCCTCAATTTGGGACCCCTCCGCTTAGGCTCCGCCCACTGGTGCTTTCCTTGGGACAGTCCCTCTGGGCGGCGGGGTGTTTGGATTAAGCTTCCTCTCCAAGTCCTCCTTCATCCTCCACACTGCCGCAGTCATGCCCCAAGACGTCACAGTCCTACAGGCACACGTTTACTCACAGTCCTTACTGGATGCGTGTCTATAGAGGCTCCGTCGACTCCTGCGTTCTGTCCAGTGCCTATCGCAGTACCTGGGATACCATGGGGACTTTCTCAGATTTTTTTTTTTTGGGGGGGGGAAGGCCTACAGGGTGTTCAGGCTCTCATCACCAGATTGGACTAGTAGTGATCCGCCTGTTTACAGCCTCCCAAGAGCTGGGATTACAGATGCGCACCACCATACCCAGTCTCAATTGCTGTCTCAGCGCGTCCTGGGGCG
>NW_004524716.1:2062519-2064001 GCF_000260255.1 Octodon degus | reverse complement strand
CTATTATTGCAGAGCAGAAAGTCCTAAAAGTTATAGATTAAAAACAATATGCTACTACTGTCCATGATTCTATGAGCCTTCTGTACAGCTTCTCTGCTTTTTCACCTGGGCTCATACATGCGGGGCAGTTCACATGGGTGTCTCCATGGCAGTGTTCCAACAGGACAGCCCCTGCTGAACGTGTCCCAGGTTTGCTGATCTCTCAAAGCAAATCTTATGCCTGAGCCCAAAATCAGTGTGGAAGGAGATTACACAAGGACGCAGCTCTCCGGGAGACCCCAAATCTAGACAACCACCAGTTGTCTTGACCTTAAGCGAGTTCCAGATCAAAACAGACCATTCAACCCAAGAGAATAGGACACAGACAGAAGCACACTGCCTAGGAGAGAAGCATCGGTGGTATTAGAGTCAGATTATAATTTGAGCCTTGTCCTTTTGATTAACTGCTGTGTGACTTTGGGTAACCTATTCAATCTCCAAAAATATCAGCTTTGTAATTTCTTTTTTCCCCCCATAATTTTATTGAGAAACAAATAGCAATGAGACAGTTGCAAATCAAATCGGTAGGATAGTTTCAATAATTAACACATTGCACACATTCTTCCTAGCTTTGTAATTTCAATGCTTTGTTGTTTTGGCAGAACCGGGAATTGAACTCAGGCCCTTGTGCTTGCCAGGCAAGCACTTATTCTACTGAGCCATCTTCCTGGCCCCTCAGCTTTGTAATTTCAAAACTGATTATAGCAACTCTTGTAAGCTTCACCCCAGAGGCATAGTATTCCTCACCCTGATCCTATCAGGGTGCTGTGGTGATGGGAAACCACTTTATATTTGTTTTAAATATAGCTTCCAGTGTTATATAAACATATGAGTTTAAAATGTATTTTAGAGGAAAAGGATGTTCATTTAAAAATTTGAATCCGAGCTCAGCAGTATAAATGCCTGCCTGGTAAGTGCAAGGTCCTGAGTTTGATCCCTGGTAGCAGGAAAAGAAGAAAAACTCTGAATCCATCTTAAAAGTGAAATAGATGCTGGCTAGAATTAATAGGGAAAAACCGTAAAGCCAAGTGATTAATTATTAAGTACTAACATCCAGACCTAGTACCTGTGTGCACAGAGGCCCCCTCTTCTGAGGACACAAAAATTAAGTGCAAAGTAAAGTTGCTGAGAGGTCACACTGGGAAGCGTGGGGTGCGCACAGGAGTGAGGGCCTTCCATTTGGTGAGCTGCATTGAAAGAAAAGGTGGAGAAGGAAAGTGCTGAAAAGCCCCTGAGCATCCTATGCCATGGCTAAGTATGCAAAAACAGGTGACAATGACAGCAGAGGAATAGTGGTGAGGGACATTTACCCCGGTTGCAGGAGCTCTGTGAATCCGGAGGCTTTCATCGCTGGAAAAAGCACCCGGGGGGGCCAGGGAGATGGCTCAGTAGAATTAGGGCTTCCCTGGCAAGTGCAAGGGCCTGAGTTCAATCCCCGGTTCC
>NW_004524716.1:2056900-2060998 GCF_000260255.1 Octodon degus | reverse complement strand
TCTCTGTCTCTCTCTGTCTCTGTCTCTGTCTCTCTGTCTCTCTCTCTCTGTCTCTCTCTCTGTCTCTCTCTCTCTGTCTCTGTCTCTGTCTCTCCCCCCCCCCACCCCACAGCCCCACAGCTCAGGAAATCTGGTATGAGTTCTCAGCTGGAAGGCAGCTGTCTGGAGCCAAGAAGAGAGCCATCATCAGGACTGGGATCAGCCAGTGCCTTCACATCCAAGTATCCCGAACTGGGAGCTAATAAATTTTAGCTCTTTAAACCACTCCATCTGTGGTACTTTATCGCAGCAGCCAGAGTAGGCTAAGATAGTACTTCTGCTTTATAGTTCTTAAAATCTTGCTCCATTTGCATACATACCTATTTAATATAATAGGCATATTATATAATAGTACATAGAGTATACATTTGTATAAATTTATATATAATGTTCCAAAGTTTTTAATACCAAAGTTGTGCTGGGGGTATAGCTCAATGGAGGAATATATACTTAGCAGGTGTGAGGCCCTGGATTTAATCACCAGGATAAAAATAAAATAAAATATACAGTGTTTTTGCTTTTTTTTTAAATTTTATTTATGTGTGTGGGGGGGGCCAGCTCAGCCCGCCAGGGGGCGGGGCTGGCTGGCATGTGGTGCTGGGGATTGAACCGCGGTCCCTGTGCTTTGCTAAGCTTGTTCTAAGTAGGTGCTTTAGACCACTGAGCCATCTCACCAGCCCCAGTATTTTTGCTTTTTTAAAAATGTATTTGGTACAGGGTCTCACTACACAGGTCAGACTCATACTGATCCTCTTGTTTTCAGCCTTCCGAGCGCAGGGATTACAGGTGTGTGCCACCAAGCCTGGATGGCTCAGCATGCCTGGTGGCAGGGCTGGCGTGGCATGTGGTGTCAGGGATGGAACCGCAGTCCCTGCACTTGCCTAAACAGGTGCTTAATCCACTCAGCTATCTCGCTGGCTATAAAGTTATTTTCATACACAACAGCTTCCTAATTGGATGAAAATTCTACTGATTTCTATGATTTAGAGAACCACTTCCTTTTTTTTCTTTTCTTTCTTTCTTTTTTTTGTACCAGGAATTGAACTCAGGACCTTGAGCTTGCTAGGTAGGCACTATCCCCACTGAGCTATATCCCCAGCCCGATCCTTTATGATATGCAAATCACAGAGCCACATTCAGGTTCCCTTGGTTCTGTTTTACCCAGCATGTAAGCAACACACTGAGGGAGAAATTCAGGTTTCTACAGCCTGAGTAAGGCACAGATTTACGCCAATAGCTCCTTTCTCTTCTTTTCTTTTCTTTTCTTTTCTTTCTTTCTTTCTTTCTTTCTTTCTTTCTTTCTTTTGACATTCAGGAGATAGAAAAGTTGGGGGGAAGAGGGGTGCTAGCTGTACCCTGGGGCTTCCTTAACAATGGCTCCCCAAAGAGGCTCCAAGCTGTGGAGGGACCTGTCTGCTGAGCTGGAGTCCCTGGGACCAAGCCTTGCTAGGAGCTGCCAAGCCGGGCTTGTCTCTCCCGGTGAATGCAAATCACGGAGGAAACCCTGGTTGCCGGAGTGCTTCCCTCCCTAGGACCAGCCCTTCCCTTATGCATACACAGGCGAGAGCTGGTGGCCTTCTCAAGTCTGCCCTGAAGGTGAGTGTCCCCCTGGAAACAGGAGTCTGGCAACCAGGATGAGCCCTGCTCACCATTTCTTAGGAATGACCCTTCGAATGGTATTTAATCCTTATAAGACTTCCTTCATTTTCTATAAAATGGAGTTAATGATTCCTAGATACCTGCTGACTCAGTGAGCTCAAAATTAAGCAAAGCACATTTGGATACATGAAATCATGGAGCCACATTCAGGGTCCCCAACCCTGAATGTAAAGTGTATTTCATACCCGCAGTTGGCAAACCTCAGCCCACGGGCCAGTTGCACCCCACCGCCTTCAGAGGGGCTCTAAGTCAGATTGGAGTCTACCCTTTCAAAAGGGTTCAAAAGAAGAACATGTTAGAAGATGTGAAACAATTATACGATCCAAATTTCAGTGTTCCAATGAGTGTAGATCCGCATTTCTTTCCATATTATTGCTGCTTCTGAGCACCCAGCTCGTTCTCCCCACTGACCTGGAGAGCCCACTATGGCACGTATTCCCCAGGCGACCAGCCAGCTCCAGCTCCTGCCTTGAGGAGGGAAGACAGCAGCTGTTCTTGTGGAGTGGCCTGTGCCTGGGGTTCTGAGCGGCTCTCAGACCTCCCCACCATGTGTGTGCTCCCGTCAACTCATGGAGGATCTCAAAATCTGACCATGGCTTCTCACCTAGGCCTGGCTCTGACCAAGCAGCTTACTTCTCCTGAGAACGACTTTTAGGTGTGACTCTCCATGGAGAAGCTGCTGGTCTTGCTGAATGGTCATGAAAATGGACATTCACATGCTGAGCTCCAGAGCCTGTGTTGTCCATAGCTACAGTATATGCTGCCAGTGACGGAGGAGAAGAACAGCCCATCTACAGCTCAGGGATGGAAATGTATTAGAAACAAAAGCAGGGCTGGAGAGATGGCTCAGTGGTCTAAAGCACCTACTTAGAACAAGCTCAGCAAAGCACAGGGACTGCGGTTCAATCCCCCAGCACCACATGCCAGCCAGCCCCGCCCCCTGGTGGGCTGAGCTGGCCACACACACACACAAACACACACACACACACACACACACACACATAAATAAAAATTTAAGAAAAAAAAAAAAGAAAAACAAAAGCAGGTGAGGTCACACTGTGGTCTCAGGGGCCAATACTTAGTACCATTTCTACTGTAGCAAGAACATATCGGTCTGGGAAGTGAAGGGTGAGAATGGAGTTGTGCCTTACTCTCATGGAAAATTCTACGTTCTCTGTGACTCAGGACTCCACTCATACATAGGTTTTAGGATCTGGGAAGAAAAGGCTGGGGAACAAAGCAACACCGCCATGCAGTTAGAAGCTGAGCTTGTTGGCTGGCCATTTCAGGCCCCTTGTGATAAGATGAGCACACAAAAAGGTGAGCTCTGGCTAGATCAGGCAGCTTGGGCCCAACTGCTTAAATGGAATACACCAGTGAGGGCAAGCTTGGCTCCAAGTAATGAGTAGAAGTCTATTTAAAAGTGGCCTAAATGGTAACAGCTACTGTGGAACCCTGGGAGGAAGGCAGCGCACACGCAGACTTAGTGGCTTCACCTGTCATCGAAGCTCCAAACCCTCCACAGTCTCATCAGGCCTTCAGTGCTGGGCAGAGTCTCTCTCTTCTCATGATGCCACAGAGCCCGGTGTGAGTCAGTGAAGCAACCAGGAGCATCGGAGCATCTTCTTTTGTGGCCAGCTCCAGGGTTTCCAGGACAGCAGGTCCTCAGGGCACCATCAAACATCCATTGGCGGAGCTGGCGTTGATACCGGAGGTGGTGCTGTGAGCGCATGAACGACCCACCAGGCTGCCGCAGTCTCCTCACCACGTTGAGGTGGGGTTGTTGTTTGGGCGGGGCCCTCACTTCCTCTCTTCCAATTATTCCCAGTCCCTTTCTGACTCGGATCCTACAGTCTTCCCAGTGAATCAATGAGCCATCCAGCATTTGGTATCATTTTCTTCTCTGCTTGTATCAGCAAGAACTGATCCCTGTTTGTAGGGAAGGAATCTGACCGATGATGTGGCTGCTGAGTTGATTCATTGAAAAGGAGATTTTTCTCTGTGTTGGGTGATGATGTTCTTTCTATTTGGCGTTCTTAGTGGGGTTCCAGACAGGCAGGTGCGATGGCACACACGTGTAACCACAGTTATTCAGAGGCCGAGGCAGGAGGATCACCAATTTGAGACTCGCCTGAGTATCCCAGAGATACCATGTCTCGAAATTTATGAAAAAAAGAAGAAAGTGAACTGGTGGTGTGGCTCAGTAGCAAAGCACTTGTCCAGTGTATGTGCCAAGCAGTGTCCCTGGACTCACTCTAGCGCTGCCAAAACAAACAGGAAAACCGGAGGGCAAATGCGCCTTAGGAGGATGGAGACCGTCTTTGCAGCCTCTTTTATTTATTTATTTTTAACGTTTTTTATTTGTGTGTGTGTGTGTGTGTGTGTGTGTGTGTGTGTGGC
>NW_004524716.1:2052968-2056800 GCF_000260255.1 Octodon degus | reverse complement strand
CCATCTTGAGAGAAAATATAGAAGGATCATCACAGGCCTATGGGAAATGGAAGAGGTCCATGGTTTTATGAAATGGTTAACTTGGCCAGCAGCTGTGGGGCCTGCCTGTAATTCTGGCAATCTGGTAAGCTAAAGCAGGGTGATTGATCACAAGTTTGAGCCGACTAGGCAATTTAGCAACTTAAAAAAAAAAAAAAACTTAAAAAACAAAAGAAGGACCAGTCAAATAGCTCAGCAGATTAAAGAACCTGTAAGCAGGAGCAGGAGCCGGGGACTCAATCCCCAGGCCTGCCATGCCGGTCCCACCCCCGGAGCATGCTGAGATGGCAATTGAGACTGGGTGTGGTGGTGTATGTCTGTAATCCCAGTTCTTGGGAGGCTGTAAACAGGTGGATCACTATGTGTCCAATCTAATAGTGAGACCCTAAACACTCTGCAGACCCTTCCTTAAATTGCAAAAAAAAGGAAACAAACAAACAAACAAACAAAAACAAAAAACAAAAAAACAAAACAGCTGAGTGTGTACTTCAATGTGAAGTTCAATCCCTGGCAGGCAAAGGAAAAGAAAAGTTTTGGGTTTTTGTTGTTGCTATTGTTTAATTTTTATTTTTTAAAGAGAATATAAAATAGTGTTAAAACAGAATAATTACCAGTGATACAGAATTTCACTTAACAAAGTAATATGAATTTCACAGTATTTGTTGCAATGCACAGAGTTGTCTTTCAACCAGTTATTCATATTACCAGATACATGCATGTAAGTTTGGAAGAAGAAAGGAAAAAAGAAAGAAATATATAAGACATTACGAGAAAAAGGAAAAACAAGTATAAAAAAGAGACAGAATAAATTAAGCATTATTTGCTCCTTTTCATAGACCAGCAGAAATGCACAGTACAGTTGTCCAAACCATTCTGCTTACATACAGAGGTATATCTCTTTCCCTCATGCCCTTTCCTGTCCTTCTCCTCAGCTCAGTAACTCTTTCCTTTTGAATAAGTTCATTCTCCTTTCCCAGTATCTATTGTACCCTTCAAATTCCATTTTCTCTTTCAGGTTCTCACACTAAGGAGACAATATGATGTTTGCACCTATGGCTCTGATTTACTCCACTTAAGAGTATGGTCTCCAGTTACATCCATTTACCTACAAAAGACTCAAACTTATCACGTGTCATAGCTCAATAATACTCCATTGTGTAAAAATACCACATCTTCTGTATCCATTCTTCAGCTCATGAGCACCTGAGTTGTTTTCAACCAGCTATGACAAAATATGGTTATAAACACGGGTGTGCATATATCACTATAGTATGAGGTTTTCAGTTCTTCTGGAAAAATATCCACGAGAGGAATAGCTGGCTTGACTGGGATCTCTGATCCCAGCTTTTAAAGGAATCTCCGCACTGATTTCCATGGTGGTTGTACCACTTTGCATTCCCACCAACAGTATACAGAAGGGTTCCTTTTTCTCCTCAGCCTCTCCAGTATTTATTATTAGCTCACTACGCAATGTTAGCCATTCTTTCTGGGATGAGATGGAATCTCAGTGTTGTTTTAATTTGCATTTCTCAAATAATCAATGATGTTAAGCATTTTTTCATATGTTTACTTGCCATTTGTATTTCTTCACCTGAAAATTGTATATTCATCTCAAATGCCTACTTTTGGATTGTGTCTTTGAATTTGGGGAACCTGATTTTTAAATATTCTTTATATGTTCTAAAAGAAGGCCTTTGCCAGAGGGATAGTCAACTATAACTTTTTCCCAGTTTGTTGTTCAAGTAGAAATGTTTTCACTCTCTTGTAGTACCCCAAAGAGAAGTAGTATTTAAATTTACAATAGTATTATCATCAGGCAATCAGACCAGAAACAAACAAAAAAAGCAAGAAAACAAGCAATCATCTAATAATTATGCATTTTGTCCTACACTATAGTTAGTTACATAATTTCCCTCACTAGTATAAACATAAGATGTTATGTGAAAAGCTACATATGCTGCTGGGCCTGATAGTGCATGCCTGTAATTCCAGCACTCAGGAGGCTGAGGCAGGAGGTTCATTGATTTCAAGACCAGCCTGGGCTACAAAATGAGCTCAAGGCCAGCCTGAGCTGCATGGAGAAACCCTGTCTCAAAGAGACAAAAATTAAAAAAAAACAACTATATATGCAGAATTTTTACTAAGGTTTTTAATATTTACCAAGGTTTATATTAATATTTACTAAGATTTGGTTCAACTACAGTTATTGCATAGTTCATATTACTCTTCACTCATTCATATGTTCTAGCTGCAAGACAGGAACACTTGGGATGAAAGAAAACTTGCAGGAAGGAAATAGAGGGTTTTGCATATCAGTCAGTCTGGCTCCAACTATCTCATCCCTGAAATCAACAGCACTGGGCCTCTGGAGGCAGCACACCAAGGCAGCTCCTTCCTCAGCGATCACTAGAAGGTGCAGTGCCCATAGCCCACGAATTTTAAGGACTTTTAAAAGTGTATGACACCTAAAAATGTTTTCTCTAAAATAAGAATGGAAAACTTTTATATATGCTATGGGGTAAAGTGATGCAGCTTCAAAAAGAATGAGAGTTTATGGGCTATGCAAGTCCTAAGCCAGCCTTAAATCTCCTTGGGAAGGATTTCCCACCTGCCGTGCTCTTGGTCTCCAACTTGAAGGGTAGTGTCTGCTAGCACTGATAAAGTACAGCAGAGAATGACAAAGAAGTGAAACGCTTCACGGTACGAGCTTTGGCAGAAATCAGCTACCCAGGTGCTCACACAGTGCCCTAGATGCACAAGGGTGGCAGCAGCCGTGTTGGTCTCAAGCTGGCGTTGTCCACCCTGCTTCTATTTGTGTACCATCCCTGTGACTCCTGAGCCACACTGCCATCGCAGTAGCTTTATTCTGATCTGCTTAAATATATTGTATTCTCTGTAAGGTTTGTGTCTTGGTTACTTTCCCCTCATTGCTGAGACAAAATACCTGACACCCCAAACTAAGGAAGGAAAGGTTTATTGAGCTCACAGTTTGTAGAGGTTTCAATCTATACATGGCTAACTACTCCGAGGCAGAGTAGTACATGGCACAGGGCAGCAGTTCAGGCAGTGGAAAACAGCAAGAGCAAAAAAGGGAGGAGCAGCGGCAGCTAGCAAACCTCTCTCCCTTCCTTATTCTGTTTCTTTTCTTTTTCTTTTCCTTTTTTTTTTTTTTTTCAGAACCAGGGATTGAACTCAGACCCTTACACTTGCCAGGAAAGCACTTATTCTACTGAGCCATCTCCCTGGCCCTCCTTTCCTTATTCTGCATCCCGGCTTGCTGCCTGAAGGTGGGGTTAGCATTCACCCCCATAATCCCAGCACTGGATCATGAATTAATCACAAACTCTAGGAGCTGCCACATGACTGCATGAGGCTTTGGGGGGACACCTAGACACAAACCGTAACAGCTTGGTCTGCTCAGTAAATAGTTCACTATTTAGCATTAGAAAGCCATGGATGGATTCCAACTTGATCATTTGACCAACCAGTGCCCTGAAGCTCAGAGAATTTTTTTTTTAATTGCCCAAACTCTCCAAACTAGCTGAGAAAGCCAGAGTTCCAAAAGTCCAGGTTAGGACCTTTTCTTGGAGTGGAAACTGAGAAATCATAGATGCAGGGAAGCAAATTTTGTCCCAAAACTCATGCTGGAAGCTTACAGAATTTCTGAAAGTGGTCCTTACTGTTCTTTCCTTAAAGTGAGTTGACTTTAATCTAGAGATATACAGGGGCTGGTGAGATGGCTCAGTGGTCTAAAGCACCTACTTAGAACAAGCTTAGCAAAGCACAGGGACCG
>NW_004524716.1:2046829-2052868 GCF_000260255.1 Octodon degus | reverse complement strand
TGGCATGTGGTGCTGGGGGATTGAACCGCGGTCCCTGTGCTTTGCTAAGCTTGTTCTAAGTAGGTGCTTTAGACCACTGAGCCATCTCACCAGCCCCATTTTGCAGCCTCTTTTAATGTCTTCCTCTCAGTAAGATACCAGACACACAGATCCCAAAAAACATCCTGGGAAAGGAGCAGAGCTGTTCACAAATGCCACTTAATGGGTATGCAATACAAGCCAGCTACTGGGAAAATGATTTTGGCATGGATTTAGTACTCGTGTGGTTAGCTCAGCGGTCTAAGCGACGCCTGGCAAGTGCAAGGACCCGGGATTAATTCCCAGTACAAATACCATGCTGACCCCAGAACCCTAGGTGTGTCATGCTGGCCACCAAAACTGGATGTAGTAGTGTACACCTGCAATACCAGTGCTGGGGAGGCTGAGACAGGAGGATCACTATGAATCTGAGCTGCATAGTGAGACCTTGTACCAAATAAATATATAAAAGATTAAAAAATAATTTAGAACATACTGTTATCTACGTTTAAAAGATAAGGAAGCTGATGTGAAGATTGGCCATGTGGTGCAAATAGCAAATGAGCCAGTGCTGCCTGATTGTAAAGCCTGGGACCCTGTCCACATACCAGGTTATTATTCTCATTTAGTGATGTTACCTGAAATTAAGGTGATAGATGGTGCCTTAGTGTCTCCCTAATATTGCTGAGCCTTGGCTGAAGGCACTGTCAGAGGCATCTATCTCGGAGTCCAGCCAGAGGCCCCTGCTCTGGAAGGACCGTAGAACGCTGCTCACTTTCAATGCAGAGGAAGGCCAGCAACTGCAGCTCCGGTCACCCGAAGCTCCAGGCAGTGACCTCACGTCCACAGAGCTGCACCTGCCCTGCACGGGCTCCTGAGGTGCGCCCGCATCATCCCTAGGAGAAGCGCCCTGGCTCTGTCAGCCCTGTACCTGAGGCAGACGTGCTTTTCACCACCCGCCACAACTGACAAGCCATGGACAACCTGCCTGAATGCCACCAATGTATGCACAGGTTTGTGGCGTGTGTGGTCTCTGTTAGAAAGATGGGTCGTTCAGACAGATCTTATCCAAACTGAAAATTGGGAAACTGAGACGTGGAGGAAATGCCAAGTAAAGCTGAAGACCAAGGGAAGCTCTGAGGTCAAAGTGATTCAAAAATCCCATGAAAGCTGTTGTCATGAGGAGATAAATTTATGGTCTACAAAATACAGGACTGGGAAAGCCCATTGGTGCAGAAAGGGGAGTAGAGCAGGTGGTGGGGTGAAGTGGAGGGGAAGAAAAGGGAGGGGAGGGGAGGAAGGGGAAAGAAAGTGGAGGGAAGGGAAGGAGGGGGAAGGGAAAGGAGGTGAGGGGAAAGGAGAGGAAAGGAAGGGGAGAGGAGGGGAGGAAGGAGGGGGAAGGGACAGGAGGGAAGGGAAGGAGGAGGAAGGGAAAGGAGGTGAGGGGAAAGGAGAGGAAAGGAGGGGAGAGGAGAGGAGGGGAAAGGGAAAGGAGGGGAGGGGAGGGGAGAGAAGGAGAAAGGGAGGGAAGGGGAGGGGAGAGGAGAGGGGGGAGGGATGTTCAGTGAGAGACCTAGCCTTGGAGATCATTATATTTTCTGAATTTCCCACAAATCTTAGAGATTTCTCTTCCCCACAACTATGCTATTCGATTTGCAAGTCTTTTCCATCAACCTTTATAAAGAAAACTTGTGCACCTGTTTTTCTTTCACCTTTTTGGCCCTCTCCCTAATATTCCTCAGGTGACCTACCTCCCCCAAAGGCTAGAACACAGAGAAGGGTGGACGGACCAGCAAGCACGAAGGCCAAACAGTCTGCAGCTCTATCAGCAGACCCTGAAGGGCAGAGCCTGATCATCCAGCGCGGAGACCCTTGGTTGTACAACTTCCCACTCTCCTCTGTGGAGAGGGAAAGAGCTGAAAATATTTTCCACTTTATAAGCTAAAAATCAAGTCAAAATATAATTCCTTTACTACTTGATGGCCACCAACAAGAGACATCAGTATACTTCTTATTGCATATATTGTCACAGTCAAAGCTTATCCTTCTTAAGTCTAAGCTGTCCCACATCCGCTCCTGCAGAAGACCTCCATAATGCCAGGCTGATGTGTGAGCAGGAAAATCAGAGCGGGCAGGCATTTTGCTGCAGGTTAAGACCCCTTGGTGGCCAACCCAAGGCATCGCCACAATAGCTTGTTTCTATCACTGAACACTCTAGAAGGTTCGCCATCGCTAGGCTAGGTGAAAGACTAACACGTTCAGCTTCACTCAAACGTCCTTCAGATCAAAGCAGTTCCAGCCAGGTCTGAATGGCCCATCTGTCTTTCTAACACACGGGACACCCACGCGGGGGGCTGCTCTCCTTCCTGCCCCATGACAGTGACCTTGTGACAGCTGCGGAGCTGCTGGAGGCTCAGAAGATAATCTCACCTGGGGCTGTTTGGCTCTCAAGCCCCTTCTGCCCTCTGCAGAGCAGGGCATCTCTGATTCATCCCCATCCCCAAACACTACTGTTTTACTTTCTCTGGCTCACACTACAGCACACATTCATAAAGGAACTGTAGCCAAAATACTTCAATCTCTATACTCTCCAAACTTCTCAGGATCAAATCTTGCCTGCACCACTTAGGAATAGATTGATCTCTCTGACCCAGTTTCTTCCTCTGAAATATGTGGCTGACACTATTGGTTTCTACCTGTAGCTCCAAGGGAATGGATTCTCTAAGTGAACGACTATTTGTGAAAGGCCCAGGGTTGTGCCTAGCACTGCACAGATTGTCCCATCATGTGTGTTTGCTGGACCTATAAAGAAACCTGCTCCAAGGATGCCATGTGCTCTGTGACTATGCAGCCAGGTTGGTGGAATCAGAGCTGAAAAGAGCTGATTTGTGCTCTTGTAGAGGGATGTGCTCTTCAGTGTTGAAAATTTCCATTTCCTAATTAGTCTCTACTAAGCCTCTGAATATTCTAAAGTAAGAGAGTATTACGGATTATCAGTAACTTGCCTTTAGAAAAAAGAAATTAAGTACAGGAATGTACCATCTAAGTGTGTAGGCTGATCCACTGTCGATTTGGAGCATGGAAATCAACAAAAGGAAAAGAAGGAAGGCTTTGGGGTAGTTTTTGCTGAAAGACAGGAGCAGGGTTCCAGCTCAGCAACCTTTAATGTTGCACCTCCGGTGAGGCCCTCACCCTCCCAGAGTCTGCAAAATGTGGGCTCTGGTCCTGTCTCAGAGGGGGTCTGAGAATGAAAATGGTGGGCACCACAGGAGGCACACTGCATGCATTTAATGACTTGACATGTTTGCATTCCAATTTGCAAACACTTCCCACTCAACTCACCACACAGAGTCCTTCAGTAGGAACTTGGCTCAGGACCTGGTGACTTCTTAGGCACAAATCTACCCAACAGGCGCATCTGAGTTCCTAGCAACTACCTGCCAAGGGGCAGGCAGTGCAAGGACGCTACAAGCGTACAATACATTAAGAAGGAGGAAATTTTTACAACAACAAAGCCAAACAACTCCAAAGTTTAGTACTTCAGAGTCTTTTAGTGTGGAGAAAAGTAACGCCACAGACCTGAGTCACTTCTCCAGGCCTTGCCGCAGGACAGCAGGATGCAGCCAGAGATAGTCCTGTGGTCCGAAGCTGGTAGGGCACGACGGGACCCTGAAAAGCTCCCAGGGGCGTGGGCAGAATGTGGCTGTGCCTCCGCGGAAAGGACTTGGAGGAGGGATTTACTATGTGATTCCTGGTTATTTAAAATGAGCCCCATGAGGACTAAGAAAGAGAAGCCCAGCTCCTCGCTGCAGGGCCTTCAGACTTACAAGGTGTGGGAGACACCCTCGGCTGACTAGATAGGGGAAAAATGAGGGGCCCCTGATAGAAGTGTGCCCCTTCCCCCAGGAGGCAAGTTGAAACTGTTTCCCTTTGAAGAGGAACAGGGTCACAGAAAGGACTGTCTGGGAAGGAGGAAATGGGCAGACCACTGGGCAGCCCTCCTGCAGAGGCCTGGAGTACGAGAAGCAAGTAGCCCTGGTCGTTATGCTTTGGCGGAAGAGCCGCATGTCACACAGGGCCACGTCCAGTAAGAGATGGATGAAGGCACTCTAATGTCTTCATGAGCTGCCTTTCCACTGCATGGCCCCCCAAGCAGCAGTCTTTCTTATTTTTTTTTGTCATACCACATAGACACTCATGAAAGACAACTTCAGAAAGTGACAAGAACAATAGGGTACATGTGTTCAAAACACGGGGAGCATTTCGGGAGACAACTAATGGCAGTGCATCCTACACTGTGATAGATTTCAAAACTGTAAACATTCATTGTATATTTTCATCGCACATCATAGTTACTTCTTTAGCATTATTGTGAAGATAACAGTGTTAATATAGATTTCATGGTATACTGTAATGCTTGGACCAGTGGCAGCTATTGGGAAATATTGTGAAATGAATACTTTTCTTTTTTCTTGTTTTTTCACACCAGGAATTGAACTCATGACCTCATGTATGCCAGACAGACCCTGTGCCACTGAGTTAAGTCCCCAGCCCTGTCAAGTGAATTCAGTGACTATATTATACCTTCCTGGGGGCCTGGCCCTAGCTCAGTTCTTTAAGTGGCTGCTTCCACAGAGCTGTCAGCCTCAGGTGGTTGTAGTTCGATCCCCACAACCCTGCAACCAGCCAAAAGTGCCCTGAAGGCATTCGAGGAGGAGCAAAAAAAAAAAAAAAAAAAAATCCCTATTATACCTTCCTGTATATCTAACAGTGGACCGTTTGTTGGCCTCAACTCCACTCACCACGGAGCTTCACTTAGTGGACATGTACTGAGCACCTAGTATGTGCTGGGCAATGTTTCTCCCCAGTCTTAGGCCAGAGTTTACCACAGGCATCTAATTTCATCAAAGGCTGCCTACCTGCCCACAAATTTACACACATACTAGTAGTTTTTGTTTTTCTAAGTCTTTGTTAACACTTGGTGTTGTAAAACTTGTTAACTTTTGCCAGCCTTGTTGGTCAAACGTGGTACCCTGCTTTTCAGTTCTGTTGGGAATATAGTTGAGCATGTCTTTAAATAATGTTAGCTATTGTGATAGCCACTTTGGAGAATTGTTTAAATGTGTATATTCTCTATTGTTCTATTGGGTCTTCTGGCTTTTTCTTGTGGTTATTCTTGATTTAAAGTTGGTATCTATATATTTTAAATATGTAACATTTGGTAGCATTGGATATTGGGAATATCTTCTCCCAGTGTACCACCTTTTTATTGCCTTTTCTTAGAGTATCTTTACTGAGCAGAAATACTGGAACCTATTATCTCTCTGGTATACTGAGTACCAAATAGCTCAAGTCCTGATTAGACTGACTTAATTATCCATATCAATAACCTGTCATAAAAAGCAGCATACCAATTTCTGGACATAAAAGCTATCAATCTCAAGTCTCAACTTTTCTTCTGCACACACTGTCTAGCATCCAATTAAAAGCCATGATAGGCTCGGCATGATGGTGCGTGCTGATGATCCTCGCTACGTGGAAGGCAGAGGTAGGAAGATTGTAAATTCAAGGCCAGCTTGGGCAACTTAATGAGACCTTCACTCAAAATAAAAAATAAATAAGACTGGGATGTAGCTCAGCAGTAGCGAGCCCCTGGGGTCCAGCCCCCGTACAAAGGAAGCAAGACAAAACAAAATGGGGGGAAACAACATGGTATAAAGCAATCAAAGGATTGACTCAGAGATGACCCAGATGTGCAAACTATTAAAAAGCACTTCAAATATCTACTCAGCTGAGTGATGTGCCGCAGGCTTCGGTGGGAAAGGCGGACAAGAAGCATCAGAGTTTGAATTCAGGGAAATGGAAATAATAATAGAGTCGTCAAGCTTACACACTCTATTTTCATTCTTTTGGCTGTTTCTCCCAAATCATTATGAGCTCTGCTTAGTTAATTTTTGTCCTGATTCTTTTTTTTTTTTTTTTTTTTACCAGAGATTGAATTCAGGCCCTTGTGTTTTGCCA
>NW_004524716.1:2032661-2038703 GCF_000260255.1 Octodon degus | reverse complement strand
GCACCTACTTAGAACAAGCTTAGCAAAGCACAGGGACCGTGGTTCAATCCCCCAGCACCACATGCCAGCCAGCCCCGCCCCCTGGTGGGCTGAGCAGGACGGACACACACACACACACACACACACACACACACATAAATAAATAATTTTTTTAAAAAAAATCTAGAGATATACAGTTTAGCAGGTTTGCAGGGTTATCATGCAACAGCTTAAAGAGCAAACATCATTAAATGATTTTCAAGCTCCAGTTCTGTAGAACTGAAGCAGGAAAACACAAAACTCCCTGCAGTGAATTTTCACTTCATCTAGGCAGGTAGGATTAGATCCAGTAAGAATAGAAACATACTTTAAAAAATGTACTTCAGTACTTTGGCTAAAAGAAATCTTTAGATGGTTTAATTTGTGACATCTCAATTACCAGATCCTTAATTAGAAGATTTATGTAAGCTGAATGAGGTGGAATAGCTCTATAACTTAGGTACTAAAAAGGTTGAGGCAGGAGGATTGTAGGTTCGAGTTTACCTGGACAGTTTAGTAGGATTTTGTCTCCAAAAAAATGTATAAAAGGGAAGCTGAGGCTATGGTTCAGTGGTACTTAGTCTACTTAAGTATGACTAGCATTGACAACTGCTAAATCGCTGGAGAAAAAGAATACTTTTAAAGAATCCAAAACTAAAACAAAGTATCTTTAAAAAAAAAAAAGAGAGATCCAGTATGATAGAAACTCAAGTTTGAAATTGGGATCCACAATTCTAATCTCCGGAATCTGTGTTTCTTTACGTATTTAGTACAGGATCTGCAAGGTTTCACTACACAGATCAGACTCATAGTGATCCTCCTGTTTTTAGCTTCTCAAGCACTGGGATTATAGGCATGCACCACCACACTCAATCTCAGTTGCCATTTCAGTAGGCCCTGGGGGATGGGCCAGCATGGCATGTGGTGCCAGGGATCAAACCCTGGTCCCTGTGCTTGCCTAAGCAGGCACTTTAGTCTACTGAGCTATCTGGCTTGCTCTGTGTTTCTTTAGAATCACAAATCCTAGACTGGATAGGGCAACTCAGTCACATATATAAAAAATGTTTTACAAAGGTCAGGTTATGGATACAGCATGAGTTTTGGGACAATTCCTAGCCCCAAAAAAACAAACAAACAAACAAACAAAAAACCCAAAACAAAACAAGAATGAGTTATGTGATTTTTAAGATAAACTGACGGGAAATGTATAGAGCTAACATTTCTATTCCAAAAGGAGGCTTAGTAAAACTGCAAAGAGGAATCAGTTCAAAATTAGACCCAAAACCCAGAAGGGCAGCAATTAAACCCTGAAGCTCAGAAGCTGGAACAAAATTTGTGGTCCCAAGGACTCGGGCAGCCCTGCCACAAAGCCAGGTCGGGCGCAGCCACTTGGCCACTGTCTAACACAGGTTGCGCTTGGTATCTGGTTATAGTCTGTATGTTCAAAGGCTCCCAGAGGTCATGTGTTATAAGTCCCCAACATGACAACAGTTGGAAACTAGTACAGGAACCCAATGACATAATTGGCAAAATTAATTTAGAAGTTGAGATATTTTCCCTTCAATCACATTAATTTTTATCGGCTTAAACACAGAAAATAGAAATCTCTAAGATAAAGTTCTTGATAGAACACAGATCAAGTGGTTAAATATCCCAAATGGCATTTCTCCCTCTAGTTTCCTTAGCTTTTACCCCCTTCTCCAGATATGCGCCTCTCTACCTGCCTTCTCCCAACCCTGCCATCCCACTGAAAGCATCTATTCAGGGGCAACTTCAACTGCCTCACTTGAAACACCTCTGCAGTGTTAACTTAGCCTTCACATTTTCCTTTCTGGTACAGTACGACAGTCATTAAATATAACTATCATCATGAGTTTGTTGTAAATACTAACTCAATTATTCAACAAATATATACTGAGGGCCAACTAAGCCTTAGGTGCTGTGCTCTTCTTGTGAAAAGCTACAATGAACAAGGTAGATGTGACCTTTGTCTTCATTCATTCATTAGAGAAGAAGAGAGACCCAAAATCACCAACTATGGTAAGTGCTAGGTCACAGGCAGAGACTGAAGAGCCAGTCTTGGCTAAGAAGTGGCATTTGTGTTGTAAAGGTGGAGTGAGGGAACATCTTACAGAAAGGGAGATGGGGAGAGAGCTAGTGTGTTCAAGGAACTCATCTTGATAGACCATGGCAAGTGAAGGGACAAGATACAAGGTGATGACAAAGGCAGAAAGGGGACAGATGAATGACAAAGTAAAGGGCAGTAGCAGACCTCTCTGTTCCCTCCCTCCGGGTGACTGTCCTTAAAGTGTCAGGAGCTAGAAAACCTCAAGCTAAGAAATGGCCTGTAATTGAGGTTTACCCAGTAAAGTCACATATCTTTAAGTATAAAAGTTGCATTTAGATATTCTCTACTCTCTAGGATGCTTTTTATTTTATTTTTATTTATTTATTTATTTATTTATTTATTTATTTATTTTTTGCAGAACCGGGGATTGAACTCAGGCCCTTGCACTTGCCAGGAAGTGCTTATTCCACTGAGCCATCTCCCCGGCCCTTAGGATGCTTTTTAAACTACTGAGTTAAAGTTTTGGGGAGTGGTTAGTTTCCTTTCGTTCATTCAACATTGATTGCGTGTCCTCTTTGCGCCAGACAGCTCTGAAGTGAATTGTGTCCTGTGGACTGGGGATAGGTAAACCCTAGGCTCTGCTTTCATGGATCACAATTGCAGCAAAGAAGTATGAGCTAATATGATACGGATCGTGTGAGAGTTGGTCACAGAATGTTCCAGTGTGACTGAGGCAAAGGAAGAAGTCTTCAGGGAAGAGTGGCACTCATGCAAGCCATTAGGGTGGACAGGAGCTCCCCAGGTGGGTCAACAAGCTCAGGTAGGCAGAGAAGAGGTCTGCAGAGATGCCTCAGAGGGCATCCAAGGGGTTAGCACAGGAGAGGAGCTGAGAGGAATGCAGAGAACTGCACCTAGGAGAGGCACAATGGAGCGTAGGGAGGAGGCCTGGAGGTGCAGCGGCAGGTGGTGCCAAGCCTCGGGAGCTCAGGTGTGTGCCTTTGACACGGCAAGCGAGACTCTATTTTAGCTCCATTTTCAAAGTCACTTAAACTTGAGGCGAATTCACTCCTCACCCCCTTCCTTTTTAGTTAACCGTAAAACACACAAAGGAGAGCAAACCACTAACCTGAGGGACAGTTAAAATAAATTGTAGGTAAGCTAAAATTTAAGTGTACTAACAAACTCCAAGGAAATGTAAGCCTTGTGGCATTTTTTGCAAAATCTAAAATGAGGTAATATGGTCACTTGTGCACAGCCCCAAGTTTTCTGGTCACGGACAACACGGTCTGATTTTGCATCAGGTCGTCGTCCTGCCAGCATAAAACTTGTTTGTTCCCATTCTTGGTCTCCTGGTGTTTATCTCGATGAATTTTGCTACAACAACTTTGGAGCCTCAGAACAAAGATGAGCTCTTGGTAGGTGGCAAGTACTGGAGAGATAAAGTTTTGTATTTCAAGATCATTTATGTTTTGGTGTGGCGAGTAGGACTGGAGGTAAATGCAGTGACCTGAAAAACATATAGGACAGATTACGGACACCCAGGCAACGATGTCTTGAACGTGGACGATGGCAATGGCGATTCCTCACCACAGAATGTACTCGATCCGTGCATGTATGCTTGTTTAGCTCAGATTAAATATGACATCTTTACCGGTGGTGTATTTCATATATTGTACATGACTTGTATTCCTTTGAAGGAAGTAGAATATTATTTTCTATATAATTGAAGTTAATTTTTGTTTCAAGCCCTCTCATTCTTCTGGAAGTTGAAATTTTTTACTTCAATCTCTCCATCCCTTCCTGGGTATTACGTATAATTTAGGGAGGAAGCACACTATGATCTTGCACAAGGTGGATTTGGGTGGTCATCTGGTCTTCTTGATCCTGCACCTTCTCTGGAGCCAATGGCACATCTTGGGGACCATCTCAGCTATGGACAGAGAGGGTTTCTGTCTTTTCTGGTCACTTCTTTGCTCCAACCTGAAGTTTCCTCCTACCCACGGACCCCTGCGCCATAAAGGAGGGTGCCTCAGGGACACAGAAAATGCTCTGCTTCCTTCCAAACAAGCTGGCTGCCGACAGCACTCATGTCAAGGGTATCACTTTGCTCTCGAACGAGGCTTAATGTGCAAGATTCATTTCTTGTTAGGCCTGGAGACAGATTTAAGAGATACTGTGGGGGAGACATGATTGCATTTGATGATCCAAATTGGGAATCACATTAGGCATGTGCCTTCAGCAATCATTCCTGGGTTATTTGCCTAAGGAGCTGGGTAGTACCCTCCAGTGAGACAGGAACGTTGGAAGACGTGCAGATGTGGGACAGCAGGTGAGAAACACGAAGCTGCCTCTGTCATGATGTGCTTGAAACATCCAAGAAGAGATGCTGAGGAAGTAGCTGGTATGGGGTGGGGGTGGGGGGGCTGAAGCTTACAAAGGAGGTCTTGGATTCAGAATAGACATGCACACAGAGGTTTTGTTCAGTGTAAACTAGTACTAGCAGAAGCCAAGGGATAGCAAGAGGTGCCTTGGAGAAAGAAAAAGAACACAGAGCTACAGGAGGACTTTAGGAAATACGAGGAATATTTGAGGCTGGGGTAGAAGAAGGAGAACCTGAAAATCAGCCACAGAGCTAAGAGAGTGGGGTGACTTTCCTTGGAGGAAGAGCAGTTGTGGGCCCGGAGAGATGGCTCAGTAGAAGAAGCGTTTGCCTGGCAAGTGCAAGTGCCTGAGTTCAACCTTTGGTTCTGCCAAAAAAAAAAAAGAAAAGAAAAAAGAAAAAGAAGAACAGTTGTCTCCATTTTACCTGAGCCTGACCCTACTCCATATATTGATATGTACAGAGCAGGCTAGGACATCGCCTTATCCCCTCAGTTGGCTTTAAGCAATGCTCATTGGTCTAGCCGAGGTACTGCTGGTAGTCTTTGAAGACAGCAGGCTTGTTTTCCCAGAATCCCCATGATTTGGTTACTCTTCTCTTGCTGCTAGGACAGAATACCCGACACCCAAAATGAAGGGAAGATAGGTTTATTTAGCTCACAGTTACTGGAGGTTGCAGTCCATACTCAGCTGGCTCCAAGGCAGAGCGGCACAGGGCAGAAGACAGCAGTTCATGGTGGCAGCAAAGAGTGAGGGCTAATGGGAGGAGCAGCAGCAGCAATGGCTACAGACAGGAAGTCTGTCTCTAAATTGCATTCAGGCTATCTGCCACCGCCACCGGCTGGGAGTAGTACGCACACCTATAATCCCAGCATCCTTCACACCCATAATTCCAGTGGATCATGGGTTAATCACAAACTCTAAAAGTCCACATCCCTGAGTGCATGAGGCTTTGGGGGAACAATGAGACAAAAACTACAACACCCCACCTGCTGCTCCCTAGTGTGAGCCGGGTCAAGACAGAACAAAGAGCCAACGCTCCACGTTGTCAGCTGGGACCTAGACTCGGGACACAGGCTACAACTTCCTGGGGCTTGAAAGATTACAAATGAGAGCTGAAGCACAGTCCCAAGACATGAGCTGTTACCTCAACTGTGTAACACAGGTTACTCTCTACATAGCCTTTTCTCTGCACATTGCACAAGCAGATGCGGCCTCCTACCTGCTCGTCTCCTCCCAGCTCACGGCATTCGCCTACTTCTACCATTCTCACAGTCACTCCTCCTCAAGCCTCTCCTTTCTTCATGAATGAATAATATCCAGGTTCAGCCTTGGGTCGAGACCTTTGTTCCAGACAGCCATCATCATGGCTCCCCATAACTACAAATAGGCCTTAGTGGTTTTATTCTCTCTATTGGTTGCACTGGGTGTGGTAGATGGAGTTAATCTGATGGCATTCCAATAATTTACCTGTGGGATTACAAATAGAAACTTCCCAGACTGAGAGGAGGACCAGGAAGGGCTCTTTATAGCTAACAATATTGATGTGTCCCACCATGAGATCAAGCCAGATGGAA
>NW_004524716.1:2029152-2031822 GCF_000260255.1 Octodon degus | reverse complement strand
AATATAGGTCACTTTGATAAAATTGGCAAGCTTGATCTAATAGATTATTTTAAAAGATCTTGCTTCCAACAAAAGGAAACCATGTTATTTTCTACATATATGACACATTTTTTAAATGTATCCAGGCACAGTGGGCACACAGTGGGCACACCTATAATCCTAGCACTCTGGAGGCTGAGGCAGGAGGATCACCCGGAGATCAAGGCCAGGCTAGGGTATATAGGAAGTTTGAGGCCAGCCTGAAGTAAACAGGACATCCTATCTCATAACAAACCAAGAAGCACACACAAAGCAACCAACCAACCAAACAAACAATCGACCAGAGGAGTAGTGGAGGAGAAAACTGCGAAGCGGTTATCAGCAGCACAGTTCAGCCTTTGTGAGATCTGGAATCCAGACTCTGGAAAGTAAACTTGGCAAAGAGAAAAACAGAGTAGACTGCCAAGAATTAGGAAAGAACTGACAGGAAAACTAGAAGCTAAAGTTGGAGAGACACGCCACAAAGCAGCTCTGGACTCTCCCTGTGGGGGTCTTGGGGTGCAGAACCTGGCTCTACAGGAACAAGGAAAGGGCCCAGGGCTGGGAGCCTCTGGAAGATGCGGTTGTGGGCTGGGCTTGCAGTGTGGCCCCCAGAGGTGCGGCTGTGAGACATAAAAGCAACGCAGGGCTGTGTCTGCGACCCAGGGCTGGGGCCTGCCACAGGGCCAGAGAAAGCCTAACCAGGTACTGTTCTAGGAAGGGCCAGATTATTTAAATCCAGGACTTACTGCAACTGAACGCTTCACTTCAGGTTCCCAGTGGTGTCCACAGTGACTGGATGAAAGACAGCAATGGCAGACAAAACGCACAGGAAAAGCTCAGGCCCAGAAGGACGCAGGCTCCGCCTCCACAGTGAGAAGCCAGTGCCGGCACCAAGCACTTGAACACTGCACGCTGCCAAACGCAGCGCAGATCTGAGGACTGGGCACCTTCCCTGCCTACCGGCCTGAGCAAGGACTCACGTCAGCGTGTATGGTGGCCCAGCCTGAGAGAAGCAGAGGGATCTCTGACCAAGGGGACTTGGGTGAGCCCACAGGCTGCAAGGCTGGAGAAAAGTGACCTGCTGGACTCTGAGCCTGTGGACCCCGGGAAGAAGCTGCTCACTTAGAACTATAGAGAAAGTGTGCTTTTGTCTGTGTTTTGATTCATTTTCTTTTTTCTCCCATCTCTTCTTCACTGGTTTATTGAATTTTAGTAAATTTTCTGTTGTCTTTTTCCTTTATTTTCTTGATTTTCTTTTTTTTATCTTTTAATTTTCATTTTCCATATTATTTCTTTTTTCTATCTCCTAATACTATCTTGTAATTATTAATTTTCATTTTTTCTTCATACATTCTCCCATTCTCAACTCTATGTTTTTATTAATCTTTAGATAAATTAACTCTGTGTTATTGCTGTTGAATTCTTTTTGAATGTTTAGTAGAGGTACAATTATCACATTTTGTAGCCATTTACTGTATGTCAATGTTTGGATTGTCTTAATGTTTCTAATACAATTTTCTATGCTAAGGGCGGTACATTACTGGTTCTTATGGTATGTCCAGTTTGTCTAGGAAGATACTGTTGTTGCTGATTTGCTTGCTTCTGTCAGCGTGGCATAGTTGTTTGTTGTAGTAGGTTTTTATATATGCCAATATCAGACTAGCCTTGTGTCATTAATAATACTCGTAGTCCATTCCTGAAGAACTGGGTTCTGGGCCACTTACAGTGCCCCCTCTCTTCCCATATGACTAGTGAAGGATGACAGTTACCTGTGTCCAGGGTGCATTACTCAAAAGCAGACTAAGGAGACCACCATACTGGCAGCAAAGTCTTTCCACTAGAAGTGACCAAAGCCCAAAGCCCAAAACAAAAAACAAAATAAATAAATAAAACAAAACAAAATAAAAAACAATAGGAACATGAGCATGCAAGGAAGCAAAATGCCTCTTGAAACTTCCAACTCCTCTAAAGCTGATCCATCTGTCACTGAAGGGAAAACAAAAGTCATACAGCCAAATTATTTGAAAGGGTAACAGAGATTAAACAGCAGATAAGTGCTTCAGTGGGCTCACAGAAGATACAAAAAAAAAAAACAAACCCAGATACTGGATGTGATAAATAAAACAATCAGGGGGATTAAGAAGACACTGATAAAAAGCTAATGGAGCTAAACAAAATAATATACAAGATGAATAGCCAGCATAACTAAGAATTACAATCCATGAAAAGGTTTCTAACAAATCCAGAAGATTAAAAATTATATTGAAAGGATGGTGTCTTACTCTTCTCTTGTTGCTGGGACAGATATCCAACACTCAAAATTAGGGAAAGAAAGGTTTATTTAGCCACAGTTAGTGAAAATTTCAGTCCATACTTGGCTGACTCCAAGGCAGAGTGGCACATGGCAGAGGGCAGCAGTTCATGGCAGCAGAAAACAGCAAAACAGTAAGAGCAAATGGGAAGAGCAGCGGCAACAATGGCTGCAGAGAGCAAGTCTCCCTCAAGTTGTATTCAGGCTATCAGCTCCAGGCTGGGTGTAGCACTCACACCTATAATCCCAGCAGCACTCACACTCACAATCCCAGCAGCACTCAAATCCAGGATCCCAGAAGCACTCGCACCTGCAATCCCAGCAGCACTGACACCCAC
>NW_004524716.1:2023414-2029052 GCF_000260255.1 Octodon degus | reverse complement strand
AAATAGAAACTTCCCAGACTGAGAGGAGGACCAGGAAGGGCTCTTTATAGCTAACAATATTGATGTGTCCCACCATGAGATCAAGCCAGATGGAATTGAACCGCGGTCCCTGTGCTTTGCTAAGCTTGTTCTAAGTAGGTGCTTCAGACCACGGAGCCATCTCACCAGCTCCTCCTTTGAGTTTAAAAGATCTGAGTGATCTCAGGAAGGTCTTTCCTGCATATGGAAATTGGTATCTATAGTGGACATCTGGCAGATTTACTAGAAAATTTAGGAGATTCATATTATGTTAGAAGATAAAATTAGTAAAGACTAATTTCAATAAAATAAAATTAAAAGCACACTTCACTGTCTTCAGACTGCTTCATTGTCTTGAACCTGTTTCATTGTTATTTTATCTTTTTTCTCATTAAAATGAAAAAAAGATAATACAGCAACCATTGTTAATTAGCTGTCTCTGTTTTGAAAATCTGTAACATATGTAATTGTATGTTACCCTGTTTCTGTCATTTTTCCCTCTGTTTTCACTCTTCAAAATACAATAAAATAATTTTTAAAAAGCACACTTCAAATGCCTCAAGCGGATGCACAAGTAAGTAAATGACCTGTTAGAGCAGCTGCCACTTTTCAATAAGGACAACAAAATCAATTGCTCAACAAAAGAAAAAAGTAACAGTTCTCAGCATCCAATAAAAAGGTGAGCTACATAGGAAAACTGGGAAGTTGGGACCCACAACCAGAAGACAATCAATCAATAGAAATAAATCCAAAACCAAAGTGATAAAGAAATAGCAAATTAGCAGATGAGGATTCCAAGATCAGTTTTTAAAATTATGTCCATGTATTTAAGGAAAAATGAACATGAGAATTCAAAGATAGAAAAAAATATAAGCAATCATATCAAAGTTCTTTTTCATAAGCTACTTTCAAGAAATTCCAGCTCTAGAGCCCCTTTCCAATAAGATATGTTGTTCATAGAACTTTATACTTTTGTCTCAAAGAATAGAATTAGTTTTAAAATTACCTTGGGGTGCATATCAAAATGTCCTTGACCGGGGCATGCGTAGGTGTGACTGTGATTGAATTCCAGATGCTCGTCTGCCCTGGATGGTTTATAGAATCTGGACGCCTTCCTGGTTTCTGCGCCCAGAGCAGCTGGCGAGGGCTGTCGGGATGCGCAGGCCATGTGTCCTCCAGGCCAGGATGGTGCTTCAGGTCAAGCTACCCGATGGCTCCTTCTGTGCCTGAGGTCCAGCCAGACCAGTCCCTCTCTCATTCAGGTTCTCATGACTGCTGTCCTTATTATTTTAGTTTTTACTCTCTTAAACTGCCTGCCTTGGGAGTCGCAAGGCACTCTGCGAGACATACTTACAAGATTTTACTTACAATGGAAAGAGAAATGTTAACTAAAAAGAAAACATTAAAATTCAAGAACTCAATTAAGATAGTTGTGACTATTTTTTACACTTATTAATATCTTCATTAATTATCAATCAATTTAGGGTTAACAGAGAAAGACTGAACCTTCTTACTAGCTGTGAATCCCCACCTGAGAGTTAGTGATTTCCTCTAAAGATATTAACATGGATTTTAAAGTTAAATTTTCCAATTTCAAGTGTCCTATCTATATTATCAGTTTTTCCGAGCTTGTTTCCACGGTGAGAACTCATAAGTCCCTATTTCTTCAGTCCATAAATGACTGTAGTTCCTAAAATGTTACTACTAAATGAGCATCTATAATGCAAAAATCCTAGATGCAAAATGCTCCAAAATCCACAATTTTGTGGGGATCAACACGCCAGCAGAAGTGCAAAATTCCACAGCTGGCCTTATACGACTTCATGGGCAAAACACAGGTGCACTAAAAATGCTGCATTAGACTGGGTGTGGTGGCGCGTGCCTGTAATCCCAGCACTTGGGAGGCTGAAAACAGGAGGGTCACTATGAGTCCGATCTGTGCAATGAGACTCTGTAGACCCTGTACTAAATACATTTTTTAAAAAAGATATAAAAATATTGAATACAATTACCTTCAGGCTACGTATATAAGGTGTATATGAAACACCAGTGAATTTCATGTTTAGTCCCGGGTCTCCTGTTACAAATATTCCAGAATCCAAAACATATTGAAATCTGCAACACTTCTGGGTCCAAGCACTGCACATAAGGGACATTCGGGCTGCACTAAGTTTATACTTTAAAATTCTAAACTATCAGACATTTTTCCACTTAGAACCTTCAGCTGAAAACTCTTTTATTTTGGTGCTGCCCCACGGCGGGATGGGAAGCAGAGATCACGCTTTTAGCTACTCCATGGATGGCAGAAAACAAAAACGTGGGTTTCAGATGAGTGCACCAGGCTGTCACGCTCACGTTTTGTGCCCGCTGGTCACCTGCTGGGAGGACAGCAGAGAGCCCTGGGACTAGCTGCATCCTGCCCTGCCACGTCCAATGTCAAGCAGACCGTCTCTGTCAGAGCATCTTCTCCCTGTTCAAGCTACTTCATTAGAGAGAAAGCCTCTCTGCTTATAGTTATCAGTTTGCATTTTACTATCTTACAAATTAAAAACTAACATCAGGCCAACATCTTTCCATGATCTGTTGCTTTAAGAGATGACAAACTCCTTGCAATATGGCACATTTTTGGCCTCACAAGCACACAAATCTAAAAGGAGAAACAATCAAAATAAAACCAAAATGATTCAAGTATTTCCATTATCATTTCTATTCATTTTCTCCCAAGATATTCAATCTCCAAACCCTCATCCGACTTTATTTTTTGTTGACCTTAGTTCTTCACTTCATCTTCAATGGAGTGGTCTGCACTACAGGAGGAAGATGAAGAGGAAAAGGCCAGCTGGTTGCCAGGACACCGGCAGTGGCAAATACCACGTCCCTAGGAACACAGTCACGTCACAGATCTGAAAACATATCATTAACAGCCCAGGTGAAAGGTCATGAGCTTCCATCATCATATAAAATTTGCAAAGCACCTCCAAAGGAATCATTTACTGCTTTGACAGCAAATAGCCCAAGCAGTAAAGCAAAGGGACAGAACAGCCTTTAGCAGCTTGTTAGAGCACTTCAGGCAGGGTACACTGCAATTAGCCATATGCTAGACTTTCGTAATCCAATAAGAAACAGGGATGAAGGCATAGTGTTTTTGCAGCCCAGTTTTTCAGGTCAAAAGCAGAATGGTCATTGAGTAAAGAATAAGCCACCGAGGAATGCTAGGAAACAAGTCCCAACGCTGGTTTCAAATGCAACAAGCGAGAATCAGTCTGCTGTGTTTGTGACTGGAGTCAGGTTGCTAAGCTAGTACAATGTGCATCCCCATGGAGGGCTTCTTGACTGGAAGACAGACAGAGAGCCTCATTCAGATTACATCCCTAGCTTGAAGCCATCGTGAATCCAACACAAACACGCTAACACAAATGAGTTAGAGTATAAATGTGTTCTGAAGATAGTGTTGTTACATATTCATATTTTAAAATTTTTTTTAAAAATCTATTTGTTTATTTAGTTATTTGGTACCAGGTCTCATACACAGCTTGGATTTGTAGTGATCCTGCTGTCTCAGCCTCCCCAGCTCTGGGATTATAGGTGTACACCTCCACACCCAGTTTTGATGGCTGGCCCAGGGTTCTGGGGCTGGCACGGCATGTAGTGTTGGGGATCAAACCCGGGTCCTTGCACTTGCCAAGCAGGCACTTAGACCGCTGAGTTATCTCCTCAGCCCATCTATTTATATTTTTAGATGAGAAAAAGCATTTCTCAGTTTAAGAAACTATACCAAGCATGGTCACTCTCGCATGTGACTTTTCATATGTTCCTTAACTATCCTAAGCTTTTTTATTTTTGTGGTTCAGGGGATTGAAGCCAGGCCCTTTCCACTGAACTACAACCTCAATCCTTTTTATTTTTTGAGACAGGGTCTTCCTAAGTCACTAAGCTGCCCACCCTGGGCTTGTACTTTCAGTCTTCCTGCCTCAGCCTCCCAGAATGCTGGCTTTACAAGTGTATGCTGTGAGTCAGGACCTACAGCCTTGATTCATCATTTTTATAATGTGCATGTTGGACTCGGTGGTTTTAAAAATAGGATGCAAAATACGCTGGTGTACATGTGTAACAGAACCTGACACTCGCTTTCCTGAAGAAATACACAAGCTTCATGAGATTTGCCAAAGGTCATAGGACTAATGAAGGGTGAAGAGCAATCTTGGCCCGGGCAGATTATCTGTGCAATGGAAAATCACACTGAGGGTCCTGAAAGTCCTAAGTTGGAACAGATAAATCACAGGAGGATTTCACTTGCTGTTTGGCTGAGAACAAGACACTTCTTATGCAGATGAAGACTGACAAAGAAACTGAGGTCAGAGTGTGCAAAATGCAACATGATCTTTCAACTCAAATTACTGCATGCCAGTAAATCAGGGATGAATTTGGTTCTGAAAATCATGCAAATTCTCTTTGTGACTTTGTGCATCAATGCAATTTCCTACAGGGTGACATTCATAGGGAGACATTTAGCTATGTGCTTCCTGGGGCAAACGAGGCTGGGGAGAAGAGCCATTAGACCTAAGCAGACATGATAGCTAACTTCCTGTTTTGGAACCTACTCGGTTCACAGTGCTGTTTTGATTTAGACTTGATTTCATGCAAATAGCAACTGTGCAGTCCCCACAATCTATAACTCCTTCCTGCTTGCTCTTACCCATCCCAAAATATCCAGCCCCACTGCCAGGAAGGAAAAGCCCTTCCAGGGACTGCAAATGGCACAAGAAGGGACTTTATGTGGTCTAACGCTATATAGTATTCTTAGCAGTGAAACAGCACTATGACAGGGTGAGTACCTCGGAACCGTTCCGTACCTTGGAACCGTTAATACTACAGTTTTCATCATGTTCTAGAAGTTACGACCCTTCTTTTCTGAGCCTGAGTAGCTTCCATGTTTTGAACTTGGTTGTCTCAGTCTTTGCTTCCTAGTTTGTGAAAGTGAAATCAACAGCATTCCTAATTGATAAGCCCCAGGTAGGGTGGCGAAGGTTGACTTGAGGGTTGTCATCACCCATGGGCAACATTCTAACTACTGCAGTCCTGAGTTGCATCCCCAGCCACAAAGAGAAAGTGCTTCAAGCAGCTTCAGGAAACACCTGTACCTAATCCTGGGCAAATATGAGGCACTGGACTTACTTGGCCTCACAAGCACACAAATCTGTGGTCTCTGTTTGAGGCCCTTCTGTCCACCCGATGGAATCATAGCCTCAATGTGACCCTGTATGCCAAATTCATCATTTCAATCTGTTTCTCCTAGTTACAGAACTCTCCTATATACAAAATAGCAGCAGTGGCAGCAATAACAGAAAAAACACCACCACCGCCATTTCCATTCCACTCAGGAATGAATTTGGTGAATTAAATTAAAGGTCTATTATCTAAGCTTGGTGCCTTTTGGACAATTAACATTGGACTTTTATCAAGCAAAATACTTTTACTATCTAAATTCAAACACAATGCATAGGGCCAGGGATATGGCTCAGTGGCACAGCAACTGCCTGGCAAGGGCAAGGTCCTCAGTTCCATTCCGAGAGAGAGAGAGAGAGAGAGAGAGAGAGAGAGAGAGAGAGAGAGAGAGAGA
>NW_004524716.1:2010366-2013981 GCF_000260255.1 Octodon degus | reverse complement strand
CCACCATCCCAGTAGCACTCACATCCAGGATCCCAGCAGCATTCACACCCATAATCCCACTGGATCATGAATTAATCACAAACTCTAGAAGTCTGCCCATGACTGCATGAGGCTTTTGGGGACACCTAGACACAAACCATAACAGATGGGCAACAGAAGTGAGTAATGTGAGGGCAGAAAAGCAGAACTAGAAGATACAGATGCTTTCAATGACAAATTACTTAGACACGCCTTAAAGATTATAAGAGGGGGCTGGCCAGATAGCTCAGCAGACTAAAGAGCTTGTTCAGGCAGGCACAGGGACCAGGGTTCAATCCCCCTACCCCATGCCATGCCAGCCCTGCCCCAGGGACATGCTGAGAGGGTGACTGACTGGGTGTGTTGGTGCACTTACCTGTAATCCCAGAAATCTCAGCACTTAAAAACAGGAGGATCACTAGGAGTCTGATCTGTGTGGTGAGACTTTGTAGACTCTTACCAAATACATAAAGAAATAAATTTTAAAAAAGAAAGAAGGGCTGGGGAGATAGCGCAGTAGGATAAGTGCCTGTCTAGCAAACGCAAGGTCCTAAATTCAATCCCAAGTACCACAAAGAAAGAATGAATGAATGAACGAACGAACAAGAGGGCATGGAACATAGATCCAGCCATATGGCTGTAGTCAGGGTTTGCAGGAGATCTGTCCATGCATGAGAGACCCATTGAATCCACACACTTAACTAATTTGTGCTGTGCACCAACAAGAACCTGTTTTAAGCTTCCAAGCCAATTTACAACCCCATACTGTACCAGGCAGGGTTAGTGACTCCTGAAAACACCACCAGGACAGGGCTTTCTAAAGACACACATTTGGTAGTACATAGAAGAAAGACAACGTATAGTTTAAAACAAATGTTACACAGATTTACATTTAAAATTTTTCTCTAAAAGGATAGAGTTGTGTACAAGGGAGTTAAATGCTTTATAGACAAGAAAGAAGCACAATAACAAACTTATTTATCTTATCTTCCTCCTCCTCGCCCCTCCTCCCTCTTCCTTCTATTTCTGGCTTATTTAAGCCTGGACACTGTCCCTCTCACCGCCTCAAGTTTTCCCTTAGTTCTGTGGGTAGCCAAGTCCTTTCCATGCTTTTCCTTCAGGTTGGCAGCCTTCCCCTCCCAGGGCTGCTTGTCACCTGCAGACCTCTCCCATTCCGCATGTCCCTCAGTTTCTTTGCAAAGTCACCAAGGGAGAAGCCAGAATGTCCTCCTTGGAGTTTTGGATGATACTCAGAACATAACAAGAAGAAGGCCGAAGGAAGCTTCTTGGGTGGGTTGGGATCCTTGCATTTTTTTGTTTCTTCTTTAGGAGAAATATATGTTCTTATTTCTCTTTCGTAATAGCCTTCTCTGCCTTTGCTGTGGATTCAGATTTTCCTTTCGCCTTAGCAAACATGGTCTTCTGTCTCCCTGAGCACTTCTCAGAAGTTAAGGGAAGTATCTGGTGCCCAAAGAATGCTGTGATGATGTTTTGCCTCTCAGCTTCTTCGACTGTCCTTTGCCTTTGTTTACTTGTTTTCCTCAGTGGGCCACAGGGTCACCCAGTGCCTATCCGGGGGTCACTTGCCCCAGCACTGTCTCTATGCAACTGAATGTACTGCCTTTAAAATTATTATTATTTTTTAATGTATTTTGTACAGGGTCTCACTATGCAGCTCAGACTCATAGTGATCCTCCTGTTTCAGCCTCCCCAGTGCTGGGATTACAGGTGTGCGTCACCACACCCAGTCTTGGTGGCTGGCAGTGTGCCTGAGGCAGGGCCTGCACAGCATGTGGTACCAGGGAGGACTGAGTCCTTGCACTTGCCTAGGAAGCTGCTTAAACCACTGAGATATCGCCACAGCTCCTAAGAAATTTTAAGTATTTCTTGACATCTTGAATGTTTCTAAGTAAATATTTTTATAAGAAAATACATTTTTTTAAATTAAAAAGAAAGCAGTTAGAGAAAAGCAAACAATCACACACAAAGATAAACTCATTAGCACCCCAGGGGGCTTTTCAACACAGACCTTAATGGCTAGGAGACCTTGGACTGAAGTGTTTCAAGCCCTAAAAGATAACAACTTCCAACCCAGACTTATATGGCCTACAAAACTTTCTTTTACAGCTGATAGAGAAATAGTGCCGGGGAGATAGCTCTGTAGAATAAGAACTTGCCTGGCAAGCACAAGGTCCTGAGTTCAATCCTCGGTACTGCGAGAGAGAGAGAGAGAGAGAGAGAGAGAGAGAGAGAGAGAGAGAAATAAGCTACTTCTGTGTTAAAGAGCACCTCAATAAATTGATGACTACCAAACCATCACTACAAAATGCTCTTGAGCATGTCCTAGAAAGAGACATGAAGCCAACAGGCCCAAGACTCTAATAGATTGAATATACCAGAGGCAAGGTGAGCAGTTAAACACAAGAGAGGAAAAAATACACAAAAAAAGAAATGAGAAATAGGAAAATAATGCAACAGCAAGAATAAGTCAATCTTTCCGTCATAACTTTCAGTGTGAATGGTCTCAATTTTCCAATCAAGACTCCCAGACGGCCGGAATGGATTGAGAGACAAACACCAATAAAATGCTGTATACAAGAAATATATTTAATCCAAAATGATAATCACAGATCAAATATCAAAGGTATGAAACAATATTCCATGCTGCTCTGAAAAAGAGAGCTATCTTACTTTAAGACAAAGTACACTTCCAGCCAAACTGATTAGAAAAGGCCAATAAGGGTACCACGTACTGGTTAAGGGAACAATTCAATAGGAAGAGATAACAGGAATAAATGTATATGCACTAAACACTGGCAAGTCCAACTTAATAATACTGGACATAAAAAAAAATCAAATAAACACCAATACAGTTACAAGGAGAGACCTCAATACACTACCGCCAAAAATGGATACATCAACTAGACAAAACAAAAACAAAGATATATCAGAGTTGAGCCAAACCTTTTAACAAATGGATGTAACAGAGATTCTCAGAGCGTTCTACCCAGCAATGGAAAACACATTCTCCTCAGCAGCACATAGGACTTCCCCAGTAGAGCACACACTAGTCTACAAGGCAACAAACACCTCAGCAAAAGAATCAAAATTGTCCCATGTGTATTATCCCATGATCCATGAAACCAGAAACCAATGGCAAAAGAAACCATAGAAATTATGCAAACATACAGCAACTAAACAGCATCCTCTTGAATATCAGTGGGCCGCAGAAGAAACTCTATACTTCATAGAATCAAAAAATAACGCCAGTACAACCCGTGGGACTCAATGAAAGCAGTCCTAAGGCAAAGCTGATAGCTGTGAATGCCACATCAGAACAGCTGAATGAGCTCGAATAAACAACGTAATAATGCACCTTAAGGTCTCAGAAAAACAAGAACAATCTAAATCCAAGCTATAGGAGAAAGATAAGTATAAAAATCAGAGCAAAAATTAATGAAGTTGAAACAAACAAACAATAATATCAACAACAAAAAACCCACACAGAATCAGTGAATCAAAGAGCTGGCTTTTTAAAATAATAAAAAATTAGGGCTGGGGAGATGGCTCAGTAGATTAGATGCTTTCCTGGCAAGC
>NW_004524716.1:2008541-2010266 GCF_000260255.1 Octodon degus | reverse complement strand
TTTACTATCTAAATTCAAACACAATGCATAGGGCCAGGGATATGGCTCAGTGGCACAGCAACTGCCTGGCAAGGGCAAGGTCCTCAGTTCCATTCAGAGAGAGAGAGAGAGAGAGAGAGAGAGAGAGAGAGAGAGAGAGAGAGAGAGATCTCACAAGGAATGGCTAACATCTCTCATATTTCACCTCTCCTTTCAAATGCCTAAATTTTAAACCCAGCTCTATTTATATGCTTTTGTTTCATTGCTAAGGATTGAGGCATGAAAGCTGACAACTTCTCCAGATTAAATATGGGTCTATTTTAATATGTTTTTCACCTAGTTAGCAATATATTAGGATGAAGTGTTGCTTAGGGCAGCCAAGACAGGAACAGCTAGGTCACCACGGATTCCATTCTTCTTCTTGCTTCTTTTCTTGCTCCTTTCTCCCAGGCATCTACCCAGAAACATTCCTGGCTAGCTTGTACTCTGTTTAGTCCCATCAATTTGTTGGGCTTGGATCAATTTCATGTTGACACAGGTAATTTTATTATTTGGTTATCATTATTAAAGTATGTTGGTGAGACATAGTAATACTAAAGTATTACCTCAGCCTGCACAGAGGTTCACACAGAAGAAAACTTTCTTCAGATTTTTAAAATCTGCAGTGTCTCTAGGTACATTTAGGCCCTCATAGAATATTAATATTGAAGGATATGAAAGAATATTTAACATACATGGAGTTTATTTTCTCACACTCCCAATTTCAGTAGTCATCTGGATCCCTAAGTTACCAGTAAAGCAAAAGACATAACCATAATTAGATGCACAAGTTTTATAATTTTTAAAAAAGAAGAGAGTGAGTCATTATATTTACTTGGAAACTTTACATCATGTATCAAATAACTAATTTATTTTTCCTGTTATGGACCACTGTACTCTAAGTGCTATATTCCTGTTATGGGTTCTCAACCTAGAAACCAGACCAGAGTCCAAATTTAAAATTTAAGTATGAGCCTTTATTACCGGGTCTGGGACCACTTGACTATATTAACACAGAAGAGGACAAAACGGCGGCAGACCTTAGAAGTATAGAGGTTTTAAAGCTAAAAACGGCATCCTGTTTGGCACACAAACTTGTCATCCAACACAGAACTGCTGCAGGGGCAGCATGACCATTACTCAACATACATTCTTTCTGGGAATGTTATTCCATTTCCCTTTAATGTACCTCTGCACTGCTGTGGTCTTGACTACCACAGCGACGCTTTCTAGTTGGTTAGCAACACTTTAGTTATTTTGTACAGTTAGAAACATTTTGACCTTCACTTTGATTTATTTGGTAGGTTTATTCTGGGTAGTGGAGTCATTTTTCACATTAGTTTAATTTTTTTCCATAATTTTATTGAGAGACATATAGCAACGAGACAGTTTCAAATCAAATTGGTAGGACAGTTTCAATAATTAACACATTGCATACTGTCTTCCTAGAGGTTATTTGCTGTACAAGATGCAGTCATGATACCCTACTTACAAACACTATTAGAATGAATCCCTCTATTCATTAAGAGAATGTAACTATATATCTATCCTAACCACTTTGAATACACAGATACAAAGTGGACATTCATCTGTATCCCCTTTTTTGTTTAGTTCTGTCATTTGAATATTATAGGTGTGTTAACTCAGCAAAATGTTCTAAAAGAGTCCAGTAGCCCATAATAGTATTGGGTCTTCTGCTTGACTGGC
>NW_004524716.1:2006320-2007413 GCF_000260255.1 Octodon degus | reverse complement strand
TGGTACCTGAAATGAGTAGATAACTTCTCAGAAGAAAAAAATACAAATGATCAATCAGTACATTCATGAAAAAGCGTTCAATGCATTTGGCCATTACAGAAATGGAAACTGAAAAAACACCGAGATGCTATCTTAGTCCAGGAAGAAAGGGCATCATTAAGACATCTAATGATTACAAATGCTATCTAGGCTGTAGGAGAAGGAGCGCTTCTGCACTGCTGGTGGGAAGGCAAACTCGTGCACCTGCTGTAGTCAGGGTGGGCAGGAGATCTGGCCGTGTGCGTGGGAGACCCAGTGAATCCAGCTGAGGGCCTGGATCCCATGGCAACGTGCTTATGGCGTCCAGCTGGAGGTCTAAAGCCCAGGTCAATGTCTCATGCAAGATGGTATCAAGGATCTGCAGTGGGAAGGACCCGAGGTCAGTGATGGAAGCTACAGAGTCTGTGCCAGTGGGACGAAGGATCTGTGCCCGCAGGCTGAGGGGTCTGCACTGGACCCAGGAAGTGAGACTCAAGGAGAGGACCAGGGCTGTCCCAAAGAAAACCACTGCCAGGACCCAAACTCCTTGGAGGATGAGAGCAGCCAAGCTTATACCAGAAAAACCAACCCACGTATTTTTTTTCCCCATATATGTGTGTGTATGTGTGTATAAAAGACAGGGAAGAAGTAATATAAAGTCAACAGAAAATGCAAATATACTTTTTAAAGTTTCTAATACAGGAGAAGATATACAATGTCTTTTAAATAAATTGTAAGTCAAAGATATAGTGTAAATCTTAGAACAAAAATTAAGATTAAGCAATATTCAGAAAATGAAATGTTTCAAAACAATTGAACTAAGAAAAAGTTTTCATGACAGCAAAGAAGTACTAAGAGTTATTGTTCATCCAGGAGCATACTGCAACTTCTCTTGCCTTTTGAATTATGCTCTTTGTTATTTCCTATGTGCTACTTCTGGAGACATTAAAATATTTCAAGTTTGTATAACTAGAAAATCTTACTTTTAGTTTTCAATGGTATGTTTGCTAAGTATAAAATTCAAAGAGGACAGATCTTTTCTTTCAGTCCTTTAATTAATCTAGTTTTTACACAC
>NW_004524716.1:2004687-2006220 GCF_000260255.1 Octodon degus | reverse complement strand
CACATATAACTAAGCCAAATTTTTATTCTGGTTTTGTAAAATTTTGATAATCCATTTTCTTAAACAAGTCTTACAGTTGATGGAAAAAACTAAGATTTTTGTCATCTTGCCTTTCACCAAATGCAAATCTTGTGAAGTACCTACCTTTATCATTATTTTATTTTCTACAACTAAAAGCAAATAGAGGGGCTGGGGAGATAGCTCAGTAGAATAAGTGCTTGCCTGGAAAGCGCAAGGGCCTGAGTCCAATCCACAGTTCCAGCAAATAAATAAATAAATAAATAAATAAATAAATAAAAAAAAATAGAGGGACATTCTATATTCCTGAGTTGTAAAAAATAAAGATGCAGGGGGCCGAGGAGACGGCTCAGTGGAATAAGTGCTTCTCTGGCAAGCACCAGGGCTTGAGTTCAATCCCTGGTCCCGCAAGAAAAAAGAAAGAAAGATAGATGCAGGTATTATAAAATTATGGTAGAAAAAGACTGAAAAGAGAAACACTCAGGTGGGCAAAATATGCTCCAGAGTAGAAGGAACTCTTTCCTAAGAGCCCCAAACACAGCACAGTACCTCGAACCTCGGGGGAGCTTTAATTAGTCTGACTTTCTTTAACGCATGCTCAGGGAACTGGGCACAGACAGTAAACTAGGACAGTAAACCCAGCAGGGGCTTGGGTAGGTTAAGGGCAGGATCTTAAAGGGGCAACAACCATTTTAAAAGAGCAATGCAGGTCAGTCCCACCACCCTCGTCAGCAGCCCCTCGGCGCTTCGCTGCAACTGAAGCCGCGGCCATCTGGGCCATCTGGGCTTCCTCTCCGTTAGCAGCCTTCGCTCCTCCTGTGACTGTCAATGCTAAATATGCGAGTCACTCCTGAATTTTATTTGCGTCTGTAACACACAACTACCATAAATTTTTGTAGAGATTTTGCTTAAAATTTGACTTCACTTGTCCATTCCTATGGTTATTCTTCAGGTTAAGCTCTTATCTTTAGGTTAAGCTCTAGAACTGGCTCTTGTCCAGGCCATGAGGACAATCCTGCAGCTAGTGTCACAGGCATCTTCCACTTCCAGAGCACCTGCTGCCACATGATCTTACTGAGTCACACCTCTCCAACTTAGGCCAGCACCTCAGGTCCCTGTCACCCGCAGGAAGCATTCGGCTCCTCAGCCCTGCGCGAGCGCGCGCGTGCGTGTGTGTGTGTGTGGCCACCACCTACCCTGAGGCGCAGGTCAGACCCTCCCCAGGGCACAGTTCCCGTTCCTACCAGGACATTGCTTCTGGTGCCCACTGCCCAATATAACCAAACAAACTAAGTATGTACAGAGGTTTCAGCCCTCTTAAAATATAAACACTCTTAGGGAGCAAAATGAAATAATGCAACTTCCACCTAACACTTCTACTTTATTAATTTAACTAAGTCACATAAAATGTTAATTTTAGTTATTGGGTTTCTTTAACTCAAGTATGCACATGATGATGTCAAGAAAAAGCAAAAGTACCCAGCTCTTGGGAGGCTGTAAACAGGCAGATCACTA
>NW_004524716.1:1988826-1991997 GCF_000260255.1 Octodon degus | reverse complement strand
TTCAGTTATGTTTGTAAATAATTCATTTTTAATTTGCAATCTATTAAAAAGTTTTTAAAAATAAAAATAAAAAAAGAAAAGAAAAACCAACCCAGCAAGCTTCAGCTTGCCGGCTCCCCCTCTAGTTCTCCTTTCCCGCTGTAACAGCACTCAGGTGGGCCTCCCACACCGGCCTTCGCACTCGCTTCAGCTGGGTGTGCCACGTTAGCCATTAGTCAATCTACCACAACAACCGTTACGGAAATCAGTATGGAGATTCCTTAAAAAACTAAAAGAAAAAAATTCTGCTTTAATTTCTGCCTTGTCCTCTTCCTCCTCCTCCTTCTCTTCCTCCTCCTCCTCCTCCTCCTCCTCCTCCTCCTCTTCTTTCATTTTTTTTGCTTTTTAATTTCTTAAAAACGTTTGTGTTTTTTTTTTAAACCAATTTTGCAGGTCTATAACTGATAACCTAAACAACTAGCTTGAAGATAACATCACGCCATATAGCAACCATTGTTGAATTCCTATTACTTTAAAAAGGAAAAGAAATTTCATTTGACTCAGCTGTCCCCCTGTAGGTATCTTCCGGAGGCACCAAAGACACACTATGCCTGGGATGCGTGCACGCCTGCGTCTGCAGCGGCAGCACAGTTCTCAGTAGCTGCGTCTTGGGAGTAGCCCCGAGGTCGATCAGCAGGCGAACAGACAAAGAACATGTGATTGTCACACACAACGGAATAGTTTGCTGATATAAAAAGGATAAATGTGGGTCCTTTGCAGGAAAATGGATGCAACTAGAGACCAGAATATGAACTGAAATAAGTCAGATGCGCAAGCTTAAAGATCCCATGGTTTCTCTTCTGAGAAACTTAAAAATAAAAAAGAGAGCTAAATAATAGAAAATAGCGAGGTGGCTCTTTTGAAGGGCTAACATATAGAAGGTGTGTTAGGTACATGCTCCAGCTCCCCTTGAGGAATGTAATCATATGTACTATAAGCATGTATTTGTATCATTTTTTAAAGTGACGGCATCGAGGCTGGGGATACGGCTCAGCAGCACCGCGCCGGCCTGGCAAGGGCAAGGTGACGAGTTCAATACCCGGTACCAAAGATCAAAAATCAAAACAGACTGAATTAGGTTACAAGAAAGCTCAAGCTTGAAACTATAATACTTAGCCACAGAACATTTAAATTAATAATCAGTAATTTTAGAATGGTTAAAAATGGCAGCAACTTTAACTAGACACTCTAAAAAGCACTAAAACGGGGCATGGTGATACATGAATACAACCTCAGCTTTTGGGAGGCTGAGGCAGGAGGATCATCTTGAGTTCGAGGCCAGCCTGGGCCACATAATGAGCGCAAGGCCAGCCTGCACTGCATAGTGAGACTCTGTCTTGAAAAGCGAACAAGCAAACAAAGATCTATAAGTACCCAAATAGCACATTAAAGATTTTGTCATACTGAGCAAAGTAGTACATAGAGTCTTCAAAGTGTAGCCTTCAACAGAATTAATTATTCTTTTTTTTTAAAAAAAGGATAATTGAAAACAAGCCAAGTGCCGGCCAAATAGCTCAGTAAATTAAAGCCTCCTCCTCCACCCCCTTCCGTGCTGGCCCTGCCCCTGGGGTACGCTAATAGGGCAATTGAGACTGGGCATGGTGGTGCCCGACTGTAATCCCAGCTCTTGGGAGGCTGTAAATAGGGAAATCACTACGAGCCTGATCTCGTAGTGAGACCCTGAACACCCTGTAGACCCTTTCTTAAAATGCAGGAAAAAAAAAAAGTTATTAAAAAAAAAAGCTAAACCTTCAAGTCATTTAGTAAAAGAATTAGACTAATGGGGAAGTAACAAAAGAAACAAATTCAGATGATCAATGAACTATATTCTAATAGTAGAATATATTTCTATAAGTCTCCAGAAAGAATCAGGACACACACACACACACACACACACATACACACAAATAATTTTAAAAAATCACAAAACAAAAACTAAATAATTTTTTAAAAACTAGACAAAGGGCCGGCCTGATAGCTCAGCGGACTAAAACACCTGCCTTGGCAGAGCGCAGCGGCCAGCGTTCGATCCCAGGGCCTGCGGTGCCGGCCTCCCCCGCGCGCTGAGATGGTGATGGAGACTGGTGAGGTGGTGCGCGCCTGTAATCCCAGCACTTGGGAGGCTGGAAACAGGAGGATCACTACTTGTCCAATCTACCAGTGAGACCCTGTCAGAAATATAAACAAAAACTAGAGAAACTTCCAGACAAGTCTAATAAAGGTACAAAAAAGGAAGAACATTAAAGATGTGGAACACAAATATGGCTATAGTACGATTTAAAAAAAAAAAACCTAAGGGAATAGCATGAATAAATTTCTTCCCAAAACATAGAAAAATTAAATAAAACTGAAAGATGTTAAGAAAAAAATAGCTAAGACTGGCTCAGGAAGAAACACAAAACCATACCCCCTTCCCATAAAAAACACCTCCCTCCGAAGTTAAGTCCATATGGCGGTGGGTGAGTTTTATCACTTTCGCCTCTTGTTCAGAAGCTGCCATAATCTTTTGATCTTCAACCCCCTGGCTTGTGCATTTTCTAACTGCCAAAATAGGTGACCAGTAATAGGTAGCTACAAATAAACGCCAAGGGACATCATAATTAATGAGAAATTAGAAGCGTAACTGTGTCTTGCTGTCAAGACAAGGATACTTGCTGGTCACCGTCTGTATTCGGCATTATTAGGGCACATAGTCAGGACTGTGAAATACTATGCGGCTGTTAAAAAGTACAGACTGGAGGTGGAGGCCTAAGGGACTGAGGCAGGGACCAGTGTCTCCCCCCACCCCTCCAGCATCCACAAATACCTGGGCCAGCATCCCCTCCCCGCGCAGACTACCCTTTCCTCCTCTGTGTTCACTCTGACCCTGCTACCTACTAGTGCAAGCCGCAGGCTGGCAACTGCTTGCTCACCTATATGTACTTAACCCACGGCTGGCACAGAGCAGGCGCGGGAGCCAAGGCCGCCCGCACAGCGCCGCTCTCCCAAGGATGCAACCTCCCGCCCTCCCCGGCCGCCCCCACCCCCCTGCGTTGAGCCGGATTGAATGATCGGAAGGCGGCGCGGACCCCGGCCCCGCGGAGGCGGCGGCCTGCAGGCCCTGCCCCTCCCGGCCGAGCCTCCCGCCCGCCC
>NW_004524716.1:1929267-1988231 GCF_000260255.1 Octodon degus | reverse complement strand
GTGTGTGTGTGTGTGCGCGCGCGCCCAGCAGATGGTTAATAAGAGATGCACAGTGACATTACCTGGACTACACTGCGAGACAGAAAGGGAATTGTTACCCTCACCTTTGGCGCTGTCACCTTGGAATCTAGGACAAAGCCCTGAAAATCGCGCCCTGAAGATTCAGTTCGGGGCTGGCCTTCTCCGGCGCCTCCCAGCTCGTCCTGGGCCGGAGGGAGCCTCAGCTGCGAGGTCTTTCAGCGCCTGAGATCTGTTTCCGAGTTCTGCTGGGTCATCGAGCCGCCAGGCCGGCTTTGGATTGAGACTTCTATGAGTCGAGTAATTCCATCCTTAATGTGTGGGTAACCTTGCAGAACCTCTGCTTTGTATAAAATTCCCAGGACCTACCCACCGCCAACTTAAATTTACAGGTTCCCTATATTAAAAGTCGCTGCGGATTAACTTTACTGGGCGTGAGTCGCTCCTCTCCCATCCTGAAGAGCCCATTTGGCATCAGTCGCTTCTTTCATTATTTTAAAGGCATGCCATTCCGAGTTCTTTGTTAGCATCTCCCCCTCAGGCACAATACATGAGCCTCTTCCTTACTTCTTAATCCGTTCCTTGCAGGGGTGTACAGCATATGCTTAGGGCAGGTGTTCAAAGGGTACAAATCCGATTCTCTGGAGGCTTGTGTTCTAGTAGTGGGGTGGGCGGACAGTTAAAAAGTTGCTTAACATGTGATGATAGTTGACCTGTGGGAAGTAAGAGTGATCTTGGGTGAAACCTCCAGTTTTCAAGTTGTCTAAAGCTTGCCTAAGGCAGAGATTCAAGAGGAAGACCGGGGCTGGGGCGGGGAGGTAAAGGTTCACAGAGACTCTTTCCATTAAAATATTTGAAAGTTCAGTTGATTCCACCACCAGCCAGCAAAATGGCTTAAATGATGGGCTGATACGAGACAGTTCTTTCTCTGGACAGAACAACTGTTCAGCTCATAAAGCAATATTCTCAAGTTCTTTTAGACTCATTTAGGTTTAAATGCACTTTCTCCACGGAAGAAAAATGCTCATGCTAAACCATGAGAGTGTTTAATACAGAGAAAACAGAATTGTGGTTTTGATGTCTGATCTTCATTTAGCATGTTCTCTAACCAAGGATTTCAGGAGCGGGGAAGCTTCCTGAACAATCCCCCCTCCCCACCGCCCTCTGCCCACCTTCTGCTTCCTGCCCACCTTCTGCTTCCTGTGTCCTTATGTTCTCACTTGCCTAGTGAGGTATCTACTGGCTTGGAATTAGTCTTTCCTGAGTGGAGGGTAGTACTGACAATGCTGGCGTTCTGGGTCAGGACCTGTTAAGTTTCCTTACTTCCCTTTGGTTTTTGTTGATTCGTTTGGTTTGAGTTTGCTAGCAAAGCCCATGACAAGACTGTTCTCTTAACTTTGGCAGACAGATGATCAAGATTCCTACAAGGACCAGGTCTCTGAGTGTTACTGGTCATTCATGCCATTTGTCTCGTAGATGTGGACTGAGGAGGTGCCCATTCCTGTACCAGTGAAGGAGTCCAGGCGGGGGTGACTCATATGTCCCACTGGGATGCATGACACAGGTCGTTGTAGGGCCGCTAGGGCTATCCTGAATAGGACAGTGGAGTTCTCCAAAGACCTCTCTGCTGCATCTGGTTGGAAGTGTTTTGGCTTCGGGAGAGCCTGTTTGTGAAGTGGTGGTGCTGGGTTACCATGCACAGTTGTACGGGAGATGATAAGATGATTTCAGGTTTCCTGGGGTCCTTTTCCTAGCAGAGGAAAAGTAGAAGGCCCCTTTCACCAAGTGTGCTTAAGTAGAAAGAGTTTGACTGTTGGCTTTACATAAGGAACTTGTCTTACCATTGTACAGGGAAGGCGCAGACCACTTCCACCGTGAGGCTGCTGGGAGAAGCAGTCGTTGCTTCTGCTTTTTCTGTACCTGTGGTTGGATGACAATTAACCTCAGACTGACTAGTGGCATGGGCATGGAGGGGCGGAGTCCCGGTGTCATAGGCCCTTTTGTTTTCCTCCTTCAGAACCATGGTTATTATTTTAAAAAGTGATTTTACCTTTCTTTACTTCAAATATATCCAGGTTCATGGGGCCGGGGAGATGGCTCAGTAAAATAAGTGCTTGCCTGTCAAGCGCAAGGGCCTGAGTTCAATCCTTGATTCCACCAAAACAAACAAACAAAATCAAATATCTCCAGGTTCAAACTAAGATAATAAAACCATGTATCCGAATCAACTGTGAAGGTCTTAGGTTAAGTGATTTTTTTGATATACCCATTCAGTCCATAGATCATTACAGTTGCCTTACTCTCCATTTTCTTGCTGGGAAACTTCGTGCCTTCCTAGTCCCCGCAAACACAATTTTGAATCCATGGTGTTCATCTTTCAGCTATATAGAGACTAGGTGACGGTTTTGTCACTTTCTCTGTAGGACGAGAGGGTGTGAATGGCCTAAGGACAGACATGTGGTTTTAGTGTACATCAAAGTCAAAGAGAAAAGGTTGCTTTATGCAAAAATAGTTGACTGTTGAATAAGCAATAAGGTTTACAGTTTTGCAGTTATAAAAATTCCTACTACCCAAATTTATTTGCCTTCCCCAAGGTCAGAGTTTTTCGTGGTACTGTATTTAAATATGAATAATTCCACATAGCTCATTCCTCCTGGTCTTTTTCAGGGGTATTTTAGGGTTGATGCCTGTTGTTACAGTTTGTGTATACATGTGCTTGTTTCCAAGTTGGCTGGCTGAGGCAGGTTGGGATAAAATTCTTGTTTTTGCTCCTACATAAAACAATACTGGACCCTGCTTCTTTACTTTAAGACAGAGGCAACGTTTTTCATCTTCCTGAGACTGGAATACAATTTGCACAGAATTTAAAGCATCCATTAACCAACAAGAACATGTAGCCTGTGACAAGCACTAGTTTCACTAGCAAAATTGTAACCCTATGCTGTGAGCCACCTGTGAGGCAGAGTGTCCAGGTGTTCAAGAAGGCGTTCCTGTTCTGTAAGTGCGTTTTTCAGATCCTAGAGCTACCACAGCATTGACGCTGTCCATGTAGTAAACATCTTTTCCTAGCGCTTTAGAAAGTAGACTGGGCGAGCAAGTGTTTTGTATAAGAGGAAGCTATCGTAAGTCAACACACGAAAAGGTGTTTATCTTAGGTGGTCCTCGGGGACAGGCATACTCAAATGACTGTAAAATACCATTTCACACTTATTATATTAGCAAATGTTAAAAAACTTCAGCAGTACAAGTACGATAAAAAAATGAGAAATTTAGAGTACAGCTAGGCATCATGTAGTTAATTTAAAATCCAGCAGTGAATGCCTAGATACACTGCCTGTACTATATCTTAAATGTGTGCAAGGGTATAATAATTTTTTTTTAATGTATCTTAGGACAGGGTCTACAGGATCTCACTATGTAGATTGGACTCAGAGTGATTCTCCTGTTTTCAGCCTCCCAAGTGCTGGGCTAACAGGCACATGCCACCATGCCCAGTCTCAATTAAGGGTATAATTATAGACTGGAATAACAAAAATTAGAAACTACCTGAGTGACTTTGTTTCTTTTTTTTTTTTTTTTTTTTTTTTTTTTTTTTTTTTTTGGAACTGGGGATTGAACTCAGGCCCTTGCACTTGCCAGGCAAGCTCTTATTCTACTGAGCCATCTCCCCGAAGTGAATAGGTAAAGAGGTATGAATTTGGTAGGACTTCACAAATAAAACAAATGAATTGGATCTGTCTGTAAATACATAGATGCATCTCTAAAGCACATGCACTGATGCATCTCTTAAGCGAAAAAAGGTAACGTGAAAAATACCATATAAATTTTAATGTTGAAATATTAAATTTTAAAAACACATAAAACATGACTATATTGGGTTTGTGAAAGAGGATTCACAATTTAGAAGAATCTACGTGAAGTAGATTACTAGACTGATTGCCTCTTGGGAAGGAAGGGGTGGAATGAGCTTTGGGTTGGTGACAAAAGAGATCTGTGATATTGCATTTTTAAAATATGGAGGGGGGGCTGGTGAGATGGCTCAGTGGTCTAAAGTACCTACTTAGAGCAAGCTAAGCTAAGCAAAACACAGGGAGTGGGGTTCAATTCCCCAGCACCACATGCCAGCCAGCCCTGCCCCCTGGTGGCCTGAGCTGGCCACACACACAAAATGAATGAATAAATAAATAAATAAATAATTCTAAAAAATAAATAAATAAAATAAAATAAAATATGGAGGGGCCAGGGAGATAGCTCAGTAGAATAAATGCTTGCCTGTCAGGCGCAAGGGCCTGAGTTCAATCCCTGGTACTGCAAAAAGAAAAAAAAAGAAATAAAATATGGAGCAAATGTGATACATTTTTACAATTCATTCTTATTAATTTTGCTTTTTCAAGCCACAAAATTGGTAAGGACAAGAAGATGCACATGTCTGGAGAGAATGTTTCAGTTTGCCCAGCGAGAGTGATGATTTATTCTTTTGGTTGATGTTCCCTGAATCAATGATGACTATGAATTGTGGTCATGTAACACCACATACAATAGGTGGGGTAGAGTGTGTTTTATGCAAGGTGCTTTTTTAAACTTTGTACAGAGCACCATGTACCTCCTTCCCTGCTTATTTGTCACAATATCCCTTCCTCCCTGGGACAAGGACATGCAAGATTTCCTTTCGATGAAATATGGCTGCAAAGAGATCTGGCTTTTCCAAACTCCCTATCAAAAGCAAGTGGTGATGCGCACACCGCAGACATCGGTGAAGACCTTATTGTGCCGCAGTTAGTAAGGTCAGCCCTCAGCACCAGCAGAGGTTCAGTCAGGATGGGAGCCCCGGGCATCCACAAGAGCTTCATAGTGACCCCAAGCCCTATGACCAGCCAGCAGGCTTCTCTGCTAGTTTGAACACGTTCCTAGAGAACGCAGGTCTACCTGGAATCTCAGGCAGTGGCCTAGAGCATGGGTCTGTTGAGAGTTGATGATGAACTGGACCAGCTCTGCCTGCATTCCTTCTGCCAGGTATGTGGGTGGGACCCCAGGGTCCAAAGACCAAAGCCACGTGGCCTCAGGAAGTTTGTCTGTAGGCGGACGCTGCCCCCTGGTGTAGAGCGGGGAAGTCGCAGATCTGTCGTCTGGCAAGGTTAGGAGATCGTGCAGGTGTAGAGCACCCCTGGGCCTAGAACTTCTCAGGAATTGGGGCGTTCTTTGGAAGGCAGTTCTCCACATACTCTGGCAGCATGTACCCAAGAAGAGAAGGTATTATCTCCCCGACAGCACAACGGAAGCCGTTCCGGTTATGAAGACAGGCGAGGTGAACAGGCCGCAGAAGCGCTAGGCGTGAGTGGTGCGCACCTCTGCTGCAAGATGTCAGAGTGGCTGTGGACGAATGACCCCGCAGCCTCGGCTGTGCGCTTGGAAACAGCTACAGCATGAAAGGTGAACTCACTGCGCAAGGTAGAAGTTCCTTGAAGTTGCTCGGAACCCAGGAGTTAATGGCATAATTACTTGCCTTTGAGGTTTTCCCGGTACTCGCTTGGTCGATCACCACAGTTACGGGGTGTCCTACAGGAAAGAGGTCCTCCAGTCTGATGACCCACAGTTGTACGGTCTCCGCTCTGGTTTGTGTGTCCAGACACTCAAACCAAGTAGCATCTTATGGTGTTCCATGGAGTGTATATGGTGATTGTAGGAAAAAGAGAAAATAAAAGGAGAAAAATCACCAGTTTCTGTCACCCTGAAATAAAACATGCTCACATTTTAATAATTATCCTCTCAGACTTTTTGTTCCGTAAATATGCACATTTGTCTGTTTTAATCACCCCATTTGGTCTCTTGGCAATATTTGGGATGCCTTGATGTGCTCATAAATGCGCAGCCTCATAGATTAGATAGCTGTACCGCTCTTCTCAGGACCACGCTTCTGGCTCCTGTCCCCTTGCTCCCCTGATACTCATTGTTTTCACTGCTTTACAGATCAAATAGAGGTTATCTGCCATAAAATGTCTAAATCCTTTCCTTTTACTTCAAAATTAAGTTTTGTCTTCAGCTATTGTGTTTCTCCAAGGAGTTATTTCTTCTCTGTCAAAACCATGTCCACGGAGAAGACATATTTTTCCCTCTGTCCAAGGATAGTGCTCAACTTGTTTCTTTATGCCATGCTATTCCATCAGTTTATTTAAAAAAATGTATTTGATACAGTGTCTTACTATGCAGCTTGGACTCTTAGTGAGTCTCCTGTTTTCAGCCTCCCAGCGCTGGGATTACAGGCATGTGCCACCACGCGTGGTCTCAGTGGCCAGCTCCGGGCGCCCAGGGGCAGGCAGGGTTGGCACAGCATGTGGTGCCTGTGATCGAACCCTGGTCCTTGCGCTTACTTAAGCAGGCACTTAGACCACTGAGCTATTTTGCTGGCCCTCCATCAAAATTTTTTTAAAACTATCTTATTCTAAATTCTTGAAGAATATAGGTAGCATTTTGCCATCCAATAAATAGTCTATTCTTAGTAATAACCCACTAATTACTAAGAGATAGGTGCTACTTGAAAATTGTTTTCTATAGCATTAACTCATACAGTGAGAAAATTATTTGTCTGTTCAGTTATTTAATCTTTATGTTTACCTAAGGAGAAAAATCTTATTTGATGCTAGAACTTCTCAAAACATTTTTATTTTTTATTTTATTTATTTTTGTATGTTAGGAAAGGGTTTACAGGGCGTTCAGGCTTTCACTACTAGATCAGACTCATAGTGATCTGCCTGCTTACAGCCTCCCAAGAGCTGGGATTACAGATGTGAGCCACCATGTCCAGTTTCAATTGTGCCGGGGGGGTGGGGCAGCACGCCAGGCCCAGGGATCGAACCTCCGGCCCTTGCGCCTGCTTGCAGGTGTTTTAATCCATTGAGCTATTTGGCCAGCTCTCAAAACATTTTTAAATATTTCTGTATTAATAAAAAAAAGAACTAGATTTGAGGAACTGCAGATGGCTCCGACTTTAGCAGACAACATTACCTAATAACATTCTTCTGTTTAATTATATTTATTGTTCATTTTTCTTTTAAGTTTTCTTTTTAAATTGTGAAGCATTTAAAATGGAAAAATACAGAGAATAATGTCACAAATACACACGTCACCACTTCCAGTTTTAATAAATACTAATGTTTTGCCATATTTGTTTATGGTTGTGTCAGTCATAATTCAGCCAGAGAGGAAGGAAGCGGAACTAGTTCCTAGGAAGGAGGGGTGTGTCTCTGTGTGTGTGTGTGTGTGTGTGTGTGTGTATGTTTGTATTTGTAACCAGTGAATAAAGTATTACAGAAATCCGATGACACTGTTGTGAGAACTGCTTCAGCAGTTTGTGAGGGAGGCAAGGGGACGATGTGGGGCCCACGGAACTGACCAGCTGTGTCATGCTCCTGTCTGCCACCTGCATGAAGCAACTGCCTTTTATCACATTCTTTTTTTTTTTTTTTTTTTTTGGAACCGGGGATTGAACTCAGACCCTTGCACTTGCAGGGAAGCACTTATTCCACTGAGCCATCTCCCCGGCCCCTCATCACACTCTTAAACAGGTGCCTGGCCAAGGGGTGGAGCCGCTGAAGGAGCCAGAGGAGGGAGGGGCAGCGCAGGCCCAGCGGTGGGCCACACCCGGAGGCCAGTGGGCCGCGGAATGACTATGCATGAAGCCCGGCTCCGCATGCTCCGAGCGGAAGAGCAACAGCTGTGTGTCGCTTTCACTGCCCCGCAATCTCACCTGCAAACCTCGCTTATGACCCGCCTTGGATAAAAGCTTACTAGTCAGCATTGGGCTCTGTAACAGCATGGGGTTTGGTTTTGTTTTTCAAGTCTGGGTCTAGTTGTGTGTTCCAGGTGGCCTTGAACTTGCAGTCTCCTGCCTCAGCCTCCTAAGTGCTGGAATTACAGATACACAGCTTTTTTTTTTTTTTTGTTCCGATATGGGAATTGAACTCAGGGCCTTGTGCTTGCCAGGCAAACACGTATTCTACTGAGCTAATGCTCTGGCCGATACACAACTATATTATATTTATTTTTAGTAATATTCATCTAGCAAACGATAACACATTTTGTCTTTATGCTAATTTACTAGTTAAATTACTTGAATTCATTTAAAGCGAGACTCTGACATGGATATTCAGATGACCAAAGCGGAGTGAGCCCTATAGGTTTTCACAGAGCCCTAAAAATACACTCTTGACTCTCTTGATTGTGCGTGAGCTATTGCTCTTAGCAAATAATCCCTTCTCCTGAGTGTTGTTTTAATTAACTCCCTAGCGACCTTTCACAGCTTTTTCTGATTCCTGCAGGTAGACTGTACCTCTGCTTTCTTTTTGCCCTCGTGACTGCTGGTTCTCCTATACCTCACTATGCTTTCATCACCATCTGACCTGTATTTATAGCTTTGGATGTATTTGTTATCTTCGCTTGACTGCATGTGTCTGCAAGACGGAAGAAAGAATGTCTTAAACATTTTTGTTATCGCCTGAAATGCAGGATATATCGCACTGCAAAGTGCTGGTACCTTGCTAAAAAAATTTTGTTACAGTTAAATGACAGATGGAGGGGTGGTCAGGTGGTCACATTCCCAGCTTATTTGAAAGAGAGAAGCACATGCAGATAAAATATTTTGCCCAAAATCTTAATTAATGTTGAGAACAAAAGCAACATTGCAGGTTTACTGGTTAATTCATGTTCATTTTAACCACACCATTCTTTAAGGAATTAGCTGAAAAAGTACTTGTGATATTCTGCGTGTATACATGTTGTTTGCAGGAAGTGTGTTTCTGTTTCTTTCATACAGTGCGCGGCAGGCCATTAGAAAACTGGAATTGAACTCTTATCTACCCAAGTAATGATACAAAGCAACGTTGTCCCAGTAAATAATACAGTCAACTATTGCACTGACTATTAAGGAGACTGGTCTACAGTAGTTCACTGAAGCCTTTAGAAAGAAGCTGAGGTTCAGCTGAACTTCAAAGTTTGGGTTTGGAGAGGAGAGAGGTCATTCCAGATAGGACAAGCCGCTCTACCCCAGGCCCAGTGTCAGACTTTGTGCACTAATGTTTGGAGAGAACCATCCATACAGTCTGCATCGTACGCACAACCTGGTGGTGGCCTAGACAAGCATCCAGCCAATCCCCAGGACAGGGCAGGCGAGCTAGGCGGGAGTAAGTCAGAAAGGATGTACCATGAGCGTCAGGTTTTATTGGGACAGAGTATGCAGTTCAGAGGGAGTGAATTTTCTTCATTTTCACTAGAGCTGAGGTTCAGGCTCGGGTACGGGCTTACTCGCTCTTCACACCGCATAACAGGTGAAGTTGTGCCCAGGGGATTGAGTAGGCCCACACACAGCTTGAGTGTGGATGAGGTCGCAGTTGGTCCGTGCAAATTTTAGCATTTCTCCATGAATATGTTTTTTTCAGAGTATCATGAGGAGTTTCAGGGACCCTGATCAGGAGACATGGTTGTAGACGGATTAGCATAGGGAAGGGTTTGCTTCATTCAGCTCCACTTGTGCGGAATGTTTAAATTCATTTTAAGTTCTATCCACAGATTATATAGGAACCACCAGTCAGCCAGGTCTCCTAGGAGCCTTTTGTGTTTCCGGGGCACCCACAAGGTGATGGAGGACTCCCGGTTTGTAGGTTTCGGTCCACAGTTGCCTCCATGGCAGGGCAGCAAGGAGGGAAGAAACGATCCGTGGCAGAGCACGCAGGCGGCAGCAAGCACCCTGCCCACTCTCTGTCCCTTTAACTTCTATCTAGGCCCCTCGTCTACTGATTGGTGCCACTGACACCCAGGGCCGGGCTTCTGACTTCAGTAAATCATTCTGGCCATGCCCAGAGCTACACAGACCCAACTAGGGGCTAACACAGATATCATACATCCTTAATCCCAGTACCACACAGCCTCCAAAAAGCCCCACCTGTGAGCACATGAGACTTGACGGGGACATCTAGGCCCAAGCCGTCGCCTCAGCCAGCCACTGAACGCCCCTTTGTGGTAGGTACTGTGCTCACAATCCTGCCTTGGTGATTGAGGCCTTGCTGCTGTATTCAGTAACTCAGCACTAAATGCATAAAAGACAAACAGGAAGGACAGTAGAATCTTTGATGATGCCCCCTCCTTCTATTTCTGCTGAAAAAGGCTGTGGTCCCAAAGTTAGGTGGCTCTCGTTCTCATCCTGGCTTTTGCTATTAGTGTTACACAAACCCTTGAATGAGCCACTTAATTGCCCTGTATCTCATTCATCCTGCTTTGCCGAATGAACATCATACTCCCGTGACTCCACAGTGCTAGCTAGTGTGATGATATAATTTATGGGACACATTATACAAGCTTATAATGGTGTTGGTATAAAATTACTTTTAATACTTCGCTTTCTGAAACTTTCAAAATTTCAATCCCCTAGTACATTTTAGTCACTTTACTAATTATAATTACATAGAAAGGGAGAAGAAGAAGAAAAAAAAAAAAAAAAAAAAAAGCCCCAGCCATCTGTGGTACTTGTTCTCTTTCCCTGGAGGAAGAGCCAGAGAAGATAATGATTTATTTGAGACGTTGTTAGTCCCACTCAGTAGGAGAATGGATGATGGTTTCTTATTGTGGCTTTAAGGCCCATCTGCTGATGGGTGCAATTTCATTAGGCAAAAATATGTGGGTGGAAGTATGCGTGGAAGTGGTAGAGTAATAGAGGAAGAATGAGATAATTTTTTTTTTAAATGTATTTGGTATAGGGTCTCACTACACAGCTCGGTCTCCTAGTGATCCTCCTGTTTACAGCCTCTCCAGTGCTGGGATTACAGGCGTGCACCTCCACGCCTGGACTCGGTCACAGGCTCAGGGTGCCTGGGGGTGGGACAAGCATGTGGTACTAGGATCGATGCCCCCCACATCCCTGCGCTTGCCTAAGCAGGTGCCTGGTCTGCTGAGCTATCTCGCTGGCCCTGAGAGTGTTTTTATTTGCTGGGAGAAAAGGTACAGGATGTGTGAGACAGTCGGAGTCAAAGGGGCAGATGGAGGAAGGCTACCTCCTTGCTCTCTGTGTGAGGGTGCGTCCCCATGACTCATTCACGGCTAAGCTGTCTTTGACTGTCTTTAACCATGTGATCTGTGTATGTGGCTCGGGTGTGGAGGACTTCACGGACCCGTATGTGGAGTTTCGCCTACTTCTTGACCTAATCTCGCAATGCCCACTGCATAGTGTTTATTGTGTAGTGTAATTACTGTCTGCCTACTCTGTCTCCCTCCTGGCCAGCAAAACTGAACATAATCATAGACTTCTAAGGTTTTGTTGAGGCTGGCGTTGCATAGAAGGGTTGTAGGTTTCTGACCTTTCTGTGGCCCTGTATTCTGGTGTGTGTGTGTGTGTGTGTGTGTACACTTGTGCATTACGTGGGCTAGGGAGATTGTGCAGGGCAGGAGAAAGACAGAAAAATGGAAAATGTTTATGTACAGATTGCTAGAAATGAAACTGGTTAATACTGATTAATACTGATAATTCTGATGGCTTTCCTGCTTTATGATTAAAGGAATATATCAGCCCCATTTTTGCATTTTTTAAACTCCTTTCTGTAAATTGTAGTGTTTGCTGAGAATGATGGCCTTCATGACGAAACATGGCCCAGAGGAGAAGACCCTTCGGGACGTTCCCCATTTACGTAAAACATCACATATCCTAGAACAGTTAAGATAAATCTGTGTGCTCTGCACACTCTGCAGGAACTTGGGCTAGTACTGACACACTTGGCACCGTAGAGGCCGTGCTATTATTCTTAGTGGTCCATCTCCACCACTGAATTGTTCCTTTGTCCAGCGTGTAGGCCCTGGGCATGTTTTTAGGGAGCCAAAGACGGATAAACATAAATCTGCTGCACAGAAAGGCACATGGGCTCGAGGCGGTCTAGGCGGAGCTCTGGAGGGGAGCAGAGCAGCCAGAGATGTCGGAGGGCTTGCAGGGAAGGCAGATAGCAAGAAGGCAGGTCTGCCTTTGCATCTTGGCCCATAGGAAAAGCTCAGACATTCACGCATGGCAGGAGGGGGGCCCGCCACGTCAAGGGAGTGCCATGCCCAGAAGTAGCGAGGACCACAGTTAGAGGGACCGTGTGATGACTTTTCTTTGCCTGACTGAGGGCTGTTCATTGACCAGAATGTGTGTTTAGCATCGTCCCCAGAAAGAGTTCTCTTGCCCCATGATTTCCTTTTCTTTATACCCAGCAATTAAATCCCAGAAGATTGTAATCAGGGAAGGCAGTCACTGAACAGATGAAAATGACTTTGTAATTAGAGCTATTGCTCAATGTGTAATCTATCTGTTCTTGTAATTATTAAGGTTTTTATTCTTATAAGCACATCGCCTCCCATTCTGAAACATCCTTAATCGTGTGCACATAGGGTGCAGGAAGCATGTAAACGCGGGAACGTGTTTGCTTTTGCGTCTTATAATAAAGCACGGCCCATGCTGGCCTGTGGCCGCTTCACACGTCTCGGAGGCCCACAGTCAGTCGACTCCAAGTGGACTGGGGCTGCCTTGTATCTTCTCAGCTTCACCGAGAGGGGAAAATCACATCCTGAGTTTTACATTAGCTTCCTGTTATGATGCATACAATGTCACGACTCTTTTTCTCTTTCCTTGACAGTAATTCCATCATCTAGAGATGATAAATTGCTCTGCCTGTGGCTCTTTAGCTTATTCACTTAGCTGGATATGCCCCTGCAGAGTGGTGTGGAAGGCGCTGCTGCTGGAATTCTCTGCAACCCGGAGAAGAAACCACCAAGGGGCCCGAGCACCTTGTGGTGCCTTGGTTGGCTCATCTGTCCAGGGTCTGCAATATCACATGCCCTGGAGAAGCCAGGGCTTTGTAATTTTTAGCTAATCACTGTGTTTTATTTTGTTTTTAATCAGGTTCAAAGTTAACAAGGATAGTTTCTTAAAATAATATCTGGAGCAGGTTTCTTATGCTTTTTCTTAGTAAATGTTAAACTTGCAATAATCTTCCATCAATAAGAACTAATATCCATAGCAAACCTTAGCATACAATGGCTGCCTGGGTTCCGAAAGTCTGTGGATCCAGTCGTGAGCGGCTGCAGAGCCTAGAACCATCAGTGACAAATGACAAATATATGCAATAAATACTTCTTGAGTGGATGGGTGAAATAATATTCTTTGGTGGAGGACAACAATAGTTAAACCAGGTTTTGAAAATGATAGCTAATAGTTGTGAAATAAACATTTATACCTGGAATTTTAACTTTCTTTAAATTTTCAGTCTTACTTTTGTATCTATTCAAGTACATATGAACCTTAATTGCTCTAATATATTTATAGGATATTAATTATGTGTTCTATCTTACGAGTCACTGAACTGTTGCACACAGTCTTGTCTAAGTTGCAAGTCCAGGACCAAGAATTCCTGGTCCTCTTGTGACTGCTGATGTAAGCTGAAAATGCACTGTGGAGGGAAAATCACTAGAGTGTTATAGTCTTAGAATCAGAGCCAGGGGGCTGGTGAGATGGCTCAGTGGTCTGAAGCACCTACTTAGAGCAAGCTTAGCAAAGCACAGGGACTGCGGTTCAATCCCCCAGCACCACATGCCAGCCAGTCCCGCCCCCGGTGGGCTGAGCTGGACACACATACACACACACACACACAAATAAATAAATAAATTTAAAAAAAAAAAGAATCAGAGCCAGTAACGTGGCCCTGGACTCCAGAGCATTTCATCTGAGACCTATCCCATGGGAATAGAACTCTGCAGGAACAGGAAGGGTTTCACACATGGACTGCGGATGGCCCTGCTCCCTAGACAGTGGGAAGCTTCCTCCGCACATGTTTCTGCTGGGCTGCTTCTGTCTCATCACTGTAGCGTATGCAAACTGGAAAGCGAGAAGCAGACTGCGCAAGGAGTGCTGCAGGCTTCCCGAACTTTCCGTGACCAGGGCGCAGCCTGCAGCGTCTGGTTTTGTGTTTGCTCTTGCAGCTCTACGTGGCCACGGAAGCCATCCTCATCGCGCTGGTCGGAGCCACACCATCGTACCACTGGGACTTGGCGGAGCTCCTGCCCAACCAAAGCCACAGCAACCAGTCGGTGGGCAGAGAGCAGGCCTTCGGGGACTGGCTCCTGACGGCCAACGGCAGCGAAATCCACAAGCACGTGCACTTCAGCAGTAGCTTCACCTCCATCGCCTCCGAGGTAACCCCGCCGGCCGCGCTCCCTGCTGAAGTGTTACTTCTCCTTGTCTGTGTAGGACCGTTTTCTCTTACTGGTTTAAATTTTTGCCACATTTCCTAATAACTGTCTTGTAAATTTAAGAGCTAAAGGTTTTCGTGTATTCCAGGAGACTATCCTATAAAAACATTCTTTTTGCTTCTTTCTACTCATGGAAGAAGTATGCATATTACCAAAGTAGTTAGATGGAATAAGATATACACTCCAAAAGAGTCCATGGTGTCCTTTTAAAGTCCAAAGAACCCCATAGTGTCCTTTTAAAAAGTACATTAAAATTTTCATCTCTCTTTATTATGTATGCAAATGTTAGCAAAGTCGAGCAAAGGAAATGGAATGACCCCCCTGGAAGGCCCGTGGTGCATTTTTAATCTAATCCTGTGAGAGGACCACCGGGCACCTTAACTATGTAGTGAAGACAAAAATGGTCCCCCTTCCTGCCTGGAAGGGGGCTTGGCCCTTGGGCCCTGCGATCCTGTTAATTAATAGGCTTGTACCTGAAGGAGCGGCGAATGCCGGGAGCCTTGCCAGCCCCGTTCTCATTGCTGCGCTAGTCAGCTTTCTCTCCCCAGATCTCTCCAATCACTGCCCTGCAGGGTGCCGGAGTGCCTGCTGAGCCCAGCGCCTCGCCTTCTGCATAGGTCCGGGCCTGGAGCGCAGCCTTCTCCGTGTGTGTGTGTGTGTGTGTGTGTGTGTGTGTGTGTGTGCACGTGCCTGCACTACGGCTCCCAACAGCCTTCACTGTCCTCATCACGCTGAGAGGACAGTCGTTGCTCTCCTATGAGTAGGGCTCACTGCAAGCAGAGACCACCAGCTGAGGGGGGATTTGCTGGGCCTTTTCCAGGGAAGGCCTGGGTTGAAAGGCTTTTACTTCTCAAGCAAGTACAAAGCATTTCTAATCAGAACCCGGCCGTGTCTCCTGTGTTCACCAGAAACCTCCAGGGATTCCTCCTCGCTGCGTACAGGACACAGCAGAGACCCCGAGGCTCTTCACGAGTCACAGCTCGGTGGTCCTGGCATTCCAGGTTTGTGAGCGTCACACGAGGTGTGATGCAAATACAGTCGGTAGCGCTGCAGGTGCCATCCAATAGAAAGGCTTGCAAAAATAGGATGTCTTTATTACCTTGTCCCCCTTGTCACCTTATCCCCCTTATCACCTTAGCCTCCTTATCACCTTATCCTCCTTATCACCTTATCCTCCTTATCATCACCTTCTCCACCATGCAACTTCTGGCTGTTGGTCTAAGTCAAAACGGACAGGCAACATACACATTTTGAAACAATTCAGGGCATCTGGACAGTCCATGAGGGCACAACTAAACACACAAGAGAGAACTTCTAGAAGTGCTTCAGAAGGTGGCAAGAGGGCTGGGGTCATTGTGCCCTAAGTGAGGGCTCTGTTGTGGGGGATACGTGGCAAGGTATGACGTACCTATTTATTTTATTAGTGTCCATTTGCAGCACGTAGTGGTTGCATTTCTCATGTGGAATTGGCACGTGTGCATCATGCCTCTGATTCTTTTTTCGTCCCCTATTTCCCCCTCCCTCCGGGTCTTGGTCCCCCTCTCATTTTTCCCTTCAGTCCTCTTTCTTCCAGCCCTTCTCCCTCTCTTCCCTCCCCGCTCCCTCTATTTCTTTTTTTTTTTTTTTTTTTTTTGGGGGGTTGTGGGGGGGGCAGCTCAGCCCACCAGGGGGCGGGGCTGGCTGGCATGTGGTGCTGGGGGATTGAACCGCGGTCCCTGTGCTTTGCTAAGCTTGTTCCAAGTAGGTGCTTTAGACCACTGAGCCATCTCACCAGCCCCCTCCCTCTATTTCTTATTCCCCAACTCTTACAGAAAAATCTTCCTACTTCCTACCTTCCTATTCATCTGTCTTCTGTCTGAAAGATGACACATATAAGAAACCTTGCAGTATTTAAACTTGTTCTTTTTTTTATATTTTAGGGAAGGGTCCTCAGGGTGTTCAGGGTCTTACTAGTAGATCTGACTCATAGTGATCTGCCTGTTTACAGCCTCCCAAGAGCTGGGATTACAGGCATGCGCCATCACAACCAGTCTGCAGTATTAAACGTGTGTGTCTTTTATCACTTAATCTTATGCTCTTACACTGCATCCATTTACGCATGAATGCCTCATGTATCTTTCTTTATGGCAAAGTATTACTCCATCGTACAGTTCCTTTGTCTGTGCATCTGTTGATGATCCTATAGGTTGCCTCAAAGCTTTAGCTACAGTGTATTTTTTTTATTTATTTGGGGGGGGGCAGCTCAGTCCACCAGGGGGCGGGGCTGGCTGGCATGTGGTGCTGGGGGATTGAACCGCGGTCCCTGTGCTTTGCTAAGCTTGTTCCAAGTAGGTGCTTTAGACCATTGAGCCATCTCACCAGCCCCAGCTACAGTGTATTATAATTGTGCTGCTATAAACATGGGTCTGCATGGATCCCTGTCACTTTGTGGGAGACAGTGATGTACCTCTTACTGTGATAATTTTTGAAAATTTGAATATTCACCATAGTTTTATATCACCTCTTACATACGTCAGGCCGTGTGACATTTCACGGCTCTTACCTCATCACTTCATGCTCAGAATAACACTGTGTGATGGGCATTAATTTTTCCATTTTATTCACTGAAGAAATTACTATCTGAGGTCAAGATTAGCTAATAAGGACAACGTTGGTCTTTGAACCCAAATGAACTGAGATGTCTGTGCTCTTAATTTATTGTACTTTTTGAAATTATTAATCCAAATAGGTATGCTACACATCAGATTTTTTTTTATTGGTAACAGTTTAATATCCCTATTGCAAATAGTTTCAAACTGACCAAAAATTTCAAGAACTGTACAGAGAGCACCTCTGTCTCTCCTACTCTCCTCTGTTACAATATTCCGCTTCGGTGGCACTGTTGTCACTGTTGTCTCTTTATTTCTTTCTTCACCATTTTAAAGTTGCATGGAACAGTGTCCTTTCACCCCCACTTTACACTTAACTTCCACGAGTATTTCCTGAAAATGAAGACAGTCTCACACGGTACCTTAGGTAGCACGGTAAGGGACTTTACACGATTCTAGAGTTTAAACTATACCAATTTTGGCACACCATCCATTTGCAGTTTTGTTGCTTGACCTAATATTATCTTTCAGAGAGCTGTGTTATCTTGTAGCCATATTGGCTCTCGTCGAAAATCAGGCAATACCTGTCGTTGTCTTTCCAGGTATCCTTTGACCTTCAGCTTTCCTTTTATGATGCTGATGGGTTTACAGGTTATAGATCCCTGCCTCTTTAAAAAATAACGACTTTTTTTTTTTGGTGGAACCGGGGATTGAACTCAGTCCTTTGCACTTGCCAGGGAAGCACTTATTCCACTGAGCCATCTCTTGGAACAAGCTTGGCAAAGCACGGGGACCACGGTTCAATCCCCCAGCACCACATGCCAGCCAGCCGCGCCCCCTGGTGGGCTGAGCTGGCCACACACACACACGCACACACACACACACACACTAAATAAATAAATGTTAAAAAAATAAAATAAAATAAAATAAAATGTACCAATAAAATTATTTAAAAAAAAATGACTTTTATTTTAGGTCTGGCTGAAGGCTTTTCACCTGATTTGGTTGTGTACCTCGGGTGAGGACAGTGGGTTGTGCACGCTGTGTCAGGGCGTCACATCTGGACATGTGCAGCATCCATCGGCCTCCCCCACTGTGTGGTGTTCCAGGAACGCAGGGCCCTTGTGCTGATCTCTATCCCTGGCCCTCTGCCTTTTTTTTAAAAAAGCAGGGTCTTTTTAAGTCACTGAGCTGCTGAAGCTGGCCTTGCCTTTTGCGGTTACCTCTGTCGCTCAGAGTGTGGGGATCATAGGCGTGCACAACCCCACCTGGCCCATCTGTACCCTTTTTTGACTACTGTTGTTTCCTTTTAAGGAGTAAGAAATCAAATCAATAGGGAATCACTTTGAGCTGTGTAAGTGTGCTGGTCCTCATCAGATCTGTAGCCCTGACTTAGTGTCCCTTGATGATTCTTGAGGGACCCAAGCTACGTGATGACAGCTGCGCGGTTATTACGGCAGCATTTCTCCACATGAGCAGCCTGCTTTGCGCCTTCCCTTCAAGCAAGAGCTCTGTCTTCTGCCTTCTGTGTCTCCTGACCTGCACTAAATCTAAGTATGTACTCATAGATTTCTGTGCTTTTCAATGACTTACAAGTTTTTATACCCTAATTATTTTGTCATTCAGCTATGCTGTTTACCAGTGGGAACTTTTAAAGCTGGCTTTTGTGTTTTTTAAAAAATTTCAATTGAAATTTTTATTTTAAAATAATTATAGGCTGAGCATGGTAGCACACACCTGTAACCCCAGCACTTGGGAGGCTGAGGCAGGGGGATTGCTGCAAGTTTGAGGCCAGCCTCAAACTTGTGAGCTCAGGCCTAGCCTGAATTACACAGCGAGACCCTGCCTAAAAAAATAAATAGGTAAATGATGAAATAATTGTAGACTTACCTCCAGTTGCAAGAAATACTGCAAAGCCAAGTATAGTGGTGCATGCCTAATCCCAGCAACTTGGGAGGCAGACGCAGGAGGATTGCTGTAAGTTCTAGGCTAGCCTGGGCTGTGAGTTCAAGGCCACCCTGCACTGCGTAGTGAGGCCCCGTCTGAAAAAGAAAGGAAGAAAGACAGACTTACTGACTACAAAGAAATCCTTTACCAGGTTTCCCAAACCAGACAAGAATATCGTAGCGAAGATGCTGATGTTGGTACGGCTCACACACAGCACTTGTACCCCCAAGAGCAACCTCTAGCTGGGCTTCTGGAGTGGTACCGCCCCCCTTTCACCCTTTTCTTAGGTCCTCATGACTACTAATCTTACATTTTATCATTTGAAGAATAATATAAAGGTGAATCATATTGCTAGAACTCTTGAGGATTAGCTTTTTGTACTCAACATAATTCTCTGCAAGTTCGTCCAGATTTAGTTTTTCAAAGTCATGACTGTGTATTAAATTTTCTCAGATATATTTTCTGTAGCAATTATGTTTTTTTTTTTGTTATACATTCTCATATAGATTACACTGCTTGGGTTTCAAATATCAAAACATCCTTTTGTCTGGATATTGTGTATTTCTTTTCACAGATTGCTGAATTCTATCTGCTAATATCCTGCTGAGGACTTTCGCTTCTGAGTTTGTGAGGGTTTTCGACTTGCAGCTTCTATTTTGGACTGTTTCTGATTGGTTTGGGTATTAAAATCATACTAGTTTTACCAAATGAATTGGGATGTATTCTTTTTGTATTTGCTGGAAGAAATTATATAGAATTAGAGTTAGTTCTTTAAGTGTTTAGTGTGATTCCCTTGTGAAATCGTCTAGGCTTATAAATTTCTTTCTGTGGAGTCCGGAGATAACAAACTGAACTTCCTTAAGAATATAGGGCTACTTTAAAGAATTAAAAAAAAATCTTTTCTTTATTTGGTACAGGGTCTTGCTACGCAGCTTGGACTCTGATCCTTTTGTCTTAGCCCCCTAGCTGAGATTACAGGGGATTACTGGGGATTACAGGTGTGCGCCGTCACACCCGGTTTCAGTGGCCAAGAAGGCCAGGGCAGGCATGCGGTACTGGGGATTGAACCCAGGTCCTTGCACTTGCCAGGCAGCCGCTTAGACCGCCGCTGAGCTATCTCCCCAAGCAGGGCTACTTAAATGATTAGTTACTGTTTAAATGAGTTGTGGTAGTTTGTGCTTTTTAAAGAATTGGCTCATTTCATCTAAGTTATTAAACTTATGTGTATAGAATTGTTTATGGTATTACCTTATCTTTTTGATGTCTGTCTGAAGTCACATTTACTCTTTTATTGTTCGATAGTCATAATTTGTTTCTTTTCTGTTAATTTATTTAATCATTATACAGGTTTGTCAGTGCCACTAATTTCTTTTTTTTAACAAACATCAGCATTATTATTTTATTGCTTTTTCTCTATTATTTGTATTTTTTAATTTTGCTAACTTGAGGTCTTTATTATTTCTTTCATTCTGTTTTCTTTGGACTCTCCTACCTCCCTTTTCTTCCTTTTTTATGTTTTAGTGGTAATAGCCTATATTACGGATGAGGATTTTCCTGTTTGCAAATGAAAATATTTTGGGGCTATACATTTTCCTCATAGGACTGCTGTAACTGTATCCCACAAATATTGTGGTATTTTCATTTAGCTCAGTGTAGCTTTTTTTTTCCCCCTTATACCTTTCTCTTTCATTATGGATTATTGAAGTATATTGTTTGGTTTCTTAGTGTTTGGAGCTTTTCCTGTTGTTGACTCCTAGTTTGATTCCATTGTGGTATGATAATATGATTTCCATTCTTATAAGTTTATTTAGGTTTCTTTTGGCCCTCAAAATTAGTGTATATTGTATTGTTATTGTTGGGTATAATGCCTTGTAAGTATTATTTATGCCCTGTTAGTAGATGGTATTGTTTGTTCCTGTATGGTCTTACTGACTTTCTGTCTAGTTGTATGGATTGTTGAGAGAAAAGTGATCATGCCTCTTATTAACTTGCCAGAAATGTCAGTTTTCCTTTGAGTTTTCTGAAGTTCTCATTCACATAGTTTATACCTCTGTTGTTTGCTGTATGTATATGTGTATGAATACTTGGACTTTTTTTTTTTTTTTTTTCTTTTGAGGCAGGGTCTCACTATGTAGTTCAGGCTGGCCTTGACTTACTATGTGGTCTAAGCTGGTCTTGAACTCACAGAACTCTTCCTGCCTCAGCCTCCCGAATGCTGAGATTACAGGTGTGCACCACAGCACGTGGAAGTCACTTTGACTCCTGGGATGGTTTGACTTGTAATATTTACATAATGTTCCTCTCCATGCCTGGTCATTTTCTTATGTGAAGTCTAAGTTACCTCACACTGGATGTAGCCAGCCCTTTCTTTAGTAAGTGGTAGCAGATGTTTTCCTCCTTGGACGTTCAGCTTGCCTGCACTGCTTCACTGTGCATGAACTGAGTTACCTGTCGCCACTGCACACTCGTGCCGGGTTCTTCAGTCTTCTCTGCCATCCTCTGTCTTTATTGTTATACTGAAATATTTTACATTTAATGTCATTATTCATATGTTAGAGCTGACATCATCGGTGTTATTGGGTTTTTCGCTCTTTCAAGCATCTTTATTTTATTTATTTAATCTATGTTCTGGTACCAGGGATCGAACTCAGCACCTGGCATGTGGCGGGCAGGCACTTAATGCTGCTGAGCTATCTTGTTGTTTGTTCTGTGTTATTTCCCCCCACCTTTCTCCTATCCTCGCATGAATGAATTGAACATTGTTTTAGAATTCCATTTTTCTTACTTTAAAAAATTTTTTTTTAAATAAATTTAGGACAGTGTCTACAGGGTGTACAGGGTCTTACTACATAGATTGAATTTGTAGTGATTTTCCTGTTTTTAGCCTCCCAAGCATTGGGATTATAGGCGCGCGCCACTGCGCCCAATCTCAATCGCCATCTTGGTGCGCCCCAGGGCGGGGCTGTGGCATGGCAAGCCGGGAGGCGCTTTAGTCCACTGAATTATCTGGCTAGCCCAGAAGAGATACTATGCTTCAATTCCTGAATCTATTATTCTATCCTTTGAAATACTGTCTACTTTTCTTGAGCTCTTTTGTTATTTTTTTCCCATAATTTTATTGAGAAATAAGTAGCAATGAGACAGTTTCAAATCGAATTGGTAGGACAGTTCCAATAATTAACACATTGCATGCTGTCTTCCTAGTGGTTATTTGTTGTACAAAATGCAGACATGATATCCTATTTACAAACACTATTAGAACAAATCCCTCTATTCCTTGAATTAAGAGAATGTAGCTATATATCTATCCTAACCATTTTGAATGCACAGATACAAAATGGTCATTCATCTATATCCCTTTTTTTGTTTAGTTCCATCATTTAAATATTACAAGTGTGTGAACTCAGCAAAATATAGAATTCCATTTTGATTTACTTGTAGTTTTTCTTTGTACTGTACCTGTTTGTGCAGCTTTTATCAGTGATGACTTTCAGCATTACACTACATGTGAATAATGGGCCACAATCTTCTGATTCTCTCAGTTTGAGCGACACAGAATCAGCATCATTTTCTGTCCCTTTACGTTTTCTAGGTTATAATCATTTTAACTGGTTGTTCTACAGGCTTTTTTGTTCTACACAGTGCTGTAATTTGACACTTAAAAAAGGAAACCATGTTGTCCTTACCCCAAGCTCCCTTAGCCCTGAGTTAGGGCAGTTCTGCCAGTGACACATTCTCTTAGTTTTCCTTCATCTGAGAAGAAACCTTGATTTTGTTTTTTCTCTTGGTTTTCATGGGTTTTAAAATTCTCTGCCCGCTTAGGCAAGCGCAGGGCCCGGCTTCGATCCCTGGCACCACATGCTGCGCTGGCACCTCCCCTAGTGCTCTGAGCCGGGCGTGGTGGCGCCTGTAATCCCAGTGATGGAGAGGCCAACAACGGGAGGATCAGTGGGACCAAGCTGGGTAGTGAGATCCTATACCAAGCACATAAAAATAAATAAATAAGGGTCAGGGAAATAGCTCAATAAAATAAGCGACTGCCTGGCAAGCACAGGGTCCTGAGTTCAAACCCCGGTGGCAATAAATAAATAAATAAATAAATAAATGAAATTCTTGAGGACCATCCCACTTCCTCCTGGTCTCTGGGAATTCTGATAAACAGTCCGCCATTGAAACGTGAATTTTTTTTCTCCCCTGTACGTAGGCCGTCGTTCCTCTCTTGCTGCTTTCAAGATGTTATTTTTTATTCTCAGTTTTTATTAATCAGACGAGGGTGTTTCTTGGTCTAGGTTTCTCTGTGGTTCATACTGTTGACTGCGGTTGTTAAGTTTGAAAGTTTATCTCTTGACAAATTGGGGAATGTTGTGCTATTATTTTATTTATAAACTATTAGTTATTTAATTGCATCCTTAACCCTGTCATCTTTCTCCTTTCCCTTAAGAACTCCAGTAATGGCTGTTCTTTTATTATAGGCTCACAGATCTCTAAAGCTTTGTTCCTTTTTTCAGACTATTTTCTCTTTGACTCACGGTTGCTATGTCCTATGTTCTGCTTATTTATTTATTTTTGCAGAACCGGGGATTGAACTCAGGCCCTTGCGCTTGCCAGGCAAGCACTTATTCTACTGAGCCATCTCCCCGGCCCTACATTTACTAATTTTAGGGCCAGCCAAATAGCTCAGTGGATTAAAGCACCTGCAAGCAGGCACAGGAGCCGGGGGTTCGATCCCCGGGCCTGCTGTGCAGGCCCTGCCCTTGGGGACGCTGAGATGGCAATTGAGAGTGGGCGTGGTGGCAAGTGCCTGCAATCCCAGCTCTTGCGGGGTACTGTAAACAGGAGAATCACTAGGAGTGTGATCTAATAGTGAGACACTGAACACCCCGGAGACCCTTCCCTGAAACAAAAGTAAATAAATGAAAAATAAATAAATTTCCTGATTTTTGTCCAGTTATGGCTTCCATTTTTCTGTTGAACTCATCTATCATAGATGTTATTCAAAAATTCTGTTGTTCTTTTTTTTTTTTTTTTCACAATTTCTTTGCCAGGATATATATATTTTCTTGCCACTTGTTTGAAGCACTGGGCAAGTGCACATCAAAGCAGCTCTGTGACGGTGGGCTTAACATTTTGTTAGATAACTCTCACATCTCTGTCACTTCAGTGATTGTTTTTACCCCACCCATGTGGTTTGAGTAATTGTTGATATGGCAAATTATTTTTAATTGAAATCTGCCAACCTGCATTATGACGTTATGAGATTCTCTGTCTTGCGCCTGCCTCCTGTTTTTGCTGGCTTTCTGTGACACAGCCCTGGCAGAGAAGTGGGGAGGAGCTGCTTGTCGCTACCCGGAAGTGGTGGGAATCCAGCCACTCAGGTGACCCACGCCAATTGCTCACTGCTCCACAGGAGTGAGAGTGTCGCTGCCCTGCCTGGCACTGCCCGGTGGGGTTGGGCCAGCTGTCCCTGCCTGGCCGGGGTGGAAGCCTGGGTTCCCCACTCTACCTTTGCTTGAGTGGATGGGGCTGAAGACATCACTTACTGTGTGTGGGGGGACTGGGTGACTGTAGAGCCACTCTTACCTAGGACCGTTCTGTCTTGTTAGGCTGGCCCTGCCCAGCCTTCGGATGGAGAGAGGGGGTTATAGCAGGACGCCTTTGTTCCCCGCCCCATCAGAGCACCGCTTAGCCACTTGCAGAGATGTATTTTAAGGTACAGTACGTGCATGCTGCCTGTACAGATAGTGAGCCTGTCTGCAGCAGATGCTCCAAGATGTGTGGAGAACTGCAGGGGAAGGGAGGGGAGTGCAGGGGAAGGAAGGGAGGGGAGGGAGCAGAAGGGGAGGGAAGGGCAGGGCTGCCCTTCTGCACCCCTGGGTGATATCCACGCACCGCCCTCCCATGGGCCCCGGGGGGAGCCCTGTGGGCATGGTTTAGGGGGAATTCTCTTTGGAGCACCTCACAGGCTAAACGGTCTGCGTCAGCCTTGGTGAGTCCAAGATGCCCCGCAAGGGTGTCTGTGGCCACTGCTCTGGTGGTGAAGAAGTACGGGGTACACTGCAGGCCACCAGTGGAGGAGGACTCGGACCCCCCAGTTTCTCAACTGTGGTGAGGTCATGCTATATTTGGACAGAGCTGTGGGTAAGAAGATGGGTTTGTGCCTTACAGGGTTTCGTAAGTAGAAGAAAGAGTGAGCACCTCTTAGCGCTAGCAGCTCTACTTTATAGGTTAACAAGTAGGAGCGAATTTAAAGAATTTGCCCTAAGCCATATTCCTACTAAGCTACAGGTCTGGGGTTCATACTCTTTACATCTCTGGTTTCCAAACCATTTTTTAAAGAGTAAAACCCTTTAGTTTTAAATGGTACCTTACATGGCTTATTGGTATTTTAAAAAGCTGACAACTGCAGCGTGAAGAGACGGATTATGTAACGAGAGAAAATCCTTGCCAGCTGCTCTTGTACCAGAAGCTTAATATCTAGAAGAGTTCAAAAACTTCCCACCAACTATACCAAATAACCTAATGAATAAATGGTCAAATGAGCTGAACAGACCCTTCTCAAAAGAAGAAATACAGTGCCAGAAAGTGTATGAAAAACGTTCAACATCTTTTTTCAGTTAGGGAAACGCGAAGCAGGGAAGCACGTCGGGGATTCCTCTCACCTGCAAACAATAAGTGCTGGTGAGGAAGTGTGGAAGGTACCTTCTCCACGGCTGGCGGGAGTGTAAATTGGTTCAGCCAAATGGGTGAAATTCGTGTAGAGGCGCCTCAAAAATACTAAAACTAGAGCTACCACTGGATCCAGCCATATGACTCTTTGTATAAACCTGAAAGAATTAAAGTCAGCATACTACGCCCATGGATATATTCTCTCTAATACATGGAATCTAAAAAAAGATTTTTTTTTCCTGTATTTTTTTAGGGAAAGGTCTGCAGGGTGTTCAGGGTCTCACTACTAGATCGGACTCATAGTGATCCTCCTGTTTACAGCCTCCCAAAAGCTGGGATTACAGGCGCTGGCCACCATGCCTGGTCTCAATTGCCATCTCAGCATGCCCTGGGGGCAGGGCTGGCTCAGCAGGCCTGGGGATTGAGCCCCCAGCCCCTGCGCCTGCTTGCAGGTGCTTTAATCCACTGAGCTATGCTGAGCTGTTTGGCTGGCCCTAAAAAAAATGATGATAAAAAATAGAAGGGAGACAAGAGGAAGAGAGTAAGTAGGAGGTGGATGTCGAAGAGTAATATTAGAGATGGATATACTCAAAAGATACACATTGAGAATCTGTGTTTTATAAAATTAATAGGCGTTAATAAGGAACATGAAAAGCAACAGAGGTAAGTGTTTTGCTGTAGTCACTGAAGAAGGTTGGGGTCCAGGCCAGGCCCCTTCACCACTGCTACCCTGTGGAGCTCCAGAGGCATTTGTAGAGACCAGAGCCAAGAGCTCACTCTGCCGGGGCCACATCATCCTTGGCAGTGAAGTGACAGGAGGTGACAGGTCGAGGTATGCCTTGGTGGGAGTTGGCAAGAATGCACGCCCACGATGCCACGGAGCTCATGGGGCATACGCACTGGGCTGAAAAGCGGGGAGGGCACATAGCTTCCCACGGCCAGTCACCTGTCAGGAGAGCCTTGACAGGCAGAATTCTGGGGGAGTGGGAAAAACAAGAATAGTACTTATGTTGAAAACTGTAATAAAATAATATGGCTTAGAGCAGCTGGCAGCTGTCCCAGTGTCCTCCAGTGAGTAAGTGGAGGAGCCTGGCCACTGAGTCCTATGGCCCCTCTCCTGGGACTCGGAGGCAGGAGGAGCCCTTCTGTGAGTGGTGTCTTGTGCTTGCCTTCTTTAAGGGGACATCGTCCAGGGTGTTTAGACTCTGGCTAGCAGTCCTGCACACACAGACCTACTCAAGAACCTTGGAAATGACAGTTCGGCTCTATCAATCCCAACTAAACATACATAGTTCTTGATAGAATAGAAAATAACCAAGGAGCATTAAATAATACTAACAGATCTGTTCAGCAGTTCACAACGCGTCCTGAGCCCACCGACCAGGGCTGATGCTGCTACCCACATTGCTCCTTTCAGAGGAGATTCAGGGAGACCTAGCAAGGCCTTCTCTGTATTATGTTTCTCCCTGCAAAGTCCTTTTCTCTTATTTGGAGGTCCAAGTGCTGTGTCCATCGCATCTGTTGTGGTTTGTGTCTAGGTGTCCCCCAAAGCCTCATGCAGTCACTGGGGGCAGCTTCTAGACTTTGCGATTAATTCATGATCCAGTGCTGAGATGATGGGTGTGAGTGCTGCACCTGCCCCGGGGTTGGGTAATCTGCAAACAGTACAGGGAGGGAGAGAGGCTTGCTCTCTGCCTCTGCTGCTGCTGCTGCTGCCGCCACTGCTTCTCCCATTGTTCTTTGCTGTTTCCACCACCAGGAACTGCTGCCCTCTGCCATGTGCCACTGTGCCTTGGAGCAAACTGACTATGGACTGAAACCTCCACTAACTATGAGCTCAATAAACCTTTCCTTCCTAATTTGGGGTGTTGGGTACTTCATCCTAGGAACAAGGAAGAAGTCACTGTGACAGCATGATGCCACCATCCCCATGTTCAGACTGGGGGTTCTCACACTTGCTTTTGCCATGGCTATTGGAGGGCTGGAGGGGTGGTGCTTCCAAGTCCCGGTGTCCTCCAGTGGCTCCCGGGTTCCTGCCAGTGCTAGCACAACCACAAGTTAATGGAGAAACAGCAACAGGGTCTGGAGCAATGACCATGGTGATGGAGGGTCAGCAGAGGCAGGCTGGCCCCTCAGCCATTCATCAGCCAGCATCATTCAAGAATGCTGCTCTCTACACTGAGTGGAGTTCATCTTTACTACAGTGAAGTGCAGTTCAGACCTTCTTAGTATTGTTTTGATTGCCTGTCAGGTTTGCAATCGCTTCTCCAGTCTTGAAAATGGGCATGTTGAAACAGTGTGTGGTATAAAATAATACTATGTTTGGCTCTTATTCAATATAACAATTAAGTTAAACTATTAGTATAAAGTTAAATTATTTAGTTAAAGAATAAAGTTAAAAAAGAAAGTCCTCTTTGTCTATAACATGAAACTCATGAAAATAAATACCGACATAGAGTCTATAGAACTAATCCTATTATTTAGGAGATAGTGTTAAAAATGCACATTATTTTTTTTTTTCTCTCTAGTACTTTTATTGTTCATGAACGAGCTCACACATTGAGAGGGAAACCTACCTCCATGTCTCTCTGCCCTGGTTCTGCCCCTGGTTCTGTCCTGATTGCCCCCGGCTCCTTCCAGTCACCCCTGCAGAGAGGCCCGTGTCCCAGCATCTTCAGGGATCCTCAGTGTTTTTCTTGCAATGTCAGCCAGCCAAGTCCTGGGTTCTCAGGTTGTTCATTTGCAGATACCCTGAATGCTTGGGGTTGTCTCTGGAGACAGTGAATTGGCCTTCACAGAGTCTGCGTAGTGTTTAAACTACTACACCTGCTGATGGGTGACGTCCACGCTAGCCTCCCTGTTGCTTGCTGAATCCAGCACACGCAGTAATCATTGAACACGAATCCAGAGGCCACAAAGGAGAGTCCAAGGACACACCAGTGTGTACCGAGCCTCCTCCAGACTCCATTCAATCCTGAAAAAAAAAAAAGGGATTGAACTCAGGCCCTTGCACTTGCCAGGCAAGTGCTTATTCCACTGAGCTATCTCCCCAGCCCCCTTAGATTTCTTAAGCTGTTTTTGCATTCTTCAATTTGCTGGTTGTCCGAGGTCATTCCTATGGCCGTCATATTTGCTGACGTTTCCCGTATCACATCTCTGTAGAGCTTCTGTTGAGATGGATTCAGCACAGCCCGCTCCTCCGTGGTAAAGGGCACAAGCACATCTTCCAGGGTCGCCGCCTGCATCATGTGGGTTGATGGTCTCCGAGGATCCTTCCAGTGCTGCTGGCAGCCAGTAGAAACTTCATGAAATGTTGTCTACTCAGCCGGAAACTGTCAGTAACACCAAAAATACAATTTTTTTTTTTCCTGTATTTTAGGGAAGGGTCTACGGGGTGTTCAGGATCTCACTACTAGATCAGACTCATAGTGATTCTCCTGCTTACAGCCTCCCAAGAGCTGGGATGACAGGCGCGCACCAACACGCCCAGTCTCAATTGCTGTCTCAGTATGCCCCGGGGGTGGAGCTGGCGCAGCAGGCCCAGGGATCGAAATCCTGGCCTCTGCGCCTGCTTGCAGGCACTTTAATCTGCTGAGCTATTTGGCTGGCCCTAAAAATACACATTTAAAACACTTTGCTTGCATCTGATTGGAGCTGGGTCAGGCCTTGCAGAACTTTCTTACAGATGGCTTGGGAAGGGGTGAATAAAAGGTTAAGTAGATGTGATTAACATGATATTTAATGTAAAAAAAGCCTCCCTCTAATCTAGGAGTCTTGACTACTCTAAAATGAGCTAATAGCCATTGGGGTGAATTTATGTAGCAAATTGCTGTCTGCAATATTCAAATTATTCCCTGAGCTCTGACTCACATACAAAACACCAAATATCACGGAGACACACAATTATCATGCTTAATTAATGTTTGCAACCAAAAAGTGTAAGGTTGGACTCTTTAATATCACTGTGGATATTGAAGAGCTAAAATTGACTGACTATTGTCTGGAGATTAATATGTTTTCCCCCAAGCCATACCCTGGGGTCAAAAGACAGAGTATTAAAACTATTTGAAAAATTCACTGCAATTAATTGCTTTAGGGGCTAATTTTTTTTAATGCCTTGCTTCCTCATGCCAGTACCTCTGATTGTTATGGCCCGCACACTTCACCCATTAAGTGGTAATTCAGAGTGACAACTACACCAAAATGAAGCAGGTTAGTTAATCACCATGAAACTGTTCCCGGAATACCCTGCCCGAGCTGTCCCTAATCACAGGAGGCCTCTGATTACCTGATTTTCTCCTGCAGTGAGATTTTTCATAGCTGTAAATAAATAGTTTTTATGAGAAATACAGGAGACGGAAGGGTGGAAGATTGGGGCTGGTGTCAGAGCTGTCAGAATTTTTCACAGCAGAGCAGAACGGACTCTGGGGTTACATAGAGCCCTTGGAGTCACGTGCTCGGGTGCTAGGAATGTCGCTGCTTATTACAAGCTGGGGGTCCAAGTGGTGGCAAGTTGTCATCTCCGTTCGTTTTCCTCAAAGTACAACCCTGAGTCACGAGGAGCTTGCTATGAGCCGTGTGCCAGGCTTGCTTGCCCATGTTGGTGGGCCTGCCCACCCAGCCAGAAGCTCCTGTTGTCTTCTTTCTAGCTGTGGCAAGCTGGGCTAAGACCCTGACTCGGTTCTTTTCTCATTGCTGAGACTCACTCAGCAGCCAGCAGCCATAATCGAATAAAGGATGAGAAGCAACGGTGCCCTCTGACCACGCACTCCGCCTCCTGACAGCCCACGCAGGTCCGCTCCTCTGCGGCTGAATCCTCTGATGCGCGCAGTGCTGTTGCCACGCAGTCACCTGCCAGAAGCCTGGCTGCTGAATGACAAGACTCTGAGGGGACATTCCATATCCCCCACACAGCAGAATGGCCATGGGGTCGTTTCCTCTCAGGAAAGGCTGAGCTGGTGGTGGTGAGCTACTGTGGGCTTCTGAACACATTCACTTTGAAGGAGAAGCCCCACAGCCAGTGGAGGAGTGAGGGGCCTCTGTGGTCATCCCTGCCGTGGCCTCCCCAGCTCACGGGCTCACTGACAATGGAGAGTCAGTCACAGCACATTTCCTCTTCCTGTGTGATTATAGATGTCCCTCCTGGTTGACATATTTATAGACTAATTAAAGATAAAACCTAAGTATTCCAGGGGCTAAAGATAAAACCAAAAGAGGCTAAAGATAAACCAAAGTATTCCAGATGTCCGACTGGCTATAGGAAAAAGGAATGTCCCTTCATACTGGCTTCGTACAGGGGAATGCCACTGGGCGACTCCAGAAAAAGACAGGCCATTTGTTATGTCCCTGCATCCCTGTAAACTCACATCTCGATGCTTAAATTAGTGCAACAGTCAGTGTATGCTGATGCCTGAAGACTATACTTTCACTCTTGTTACATAAATAATTCTGCAGGTGTTTAATTGGTTCTGGCAGGGCCAGCCAGATAGCTCAGTGGATTAAAGCACCTGCTTAGGCAGATGCAGGGACCAGGGTTCGATCCTGGCATGCCATGCAGGCCCCGCCCCTAAGGCGCGCTGAGCTGGTGATTGAGACTGGGCATGGTGGTGCGTGCCCGTAATCCCAGTGCTGAGGAGGCTGAACACAGGAGTATCACTACAAGTCCGATTGTGCAGTGAGACCCTGTAGACCCTGCACTAAATACATAAAATAATAATAATTAGTTCTGGCAGATGCTGCAAGAACAGTGCTTGGGACAGATACAGTGATGGCCTTAAGAAGAACACAGCATTGGCGGGGGGGTGGGGATGTGAGTATAAGATTGACCATGAGTCAGTTTAGGAAGAAAAGCAGCAAGGTGGGCAGATAGGAGTGAGGGTCAGCTCTGCTGAGGTGACTCAGGCCAGCGCACAAAGAGCTGGCTGGATGTGGCGATTTGGATCTGCAATGCAATGCTTTAGGTTGGAGGCCAAGGGTGAAGTCAAGAGTGTGCAGAGGTGGGGCTTCTGGGAGGTGATTGGCTCTTGAGGGGCCTAAAAGGGGAAATTAAAATGTTAAATAACGGGGCTGGAGAGATAGCTCAGTGGTCTGAGCACCTGCCTGGCAAGCACAGGACCGGAGTTCGATCCCTTGTACTGCATGCTGCACTTGCCTTGCCCTGGGCATGACGTGCTAGCCACCAAAAACCAAGCATGGTGGTGCACGCCTGTAATCCCAGTGCTGGAGAGGCTGAGACAGGAGGGTCACTATGAGTCTGAGCTGTGTATTGAGACACTGTACCAAATTAATTAATTAATTTAAGGGCCCACTCAGCATGCCCACCAAGATCAGCAGGCCTGAAAACAGAACACTTTCCTTTGTGCAAACCCCTGTCTTCACTGCCTTTGTGTAACTGATGGCCTTGCAACGTAACTTCAAATATAAGGGGACTCTTCATCCTTTGTGTAACTGATGCTTGCTTAACTGATGGCCTTGCAGCGTAACTCGAGATGTTTAACCTTCCTTAGCAACCCATGATGTTACCAACCTTTCCATCATAATCCATGTCATCTGCTTTGTACCTGCCTGCTTTCCCTCCCTATAAAAGCCTCAAACCCTGCTGAGCAGGGCTGACTCTTTGGCAGAGATCTCAGTCAGGCCACCAGTGCAATAAACTCCTTCCTAAACCTCTGTGCTGTTTCCTCCTGTGTTTGGTCTGTTTTCAGTAACTGAGCTCATCAATGGACTAATCCATTGATAGATTTATAATGAGCTATTATGAGGACTGGTTGGAAGAAGTACATCACTGCAGGCATAGGCCAGCCACATAGCTCAGCAGACTGAAGCACCAGCTTAGGCAGACACAGGGACCGGGGTTCAGTCCCGGAGTGCCGTGCTGGCCCCACCCCCAGGGCATGCTGAGATGGGAATTGAGACTAGGCATGGTGGCGTAATCCCAGCGCTTGGGAGGCTGAAAACAGGAGGATCACTATGAGTCCAATCTGTATAGTAAGACCCTGTAGACCCTGTTCTAAATACATTTTTAAGAAAATTGCAGGCATGCCTTGGCAGGGGACATTTTGCCCTGAGACCCTTTTCCTCTGTCTCTACTTTGCATGAAGCAAATAGCTTTCCCACACCATGTGTTTCCACCATTATGCACTGCCTCCCCACAGGGCTAAAAGCCTACAGGTCAAGTGATTGATTGTACACTAAAAATTCTGAAACAGTGAACCAAAAGAAACCTTTCTCTAAGTGGATTTTCTTGGGTGTTTTGTTATGGTGCCTGAACACTAACACACCAGGAGATGAAGTGGGGTGGGATGTGGGGAAACAAGGGCAAGAAAAGGACAGTTAGTTCCCCCCACATGTCAGGCCTCCTGGCAAAAGGAGGATGACCCATCTGTTGGTTTTACTTGAGGTAGGCGTGCCCTCCCTTGTACATCTGCAGAGTCAAGGTTCTACACTATTTGTAAGGAATGCAGAGTTGCTCACTAGCCTGGAGCCAAAACAGGGCAAGAAAGGGCAAGGCCTGCATGGCAGATGGAAATGACCCCACGTTTGTGAAAGCAATTTTTTATTTGCCATGTCCCACCGTTTCTGTGAGAGTAGTTTGTCCTTAGAGCATGTTTTTAAAATACTCCATCAAACATGTCATAGTTACTTTGCTTATTGCTGGGATCCCTGACACCCACGAGTTAGAAGAGGAAAGGCTTATTTCTGCTCATAGTTTGCAGAGGTTTCAGTCCATAGCTGGCTGGCTCAGCAGCAGGGTGGTGTATTAGAGGGGCATCGCAGAGGAGAAGTGGTTCATGGTATGGCAGGCAGAAGACTGTGAGCAGCAAGCAGCCAGCCTTTCCTTTAATCCCATCCAGGATATCAACCTTTTGGGTAGTGCCACCCAGAACTATGTTAAATCAGTGGTCTGATTCTGTACCACACTAATCCCAGTACTGTATCACAAGCTCTAGATTTGACCAGCTCCCAGAAGCCCCACCTATCAGCACATGGATCTTTGCGGGGGACATCTAGATACAAGTCATACTAAAATGCCACCAGAAACTGAAAGAATAAGACAAAAGAAGGCGTAGTATAGGAGAAAACTGAAGTAGGAACAGACTTCTTCAGAATCAGTAAGAAGTTGCTCAGAGTGGAGGGTGGGTCTGGATTCTGTGTTAACATAGTAAAAGAGGCCCACCTGTTCTTTACTCTTCCTGAAGGACATGATCAACTGCAGGGGCATCTGTCACGGTCTCTGCACTTTGCCACAGCTGAGAAAGATACAGCAGCACAGTGCTATTCAGTGCAGGAAGAAAAGGAAAGAAACATGGGGTCATTACTTGTGTCACGTACGTGCACCAGGATATCAAACGAACAGTAGCACAGTGATGCAATTCCAAGTACAAAACAGAAATCGTATCTGTAGTTAAAACGCATGCTGTGGAATGACCTAAAGCTCCACGCAAGAGGCTATAGCTAACTCTGAAACATTAACACAAGTCCTTTTGGAAGTTGACTGTAAACGCATTATTCTCTTCTCCCCCGGTCCAACTTTCCTGTTTTTTGTTTTTTGTTTTTTTAAGAAAAATTTATTTATTTATTTGTGTGTGTGTGTGTGCGTGTGTGGCCTGCTCAGTCCACCAGGGGGCGGGGCTGGCTGGCATGTGGTGCTGGGGGATCGAACCGCGGTCCCTATGCTTCACTAAGCTTGTTCTAAGGAGGTGCTTTAGACCACTGAGCCATCTCACCAGCCCACCTGGTGTTCTTTTGCAAGTGCCTGGGGTGCCATGTGACCATCATTTGCCATTCGCCACGCAGCCTGCATTCCCTCGCTCTCTTCCTTTCTAGCAATACCTGGTTCTGGGACTTCTGAGTCACAGTAATTGACCTGCTTGTCCTTAGCATCACTTCTGAAGTCCAGTTGAGTTTTGCCAGGTTCCTGAACATAACGCATGCAGAGCCCTAAAGCCTGCAGTGCCTTTACTGAGTGTGTAGTACTTTCTGTGTTAAGGGCTGGCGGCGGGGCTCAGGGGAGAGTAGTGAGTGAAAGTGGTTAACTGAACTATCAGCTTGTAGGATACAGCAGCCCGCCTGTACGTTATATCTTGGATATTTATGCTTTTCATCATTTAGCTTCTACTTTTGTTTTTATATTTTATTTATTGGTACTAAGGATTGAACCTGGCCTTCCCACTGAGTGGTATCCTTAGCCCTTTGTATTGTAAAAAATTTTAAGACTGAGTGTCTCACTAAGCTGCTTAAGTCGGGCTCAAATTCGAGATCTTTTTGTTTCAGTCTCTGAGAGTGTCAGATTACAGGCAGGTGCCTCAATGCCCACCTTAATTTCATCCTTAAGAGTACATAAGTCAGGAGTGAATTTCAAAGCAACACTTCAGTTTTTCAGATTATCATCGTCTTGTCATGTCAGAAAAATCAAGTCGACTTGTGACATTTCCATAAAGTTTAAGGTTTGACGCAGTCAAGGGCAATGCTAAAGATACACTTTACAACTGCCTTTAAAACTCACCTGTCAACTTTCCTCTCACTGTGTCCTTAATCCAACCTATCCCAGCTGGCCACAGGAAATGCCCGTTAATGAATGGCAGGACTCAGGCACCACCTCTGAACATCAGGCTCGCGCTCCACCTTGAATCCACTCTCTTCTTGGAGCTCCGCTCTGCAGAGCTGGCCTGGCTCACCGAAGGCCTTCGCTGGGCCTTTCCCTGCCAGCTGACCACCTCTGTTCTGTGCTCTGTCCTGCAGCCAGAGCACCTTTTCTTGGCCTGCTGCTATTCTTTATTGGGACATGCCATTTATTTTCTGCCTCTAAGAAGAAAGGACATAAAGAGTAAGAAAAAAAAACAACTCCCAAATACTTCACTAGTCCCCAGCCACGAGGATTTTGCCTGTTCTCTTGCTTCCTGCCCATCCACCTCGTTTCCTCTCTAGGAGCTGGAAGGCTCCTAGCACACCTGGGGCTATGTTCACACCTGTATTTGCCTTATTTATGTTCCTTTCATCTTCTGTGTTAGAGGCACCTGCTGCTGCTTCTGTCTCCGGTTGCGCCCGGTTTCCTCTCAGGTCTGTTTTCTTTATGTGGGTGAATGATTGTGCAGGCTTTTAATTCTCGGTCCTTCAAATCCCTTTTGAAAATAAAGTATAAAAAATGTTCAGCTCATGAACCCAATTTAGTGATTGTGATGAGTGTAAGAGTAAAAACGCAGATGTGGGTTATAGATTTATGTAGGTCAGCCAGAGGCGCGGAAGGTATTTGTCTTTGTATTTCTCTGTTCCTGTTAATGCCAGTGAAAGATAGATTTTATATTTTTATGTACAAGTAACTTGTCCAACTTGAATTAGTATACAAAAGACATTCATTCTGTAGCTTTAGAACTTGGTCTGCTATTAACAAAAAATAATAAGAATCATTGCTTTAAGAATCTCTAGCCAAGAGTAGTTTGAATGACTTACAAATGTGTGAGTTATAAAAGCTAAAACCTCCTAATGAACACATTTCTTGCAAATGTTAAAGTCATCATATTTAGTTGGATTATGGTTTGGTAATACCCAAAGGCCTGGTAATATCCTGGTGTGGGTTTTACCCTGACACAAAGTATTGATAAAAGAGAGCAAGAGAATGAAATAGCAGTTGAGTCTAGTCTGGTGGATAACCTCTTCCCAGAACTTTACAAACAGATTATACCAATATATTGTCTTTAATAGTATAGGAGGAGCCAGGGAGATGGCTCAGTAGAATAAGCACTTCCCTGGCAAGTGCAAGGGCTTGAGTTCAATCCCTGGTTCCGCAAAAAAAAAAAAACAACTTAACTATGTTATTGGGGCCGGGGAGAAGGCTCAGTAGAATAAGCGCTTCCCTGGCAAGCACAAGGGTCTGAGTTCAATCTCCGGTTCTGCAAAAAAACCCCAAAAAACTAAAAATAAAAAAAAAGGAAGAAAAGGAAAAAAAAAATAGTATAGGGATTTCAGTGTTGGAAGCTTATCTGAGCTTTCACAAAATAAAACCTTTAGGTCACATAATGTTTAAGTGGTATTTGAAAAATATTTAAAATTAGAAACCAAACATTTAAGCCAGAATCTCACATACTGGGGGTTGGAGACTCTGGAAACAGAGCAGTCAACATGTTGTCCTCAATCCTTGACTTGGCATCCTGCGTTGTCTGCCTCCAATTCATCTAAGTCTGTTAGGGAGATCTTCCGGGTTCCAGCTTCATATTTTCTAATCCGCTTTTTTTAAAGTTCATTTTTCAAGCCGTCTGTCAGTTCCTGAATTTATTCCAGGAGAAACAGGAAGATGCATTAGCCCCAACTTGAAGAAAAAGTAATATAAATCACTGTAACCATTGGAACTGGCAGGCTGAGAATCAGGAGTTGCCATCCAGCTTGACAGTTGTCCAGTTGCTGGAAGGAACGTGGCCTTTTTTGAAAGCTTTGAGGAGTCCTGCAAATGTGGTCAACGGCATAGCTGCTATCAAGTGGCCAAATCAGCTATTTCTTCTCAGTTAACGACAAAACAGATCAATGCGAGCTTAAATATCTTGGCGCTATAAACAGAATAGCGAATATCGAGTTGCAGAATAATTACGGCTAAAGTTGCACACCAGATTTTAAAAGCATGTGAACACTAGGAACGTGAAACATAAAGTGTTTGGCTTTCAAGATTGTAAAGACAAGTATGATTAGACTTTTTTTTTATTGTCCGTTTTAGGAAAAGGGCTATTCCTATGAGGGATACAGTCCTTTGATTTCTAGAACAATCTGAAAACTAGTACCAGTTCATGCTTTGGCGTGTCGCCATAAGGTTCTTATCAGTTGAAAAGTCTCCCACTAATTTATCCACATATCTAGAACAGATTTGTTTTTCACAAAACAAAATTTCACCTCCCAGTGCCAGAAGGTTTTTTTGTATTAACTTTATTTTATTTTTTGGTGGTACCAGCGTTTGAACTCAGGACCTTGCACTTGCCAGGCAGCCACTTATTCCACTGAGCTATCTCCCCAGCTCTGTATTAACTTTAAAATACATCCTTTTCTTTACAGATCCTTAAATCATGGCTTATGAAGGCATTTGTTCTTTTTGGCTGTGAAAGGTATGCTCACTGTGCGGTGTGGGGTAACTGGAGGTCTTGTGGACACGGGAGAGTGTTTTAGGTAGTAGCACTAGAGAAAATGAGACAGATGCCTAAGGCACAGTTAGCTGAGGGTGAGAGGGGGATACTAAAAAAAAAAAAAGTTTAGAAATGACTCAGTCATTGAAGATGCCCAGGACAAGCCGGCTTCTTAAGCTGACCGCCTATAAGAAACATCTAGAGAACTTTAAACACTGTATCTATGCCGAGGACAGTTGTGGCGAACCTATGGCACATACGCGGCAGTGGGTTGTTTGCATCAGTGACAGCTCTAAAAGGCACTGGCCAGGGGCCTCCCCCGTGTCCCCAGGGGCTCAGGCTCCTTCTGCCTTTTGAATTCATCACCTCCCTTGTGTGACCCTTTGCACCATCAGCCCTGGTAGAGCTCCAGCTCTCCCAGGGGCATTCTAAACAGTGGAAAGGAAGAAAGGACAAGTGGGAATCAGCTGACTCTTTGTGGGGGGAAGACCAGGAATCGAACTCAGGACCTTGCACTTGCCAGGCAGGCGCCAAGCTGTTGAGCCCCCACACCTGACTCTTAAGTTCTTCACGTGATGCTTATGTCTCATTGCCCGTAACGTAGTAACCTGGCCATATGTATCGTAGGGGGGACCGGAACATGAAGTGTTCACTCTGAGCAGTATGTGCCTACCTAATATTTTATTATTGTTCAAGACGGCAAGCCTAGATGGTTCAAGGGCAAGCAAGCGTCTCTGCCCCTGGAAGGTAGTGGGTTACACAGTCTAAGAATACGATCTTCGAATGAGCTGATGATCGGAGGTTTTGTTATCTATACCCATTCCAGATTCTCATGTCATCTATGTACAAAGGAGAAGCCAGCCTGCCTCGGAAATGACTCAAATTTTCAGTAAGAAAATCCCAAGTTACTTTCTTAGGGATCAACCAAGTTTCAATTCGGGAAAAAATAGGAAGTTGAGGAAAGACCTTAAAGACAGAGGAGCTTTTTTAACCAGTAACAGTTGTTCATTGTCCCGCCTTACGTCTTTGTCTCATAACCAGCATGTATTCTGTTAGTGTAACACTTCTCTGCGAATAATCTCAGCTGGGGCCTCGCTCACTCCATCGCACGTTTAACTCCCCACCTTCTCATAAAGCCAGGAGCTGTGAAATGCAATGAGCTTTTAGCATGGGTGACCGTCATGCAAGGTTTCCCTTGAATGCGCCACGTCTGACCCATACGGGATCTTGTTTTCCATCTTCCTCCCTGAGCCTCTGCCTCCTGATACACTTTTATGCTCTCTAACTTGTAACCTTACTCGGTATTTCAACAAGGAATAAAAGGGAAGCTGAGATGTCATCAGGCGTTCCCTTCACTGCCTGTCTGTCAACCCATGTTCTGTCCCCCGCCTTGTGCAGCGCCAGCGTCCCTGCCTCTAATAAAGGTTAAGTCCTCTACTTTTGTATACTCGAGGCTGTGTCTTCTCGCTCTTCGTGTTGCCCAGCTTTCTGTTGCTGTAACAAAATACCTGATATTGAAGGGAGAGTTAGTTTGGCCTCGCGGGTGCAGAGGTTTCAGTCCGTGGTCATTTGACTATGTTGGTGTCAGGCCTGTGGGGCGACACCATGTCATGGTGTAAGATGGGAAGGAGGAAAGGTTCTCCCACCTCCCAATGGTGCCAGAAACTGGACACCAGGCCTTTAGCTTGTGAACCACTGGGGACATTTGAGATCCAAACAGCATTACTCTGCCAAGGACTTCTGTCCTGCAGAGACTCCTTCTCTACAGATTTGCTGTCCTCGACCTATTTGCTCACCCAGATACTATACCTAAAAAACTACACCACGAATCTGTGAGCCCACATAACCTACCCAGACATCATCTCAGTTCTTAGCTGTCCTTCGTGGCAAGATACCTTGAAGCCATTTTGCACACCTCTGCCGTCTCCAGTTCCTCACTTTCCTCCAGCTGAGCATTCTCCAATCTGGACTCCACTCTCACCCTGCTGAAGTGTGCATGTGTAAGCGTCTACTTCGCGTCTAGGCGGACATGCCATATTTCTTTCCTCGCCTTACTTGACCTCTGATGCAACGTGAAACATACCTGGCTTCTCCCTCTTGACCGTGTCAGATTTCTTTCTGGGGATTTTGTGACAAAATGCTTCCTTCTGTTTTCTTGCTGTCTCTCTGGCTTCTGCTTGAAGGTTTTCTACAACAGTTCTCCTCTGCTCAGCCTTTGACTGTAGAAGCAGTTTGAATCATAGTACTGAGCCTTCTCTACTGACGGTTTCCTAAACTCTGTGACCTCTCCCCTGAGCTCAAGACTCAATCCAGATGCCTGCTTGGCATCTGCTTCTATGTTTTAGAGTCATTCTCTGTCTCAGCAGCTCTAAACAGAACTCTCGATTTCCAACCGCATACCCGACACCCCTTGCACCTTCTCCATCTCCATAAATGTGACAGCTGCCCACTGAGTGGCTAACACTAAAAACCCAAGTGGTGCTCCATCCCCCCCACGCTCCTCCTCAGCAAGTGCTGCCAAAGCTACCTTTGCAGAAGACGAGTCCTGAGGCGCCCCCCTACCCCCGTGTTCTTGGGGACTCTGATTCCTTCTAGCTTTTGACTTCCCTGTCCCGGTTCATGTCCCAGCTTGCATGCTTTGCTGCTTTGAAATTTTCTCCACCAGATAAACTAATCTGTCACTTTAAGCTTTGCCTCCCATAAAGCATCGAGATGTGGACAAAGCCCATGCAGTTTTTTAGGGTTTTTTGCCATTCTGATAAAGGAAGCCTTTAGTCCAGCTCCCAGAAGAACATTCATTTCCATGGGAAACCTCACGAATATAACCTTTGTTGGCCACATTTCTGTCAGCGTTCTGCTCCTCTGCACTGCTGCCAGACTTGCCTGTTCAGCTCTGCTTATGGCTTCCTGCGTGCTTCCTAGTCTGTTCCTCCAAACCCTTCCAGAGTCCTCTGATAAACCAGCGCAAGGCTTCTCCACCCCGTCGTGGCTTCACCTCTCTCTCTGAATTATCTTCGCCAGCCAGCCAGCTGTCACAACAAAATGCTTTAGCTAGTTATAAACACAGAAGGTTGGTTTTTGTCTTGTGGCTTTAGAACTTAAAACACGTGGGAAGGTGAGCCCCTTGTGGTTAGGGCCCTAGGGGGTGTTGGATGGTGTGATGGAGGAGCTGGAGGTGAAGTAGACCACGCGCATCCTGGCCAGATGTAAAACTAGAGTGCAAAGGGCTAGCCCCCTCCCCAGTCTTCTTCTTTCATTCTGTAGCACAAATTGGAACCCCTCCAGTGCTTAAAGCCCCCCTCCCTCCCAGATAACGACTCCAGTAACCAAGCCTTTGATACTTAGGTCTCAGAGTGACATGGAACATCCCAACTAGAAAAAAGGCTAAGAAAACCAGTTAATTAACCTTGTTAAGAATACACAACTCAGAGGGTTGTGCAGAGTTAGTGATGGGGCAACATCCTTATCTCTCTCCCTCTATTTTTTAAATATATTTACCACAGGGTCTCACTACACAGATAGGACTCGTAGTGATCCTCCTGGTTCAAGCCTCCCAAGTGCTGCGATTATAGGCGCATGCCACCATGCCCAGTCGCAGTCTCTGTGTCAGTGTGCCCCAGGGGCAGGGCCGGCATGGCATGTGGTGCTGGGCATCGAACCCCAGTCCCTGTGCTTGCCTAAGCAGGTGCTTTAGTGCACTGAGCCATCTGGCCGGCCCCAGCATCCTCATCTCTTTCCATCTCCTTAGTCTAAGAACGTATGGCATGGAGAGATCCAGAAGCTGTCTGGTCAGAATCCTTAGCAGTTGAGATTTACAGGAGACATCAGGGAAAGAGAGAACTCAGACAGGCCTCTTGGGCTGGAAGCACTGGCTTACAAAGTCTGGGAAAGGAGTGGTCTAGAGAATAGAGAAGAGCAGCCAAGGAGGGTACTGTCTTGAAGGCTGTGGCTGAGAGGGGGCTGTTCAGATACCTGGTGTCACTGGGCAAGGGGAATGATCTCATGGCCCTAGGAGGTTACCTCTGTGACGCGGTTGCACCTTTACCCTTGGAACCAAACACCACTAACACATCACTAGGCAAATTTTCCAGTATTAGTGCTCAAAGAAGTGGGTGACTGTTTTTATAAGTTGCCCAAAAGTAGAAGATTATGCTACCCAAGGAATTTTTATTTTTGTTGTGGTAAATATCCATAGCCTAAAGTTTACCATTTTCCTCACGTTGAAGTGTGTAATTCCGTGGCATTGCGTGCATTCTCGCATTGTTTTCAACCATCCCAACTGTCCATCTCCAGGACTTCTTATTCTTTCTACATGCAAACTCTATTCCCAGTACACGGTGCTTCCTAGTGCCCCTCCTACTTCGCCCTGGTAGCCACTGTTTTACATTCTGTCTCTGTGAAGTTGACTCTTGCAGGTACCTCAGATAAGTGCAATCATGAAACCTTTATCTTGTGCCTGGCTTGTTCTACTTAGCATGATGTCTTCAAAGTTATCCACGTTCTAGCATGAATCTGAACGTCATTCCTTCACTCTACGTGAACAGCTTAGTTTGTTTATCCATTCATCCACTGGAAGGTAGATTCTGCGTACTTTTGCCTCGACTGCTATAGGTAATGCTTGTGTGAACATGAGCGTTCAAACACATTTTTGTGCCCCTGCTTTCAGTTCTTTGGGATATATATAGAATTGCTGGATCATCTGATTTATTATTTATTTATTTATTCATTCATTCATTTGTTACGATGTCTCACTATGCAGCTTGGACTGATAGTAATCCTCCTGTCTCAGCCTCCCCAGTGCTGGGATTACAGGAGTGTGCCACCATGCCTGGTTTCGGTAGCTGGCTCGGTGTGCCTGGCATGTGGTACTGTGGGTGGAACCCAGGTCCTTGCACTTGCCAGGCGGGCGCTTAGACTGCCGAGCTATCTCCCCAGCCCTGAATCATTTGATTTAATGTTTAATGTTTTTGAGGATCATACTCAAGGGATTGGAAACATACAAATCTATTGAACAAAAGGTGGTTAATTTATGGCTTCGTATATGCCTTAGGATTCACAGGCCTCAGAGAAACGGAAGTGAAAGACAAGGGACCCTTCCTTTCAAAAACTGCAGGGGCTGGGGGTGAAGGCTCGGCAGCAGCTACTTACACAGTTAACTCTACGTGCTGCGTGTACTTCTGTAATGAGACATGTGTGGTAGAGTTAGCACTGTGTCATACAATGGTTCCTAATTATCCAGGCTCTGTGGATGTTGTTTTAAAGATGGATGTCCTACCACATTCTGGTCAATAGTGGGACATGTGATGGAGAGGCAGCCACATCCGTGCATCTGTGGCACATTTGTTTGGTTTTGGCTTTTTGAGACGGGATCTCTGTAGTTCACTCTGGCCTTCTACTTACTATGTAGCCCAGTCTGGCCTTGAACTCACAGTGATCTTTCTGCGTCAGCCTCCTAAGTGCTGGGATTATAGGTGTGCGCCACTGCATTTGGCTGTATGTTATTTTTTAAAAGTTAACCCAGTGCATCCATTTTTTTCCCCTGTGATCTAAATAGCTCTTTTACTTTCTTCTCCCTCTAGTGGTTCTTAATTGCCAGCAGATCTTACAAAGTCAGCGCGGCCAGCTCCTTTTTCTTCAGTGGTGTGTTTGTGGGCGTCATCTCTTTTGGTCAACTGTCAGACCGCTTTGGAAGAAAAAAAGTCTACCTCACAGGTAACCTATGGAAGTGTTTGTGAACTGCTGAGAGATCTTATTTCCCGAAGATTCGTAGGGAAATGGGAAGGGAACTGTTTCCTTAAAGTTCTTGGAGAATCGGCCCATGGGTGCAAGTTTATGGTCCCTACGCAGGTGTGGAAGCACCCTGCAGCCAGAGCCGATTCTGACCAAGTAGTTTTCAGTGACCAGTCTACCAGGCGAAGGCGATTTGTGTTGAAAAAGTTTTGGTATGTGATAGTGTTTTGTGCACCCTCTAAATTGCACTTTATACGATGTGTCCAAAGAAAGAAGCAGAAGACGGAGACAGTCTTCTAAATGTGGCCTTCACCTCTCTGGGTACCGAATTATTTCCAGTGAGCTCCACAGAGCTTGGCCTAGTTCTGTTGACGAGCTGAGTGTGGACAAGGACTTTGAGTTTCTAGCACTGTTTTGAATAACTGAAAATTATGTATGATTGACAGAAATTGTGAAACAAAGAAAGCAAACCCTGGGCCTTTTTTAGTTTCAAGAGAAGCCAGGGGGGAAAACAAACAAACAAACAAAAAAAAACCTAGCTCAGGAAATGTACGTGTGCGAAGGTTTATTTTACAAACTAATGAATCTAATTTATTACTTCTATCCACTGCTGTTTTGCCTCTGGATGACTGAATATTGTTTCTCTCTTTCTAGGTTTTGCTCTTGACATCTTATTTGCTATTGCAAATGGATTTTCCCCTTCATACGAGTTCTTCACAATAACCCGCTTCTTGGTGGGTGTGATGAATGGAGGGATGTCGCTGGTGGCCTTTGTCCTGCTGAACGAATGTGTGGGCACCGCCTACTGGGCTCTCGCAGGTACTGCTGCAGCTCGTGCACATCGGGACAGCGTGAGGGGCTCCGGAAAAACCTTGCACATTTTACCAGATGAATAAATAAAAAAGAAAACAAAAATGCATCAAAGGAGAAAGGGAACAAGGGGTGAGGAGAGACGGCACAAAAAGCAAAAAGAACAGAAGGAAAAACTGGAAACAAAGCTTTTGTAAATAAAGAGGGGAAATGGGGCTGAAGGGAGGAGAGGGGGATAGGGGAAAAAAAAAGAGAGAAGCAAGATATGTCATGTCCAGGTACCAGTCTCGGTGATGAATGTTATCACTATGTAGATCTAAAATGAACCAATGAAATAAAAAGAAAAAATGCATATGAGTGAGGATGCGTGTGAGACAGCGCTGTCTCTCCTTAATGCCCAGGGCCCCAGGGCCAGCAGCATTCCTGAGCATCTTTTACATGCCAAGTGCCACATTAGAAAGTGACATTTATCTGTAATATCTTCAGAACTTCCTGTGAAGCATTTCTGCCTTCTCTGTATGGATAAGGAAGCTGAACCTCTGAGAGGGAGGTGACACCCAGGTCATGACTGACAAGGCCTGCTGCCGCCCAGGGCTGGCTGACACTGGAGCACACATCTTCCCGCTGTCCCTCCTCAAGACTGTCCTTGTGGGACTTCATCATGTCACTCACTAGGCCTGGTCAACCTGGGATTTCAGCCTGGTGTTTTGCAAGTTGTCCCGGCTCTTCTCTTCAGCCAGGAGACAAAGATAGACCCTGCGCTGTGTCTACACCTGTGGAGGGGCTGTAGCGGAAGGGTGCCAAGGATTAGCTCCACGCTAGACAGACAGGCTTCCTGTTGGCCCCTCACACACTGTGTTTTGTGATTTGTTTCCTCTAGAGCAGTTTCAGAGACTTTGGGGATGAGTTCCTTTTTTCCTCTAGTTCAGCTTCTCAGCTAGGCCTCGTGAGCAAACCTCATTTGAGTTTTCATTTTTCATGGAGAGTTCAATGTCATTTATATCATTTTCTGTTTTGGTACTGGAGACCGAACGCAAGGCCCTGCGCAGACTGAGGGCCCAGAAGATCTGTACCTCTGAGCTGCAGCTCCAGCCTTAACGTCATTTTTCTGAATCGGGCTCAGACTTGCCAAGATTTCCAAGGACTCAGCGGAGCGACCGTTGCCGCTCACTGCACACAGACCGCTGCAGGCAGGCTTTCTCTTCCGTAGTTTTGGCTGACCCGGAGCCTGATGTCTGCCTACACTGAGCAGCGTAACTACACATTTCTCATGCACCTGTACGTTTCTCTATTAAAATGACATTTGACTTCAGTTCAGTAAAATTGCTCTTGTGAAAAAGATGTGTTTCACCCTCCCCATGCCAGATTCTCTCAGGGTTTTTCCTGTTCTGTTGCACACAGTGTGTGAAAAGAAAGACGTCTTGTTCCCTTGTTCCCTTGCCAGTCCCCTAAAGCCGCTGAAAAGATTCCTGTTGAAGGGCTTTAACCTCCCTCTCTTGGCTTTGAAGCAGGGTTAAGACGAGGCAATTAAAATTTCTGTAGCCAAAAAAAAAAAAAAAAAAAGAAGAAAGGAGAGGGGGAAAAAAGCACTAGTGCTGGAGCCAGATGGTTGCACAATTCAGTGTGAGGAGAGGAGGGCAAGGGTGCTCCCTGGAGGCCGAGATTCGCGGTGCACAGGAAGCAAGGGCAGGCCTGAGGTAGCCTGAGGCTCCTCTCCCTGAACCCGAGACTTCCACTGAATTCTGTCCTTGGCCTTTCTTTTCAAGTTGATTTCTTTCCAGCCCTACCTTGTAAACCTCTGTGATTTCTAGTATGTTAATATAAAAGTCCAAAGGTCCATAAACAGTTTTTAAAAAAACACTACACATACCATTTTTAGTAGCCCAGAATTATAGTATTTGATAAGTTCAGGGTTTTTTTTTGTTTTGTTTGTTTGTTTTGTTTTTTAGCAGAACCAGGGTTTGAACTGAGACCCTTGTACTTGCCAGGGAAGCACTTATTCTACTGAGCCATCTCCCTGGCCCCTTGATACTTTCAGTTTTTAAACTAATTTCTTGAACCACATAACTTACAGCCTTACCATTATCTGTGGCTCCATGGCTTATCCCTGTGGTCATTTCCAGGCACAGAGGTACAGCTCCCATGTGATTGTCTGCTGACCCATCGAATAAAACATACTGCTTTCTTTCCTTCTAAAATTGTCATCTTCTTGTTGGCTTCTGCCTACATAATGTCACCACAGTATTTAAGGTCACCACACTAGATATTGTAGAAACATATCTGATGCCTGTCCTGGCCAGATGATACCAGTCCTGACTGATAGTGAAGAAGAGTAGGCTCTGAAGAGCCTGTACTAAAAGAGAAATCTTGTGACCGAACAGGCTCTGGTGCCCGGCATCACAGATGGCAGCTAGCAGGAATCTAGATGCTTCTCTGCTTCCCATTTCTCAGTGCAAGATGGGCTGAGCAGGTCCAAGTTCAGGATTGAAAGTCCTGGGTAGGAGTCTCCCGGGTCCACCCTGCAGCTAGAGGGGTTCTGATTGGCAGCTTATACCTGAATGACAAAGATGAAGTCAGATGGCACCAGTTCTGCAGAGAGTGGGATTAGAGGGCTTTTGGTGAGGGGAACTGAGGTAAAAAACATTCTCCAGTGGGTACTTACAAGCAGAGAATTTCAGTTTTTTTTTAAATTTTTTTTTCTTTTTGTTAGTACATATAAGGGGCCCGACCCAGATTATAATAGGACAATAGAGCATTTCATATAACATGCATTATTTTTGTGTCTGAAGCTAACAGAAACTACCCGGTAAAGTAGGTGTTGTTATTGCTCTTTCACCAGTGAGAAAACCGAGGCTCAGAGACATTTACTGGTTTGCCCAACGTCACACGACAACATGTGATAGAATGCGGGTTTAGGGTCCAGTGGCTTCGGTCCACTGAAGCCGTCCCACCCTAGCGCCAAGCAGCGGTATTCTGAATCCAGGGGCCATTTGCTGCAGTAATGAATGAGTCAGGGATGTTGCTTATTTTAGATTTCTAGGGAAATCACACTGTCTCTGTTTCATCACTCGTCGGATCATGTATGCCAAGCACAGCCCTGTCGCGTCAGTTCCCTTTTTGGGTTCCACTGGGGCAAGCAGTCATGCTGCAGCGGTGAACTGTGGATGGCAGTTGGAGAAAGCCTTTTCTTTTCAGAATTATTGTGGCTAGCTTTATAGTAAGGCCATCAAAGCCCTGCTGCGGTGCTCTGCCCTCAAAACTGCCTTTCTGTAGAAGAGAAAATGGTAGAGAATTCAGACCCTGCAGTGAGACAGACCTGGGGACAGGCCCTGGCCTTGCCACTTATACCTCCGTGTCCTTGGGGAGTTCGCCTTACTCTCTCTGAGTCATTCCCTTAGTTTAGTACGCAATAAATAATGGTACCTGCCTCTTAGAACAATGCATGCCAACCATTGTACTCAAGAAATAGCTGCTCAGTAGACTAATAATGCTAATAGCAATGTAGGAAGTATATCAGACACAGGGAAATTTGCAAGGATACAGGATAAGCCACTGTGTTTAATGTCTTTCTCAATACTTGCTTCAAACCAATGTAAGATTACTTAGAGTTCCATGAATGATATTTTTCCATCATTGTGCTGACAAAAATCCGTGCTTTGGAAAGTATATTCTACTTGGGAGAGACAGGCGAGAAACAAATAAATGTCAACTGTCTTACAGCTGATGCTTATAAATTACGTAAGGAAGTGTGCTAGAGAATTAGAGAATGGGCTGTGATTTAGGAGAACGATTTCAAGGATAGACTCTTGTAAAGATGAAGAGGAGCATTAAAATAACCACATGACCTGAAAACCTTACTACTCATGTGGCAAAAATAGCTCCAGGTCTCAGCCCCACACACTCCCTGTCACCTGGAACACGCTTAACCCATCACTTTTGCCACATTCAGAAGCAGTTCCGGAAGTCCTTTATTGTGAATGCCCGTGGTTGTGTCATCTGGCTGCCTCCGTGTCGTAAACTGAATCATAATGTTGACAGTGATTTCTGTGAAATAAAATCCCCGTGGCCCATCTTCATGTGCTTTATTCACTAGATCTGCACCTTTGGGTCCTCAGAGTCAAAATGACCACAAAAGGTCCACTGCTTCTGAAAGTGGCAAGAATGACAGGATAAGTACACATGGGTGTGGGGGGGAGCAGGGGATTAATGGCAATGTGTCTTTAATGTGTCTGAACTATTTTTAAATTTTAAAATTCAGTTTAAAAGTTTAAGACAGGGCGTGGTGTTGTGCGCCTGTAATCCCAGCTCTTGGGAGGCTGTAAACAGGCGGATCACTAAGAGTCTGATCTAGTAGTGAGACCCTGAACACCCTGTAGACCCTTCCCTAAAGTACAAAAAAAAAAAAAAAAGTTATAAACTCACTGCATTTAATGAGCATGCCTTGTGGTGGCATTTTCCGATGCCGAATGTCCATGTCGAGTTTTCCGTTCTGCGCTGCCTCTCACCTTCACCAGGGTAAGGCAGGCACCTCGGAAGGATGGGATCAGCTCTGGGACTCGGGGTTAGGAATCATGTGCAGACCCTGCTTCCTCCAGTGACCGCTCTCTTTCTCCTGAATTAGGGTCCATCGGCGGCCTATTCTTTGCAGTCGGCATCGCCCAGTATGCCCTGCTGGGGTACTTCATTCGCTCCTGGAGGACTCTGGCTGTTCTGGTTAATCTGCAGGGAACGATGGTGTTTCTCTTATCTTTGTAAGTAGTTTTTCTTCTTAAAGTTTTAATTCAGGCTTGCCAGATAGATGAGTGGATTAAAGCACTTGTTTAGGCAGACACAAGGGCCCGGGTTCGATCCCTAACCCTCTGTGCCGGCTCCGCCCCAGGGGCACACTGAGACAACAGCTGAGACTGGGCATGGTGGCGCGCCTGTAATCTCAGCTCTTGGGAGTCAGTAGCCAGATCACTACGAGTCCGATCTAGTAGTGAGGCCCTGAACACCTGGCAGACCCTTCCCTAAAATACAGAAAAAATAAATAAAGTTTCAATTCAGTAAATGGAAGCCGTCTCTAGAGACTTCGGGTCAGTGACTAGAGTTATTCCCTTTCAGGGCTTTGCCTGCCTTAAGGTTGGGGGAAGAGCTAAACTCTAAGCAGTACTACAATTCTTGGCAGCTCCCGGGAAGAGAAATGTTGCTCAATTAATTCAGAGTGCAGGTACCCTTTGTTTAAGGCACCCTGTCAGGGGAATGCATCACAGCCTTCAAATTTCTAACCTGGATCAACTTCTTTTTAAAGTTAATGCCTAAAGTTAAAAGATACGCATGCAGGATCTGACTGTGGGCTAGGCGTGTGATAAGTTGTGACATTGTGTAAGGGGTTTTTTCTTTTGTTTTTTTTTTTTGTTTGTTTGTTTTGTTTTTTGCTCCTTTATGTCTTCAGGGCACTTTTGGCTAGTTGGAGTGTTGTGGGGATCAAACTACAGTAATCTGAGGCTGACAGGTTTGTGGAAGCAGCCACTTAAAAAACTGAGCTAGGGCCAGGGCCCCAAATTTTATACTTCTTTTTTTTTTTTTTTGCGGAACCAGGGATTGAACTGAGGCCCTTGCGCTTGCCAGGGAAGCGCTTATTCCACTGAGCCATCTCCCCGGCCAGTTGTGACATTGTAGAGCCAAATCTTCGTTGAATAGGTAGTAACAGTGTCCTGTTCTACAGGGGACTCTCAGTTCGGGGACCCTACATGTGAATTCTGAAAGTGTCTCAGATATAAGAAGGATCCTTAGAACACAGGGACTCAGCGCAGTATGAGGATGAGTCTGTGGTCAAAGCAAAACTCCACAAATAGCTTCCCCAAAGGTCACACCAACTTGAGCCCATGTCACCACAGCAGCTTATGTGGCCTGTGACAAGTTTTTCTTCCTTGGAAATTTCAGATTTCTAATTTTAATCATTAACATCTTTGGTATAAACACAATTTTCAGCTCAAGGTACCAGCATTCTTTTGTGCCACAGAGTGACACAAAATAAAAGATTACTTTTCTTTTTTTTTAAATGTTTTTTTTTTTAAGTGTGTGTGTGTGTGTGTGTGTGTGTGTGTGTGTGGCCAGCTCAGCCCACCAGGGGGCAGGGCTGGCTGGCATGTCGTGCTGGGGGATCGAACCGTGGTCCCTGTGCTTTGCCAAGCTTGTTCCAAGTAGGTGCTTTAGACCACTGAGCCATCTCGCCAGCCCAAAAGATTACTTTTCATAGCTTTTATTCATAAGCTTTTTAATTGAGGTCTGGCAGAGATTGAGCCGAAATTTGTTTTCATATCGTCTTTAAAAGCAAGAACATTGTTATGTACAGAAATGAACACAGAAATAGCAGCAGTAATTTATTAGCTTATGTATTGTGAAGCTTTGAAAGTAATCAGTGGTACCTAACATAGTATCTTGAGTTAATAAGCATTCATGTAAATATTAATAAATGAGTGTTCTTTTCAGGTACTTAACGAAGCTCACGCTTCTCCCCGCAGCCTGGCTCTCTCCTCTCCTACAGCGGCCCAGAATCAGTCGACCTTTCCTTTTCTGCGTGTGCTCTGGGGTAGCTACTCCTTAGAACCAGAAGGACCTGATTTCATTTCCTTACTGGGAATGAATTTAAGTTAGGCACCATAGAAATCAGAAGAGAAAAGATGGGTGAGACTTAAATACATACTGAGTCACCGAGTCCCTGGGCCCCGGAGCGGAAGGCTACCCACACACACAGCCTCTGCTGGACCTTTCCTCTCACCTGCCCAGTGTCCTCCGCTCTCCCAGGCTCACCAAGCTGCACATCGTTCCCAGTGTGGACCTGTGCTTCTCCGCTCCTGACTACACTCGGTGCTGTGCTGGCTTTTCAACGTCCTCCCTATTTCTGATCCTTTAATCCTCAGCCACCCTCATGGCTGAGCTGTGCGGTCCCCAAGCTTTCGCCGGCCCTGCTCTGGTCCCAAGTCGATCTTTGTCTCACGAATTCCTCCGCAGGTAACGCGGGCCTTTGCATGGCCCTTGTATCTCTGCCTTGGCGGAAGCTCCATCTGCTTGAACCCAGAGCCCTCAGACAGCAGCGGGCTCTTTGCTCTGGAACTGTACTCCCTCACCCCCACCCCCACCCCCATCCCCCGCAGTAAAGCCACAGCCTTTCAAATAGTAGGGTTTTTTGTGCACTGGGCGAACATTTTGTAATCACTTTCCTACCTAGCAATCAGCAGATGTCTGTGTGTCCACAGAAGCGTTTTTACAGAGCTTTAAAAATTCTTATTTTCATGATACTTGAATTTGATTGAACTTTTTGGTACTGGGGATTGAACTCAGGACCTTGCAGTTGTTCCACAGGCGCTTAGTCTGCTGCGCTGTCTCCCCAGCAAAGGACATCAATTTTTTTTTTTTTTTTTTCCGGAACTGGGGATTGAACTCAGATCCTTGAGTTTGCCAGTCAAGCGCTTATCCTACTGAGCCATCTCCCCGGCCCCATGATACTTGAATTTGAGTAAGGGCATGCTGCTCCACAGAAGGCAGTGCTTAAAGGCCTACTTTTGTCTCCCTGTTTTGTCAGTGTTTTTTATTTTTTATTTTTTGGCGGAACCAGGGATTGAACTTAGGCCCTTGCGCTTGCCAGGGAAGTGCTTATTCCACTGAGCCATCTCCCGGGTCCCTGTCTCCCTGTTTTGTATGTATGGTTTTCATGTGGCAGAGCGCACATCCCCATATCTGCCCACAGAAAACGGTGATTGTTTGTGTACATGAACTGTTGGCCTTTCAACATGCAAAGAAACACAAGGTCCTGAATTTGCATGACCACTATAGATTTTCCAATGAAAAAAATCATTTAATAACTCAATCAATGTTCCAAAACCTAAATATCTTTCAAATGTCATCTTCAAAGATGATATGCAAAGTTCTAAAATGAATATTGATGCTTATCAACAATTCTGAAAACACAGAATATCTTATTCAGTGTTAGGGATGAAGTGCATTATCCAAAGTAGCGGACCATTAATATTTCGGTGTATTCTTATTGGCTCCTTTTCCTCCTTCCAGTCCTATCTACATTTAATTTTTATTGTCATATCTTTTCACTATATAGCAATCAGAGCAGTCTTCTACGTCCTTTTAAATTTTTCAGATTGAATTGGGTAATTTAGGCAGTAGGGCATGTGTGGCTGTGGACACAGGTAGGGTCAGTTGATTGATTAGCAGATGTAACTTTCAACAGAATAGTGTGGTCCTTTATTATTTACTTGCCTGTAAGTAATGTAATCAAACGGCAGTGAGGAGGTGAATAAAGGGATTTTTCCAAGATGTCATAGACAGCCTTTGTCCTTAGTTTTGTTGGCAGTCAAATGTTAGGCATGAAGGGTCTCTTCCTCTCTGTGACAAAACTCCTAGGAAAATTCCAGACTTTGTCTTAGGAGTCTGCCTCCCAACACCTGTTACATTGCTTTGTATGAAATGGGAGCTCTCATTAAAAGGTTATTGACAGGCTGGCCATCCATTCAGCATCCGAAGCCCGTAGAGCTTGTTGCTAATTCATTATCCTTTTTAAAAGGCATGGGAAATTCTCAAAATACCCTTAAATAGCTGATATTATTCATCTGAGTCTTATTTTAGGCCAAAAATGTCAAATTAGATCAAAGAATACTTGACATCATATCTGGTAAGCAAGGTTTTCATGTTCCCGCCATGGTTTTGTCTTTGAGAAATCCTCCAACATGATAAAAAGATAAGAAAAACACATGTGTAAGCCTTAGAACTGGGTGAAGATAGCAGTGACAATATTTTATGGTCATATTAGAAAATACCTGTTGCTTAGTGCCTAGAAATGAACCTGAATATAACTTGTATTCTTTAAGGTCTTAGTGGATCATGAAAGGTCATCAGGACATAATAAAGCTGGTATGTTGGGTATCAGATATTTTGAAGTAGTAAGAAATAACTGAGATGTCATACACTTTTATTTCTATGCATAGTCTTAAAAAAAAAAATCTCTTTCCTAAATAACATCACTGACATGTTAAAAATACACTCCCAGGGTCAGCTGAGTGAGGCGGAAGAGGTGCTCTACCTCATTGCCAAGAGGAACCGCAAGCTTAAGTGCAAATGAGTTAAAAATCCTCAGAATGTGAAAAACCTACTATCCCCTCCATATTATGCTGACTACAGCTGACTAGGATTCTAATCTGTGCTTTCTGAAGAATTTACATTATTTAGTTCTATAAACTTGCCATTCAACTTAAAGGGCAACTTCAATTTTCATTAGATTTAACAAATATAAGATAATTTTATATAAAACTAAATGCAAGCTAGTTTTATTGGTGTTTCAGAAGCATGTCCTTGGTTTGTATTGCTAAATAAAGCTGCTTCAACATTGGCACCTGTGGAAAGTAGCCTTTTTGTCTCTCTGGTTCATATTTCATTGGGAGAATTAGGCTTTAAGTGTAAGCCACAAGCAGCTGTGGAGAAGGCCTCCAAGTTCTGAGCGGGTGATTTCTCTCCCACCTACACGTGCACCTATATGAATACACAGCCTTTAATGACATCTCTTTCAGATTCATTCCTGAATCACCTCGTTGGTTATACTCCCAGGGTCGGCTGAGTGAGGCAGAAGAGGCGCTCTACCTCATTGCCAAGAGGAACCGCAAGCTTAAGTGCACGTTCTCACTAACACATCCGGCCAACAGGACCTACAAGGAGACCGGAAGTTTCTTGGATCTCTTCCGTTACCGGATCCTCTTAGGACATACTCTGATCCTGATGTTCATCTGGTGGGTATATGTGAGGGGTGTTGCGTCAATCTTTTTTTTTTTTTTTTTTTTTTTTTTTTTTTTTTTGGGGAACCAGGGATTGAACTCAGGCCCTTGCACTTGCCAGGGAAGCGCTTATTCCACTGAGCCATCTCCCCAGCCCCTCGGTCTTTAACATAGGTTGCTAAAGTAAAGATTCTTGGCATTCTAGGCCATCTTCGGATTTATGGAGTTTTACTTCCTGTCAGCATGAGGTTGTTTTTCCCCAAATGAGGCCCCTGTCCCTTAGGACTGGTGAACACCTCTGCTTCTGCAACCCTACTTCTTGGCAGACGATGGTGCCTGCAGGAGGTTTACTGAGTTTGAGTAAGTAGACATCAGAAACTCATCTTTGCTCATGAGGTGCTTATAAATATGTAGGGCCTCACCCTCCAGGGGGAGCAAGAAGGAAACTGAACAGTTTCTGCACAGGACTTGAGAAGTGCCTGCTTTTGGGTGTGGCCTTAGGCAGGTTCTCAGCACAATCCAGCAGCAGCTCCCGGGACCACAGTTTGTATGACATCCGGTTTACTAACTCATCTCAGGGGGGAAGTGTCATCCCTTGTGCAGCTGGGATCCCAGGACCTTGAAGCAGTGGGTCCAAAGCTAGAGGTCAGGTCACTGATTAGCATTCCCTGAACCTGATTTTCTGGTGCTTTAGCTTAAGCCACCCATCGCTCAGAATGCTCTCAGGGTTAATGTAAGCTGCATTCGGTGGTTCCAGATGATTCCATTCAAAGGATCAAGTAGAGAAAGGGGAGAGATAGATGGATGCGTACAATTTATGGACTGCGTGTGCACGTTCTGTTAAAATACCGCAAATGTTATTTGGTCCAGTCCAGGGCAGGATCGTCCTAGGTGCTGACCTATCGGATGGTTCTGTTTTATTGCTAAGTGCAGTATTGACTCTGAAGAATGCGTGGGAACCTACACTCTCCCGGGAAGATAGAGGAGGGTGACGTCAGCTGAGAACAGTGTTGTATGTGTAAAGCTGAAAAGAACACTTGATGGGAAATAAGAAACTGAGACGATATTTCCATGTTGTGTTTCTCTTTTCCTGCCCACACACTGGCTTCTGCCTGTGTGATCAAGGGCCATGTCCCAACAGCTGCTGCCTTCCCCACAGAACCAGCAGATCCATAAGTGATGAAAGAAGGGCAAGCTAGGGGGTGCACGATTAAGAGAACCTCGGAGAAGCAGACCAGCAACATTATGTAGGAACTGCTGCTTCGAGATCCTTTCTATTGAAAAGCAAATACTTGTGTAAAGTATAGTGAGGTGTTTAGAGCTCTTTAAAATTCTGTGTTTGTGGACAAGCAAACACTCTGCTTTGGAGGAACTACTTGTCACAGATTATTTACTGTTTTCATTTTTAATTTGTTTTTGGTTTTTTTCTTGGTATATTAATTTTTCCTGAGTATATCTAGGTTTTGGCCTTCACATGATCTTTTTAAAACCTCGACTTGGAGCCAATGAGCTTGTCTCTGTGTATTTTGTTTCTTACACAGCACTTCTTAAATAAACTTTCCCTTGGCTCAATATGTTAAAACATGCAGTGAGAGAGACAATGTCATTCCAAATATTGTCGTTCTTTTTGAAGACGCTATAAAATCCTAAATCCTTTCCTGTGGGTTTGTCATTGAAGGAAGCTCTAACTGGAGAGTAAAATTAGACCTCTGTGTTTAATATCTCCTTTGGTTATTTCTATAATACTGTTGTTTTAAATAGTTCTTTGATGCTCTAAATATACTGTTAAATATTATGCAAGCACCTTAAATTTTGTGTGGGGCATATAAAGAGGGTTAAAATGATTTTAATAGCTGCGGTTGGGAATCCCAGCAAGCGGCTCTGCCACAAAGGCAGCTTGCACGGCAGGGGCCCATCCGTGGCCGCGTGGGCTCTTGTCCATTCACTGCCAGCTGGTACCTAAATTCCCCATTGTTCCGAACTGGCTTTGTTTATTCTTGGCGTTGTTTGTCCGGCCTTGACACCATACCAACTTGGTTTACATAGTTATACTTTCTTGACTGACATTGCTGCCCTGGAATTGCTGGGGTTTTATAATTATTACCAGTGCATCTTAATTGTAGAGTAATAGATCTCAATGTGACATTTTCATGTTGTATGTATATAAGACACTTTGCCCACATCCATCCTTCCCACTGCCCTCCTTTCCTTCTCAGCCTCCCTCCCCCACCCTCTCCCTTTTCTCTAATAGCCTACTTGCATATTAGAGTGGGTACTTCTGTTTTAAATGCAGAATAGAAACACACACACACACAGACACACACACACACACACACACACACAGAGGCAACCATTCAGAAATACCGTAGCATCGTGTAAGAGTAAAGTCTCTCTTGCAGGTAGAAAGCACTTTAAAAAACATTTCAGAACACTGCATAGATTTCAGTTTATTTAGCCTGAAGCCACAGCACCCAGGCGATAGGGAGCTAATTCACGGACACCTTGGAGGTGCCCCCTGCACCTAGAGAGGCTGGGTACTTTAGAAATGGTGCCCATAGATACACTTAGAGCTGTTCACAGGGCCCGTACGCAGGTCACCCTCCCAGAGGAGCCTGGCCTTTTGTGACCTCGTTGTTTCTTCCCTCTGGTAAGACCAGTGCTGAAAAGCATGTGGATTGTAGGGGGCTGGAGAGCTGGTCACTGCAGCCTGCAGGCGACCCGCTGGTGGGCCAGGCTTTCCTCAGGCCACATTACCAAGTCATCTCCTGTGGACTTTCTCCACGGGAGACCGACTGCAGAGTCATTCTCTAACAGCACAGCAACTGCTATAAGCAAGTGTCCCATAAAGGTTGAGTTAACTAAGGTAAGAATTAGGCAAATAGCTCGGTGGATTAAAGCACCTACAAGCGGGTGCAGGGGTCAGGGGTTTGATCCCCAGGGCCTGTTGTGCTGGCCCGCCCCTGGGGCACACTGAGACAGCAATGGAGACTGATCATGGTGGTGCTCGCCTGTAACCCCAGCTCTTGGGAGACTGTAAACAGACGAGTCACTAGGAGTCCGATCTAGTAGTGAGACCCTGAACACCCTGTAGGCTCTTCCCTAAAATACAGAAGGAAAAAAAAAATGAGGTCTTTGTTTTCTGTTTGACGCAGACATGCTTGAGAAGGCACAAACAGTGCCCTTCCTGTTGCCAGGGCTGGCCATCCATTTCCCTGCTGTCACAGGCAGATGTAAAGCACGGCCAAAGCCCCATCATGCTTTTGTTTTTTTTCTGAGAATAGACATTTAGATGAAGACAGAAAGCCTAGCAGGACAGGCAAGCTTACTGCTTATAGCAGATTGCATTGTATTGAACCTGTGCTATTTTAATGTTCTCCGGTAATTTCTTTTTTCTTTTTTCTTTTTTTTTCCTCCTAGCAGTTTCTCATGTGCTTCTTACGCCTGTTGTCCTCTTGTCTCTCGCCTCCCCGTCCCTTGGCTTCCAACTGCAGGTTCGTGTGCAGCTTGGTGTATTACGGGCTCACTCTGAGTGCAGGTGACCTGGGTGGAAATATTTATGCCAACCTGGCGCTGTCGGGCCTCGTAGAGATCCCATCCTACCCTGTCTGCATCTACCTGATTAACCAGAGATGGTGAGTTTGGATGAAGTGAAGTCACTGTTGTAGCTCAAAAATCGAATGACAGCGAGGCAAGTCCAAAAGGTAAAGAAGCGCTTTATTTTAGCTGGTACCCAGCGGCAACACCCGGCACCAAGTGCCTAAGTGCGCACTGAAGTGGGGGAGCGTGGGGTTTATAAAGCTTAAAACCACAAAGCAGGCGGGGGAGAGGGGAACAACTCGGGAAGTTCAAAAAGTCATGGCGTCTGTTGAGACTAAATATGGTTATAGGTCTGGGGAGGGCTTGGGAAACAGAAGTCACACTGGAACTCAAGGGTGGGATGGGGGCTTCAGGAAACAGGTGTTCTGTGAGACAAAGCACATATCGGAACTCAAGGATGGGATGAGGGGCTTGGGAAGCAGGAAGTCACATTTTACAGCAGCTGACATGGTTCACTAAGACGGGCGCATACAGAACAGGATGGCGACGCTTTGGTCAGGTTATAACAGTCACCATAGAGAATGCACACCTGTGACACACTCCCACACTCCTGGACACAGATGCCTGCATGTGGCACTCTTTGTCCAGAGACAGTATCCACTGATCCCTTCGTGATTACTCTCTTTGAGACCAAATTCAGTTAGTGTATTTTAGTGTAGTATTTCTTGACGGTCATGTGTTTCCGGTTTTATAAAGATTTCAACTCAGAGGGGCTGGAGAGATGGCTCAGTGGAATAAGCACTTCCCTGGCAAACACAAGGGCCTGAGTTCAATCCCCAGTTCTGCCAAAAAAAATAAATTAAATAAATAAATAAAAGATTTCAACTTGGGGCTGGGGAGATGACTCAGTGGAATAAGCACTTCCCTGGCAAGCACAAGGGCCTGAGTTCAATCCCCAGTTTCAAAAAAAAAAAAAAAAAAAAAAGATTTCAACTCATTAAAAGACACTGCCATCAGAAGGGTCTTGAGGGCCAGCCAGATAGCTCAGCAGATTAAGGCACCTGCTTCAGCAGGCGCAGGGACCCCGGCGTGCCATGCCACACCCCTGGGGTGTGCTGAGACAGTGATTGAGACTGCGCCTGGTGACACGTGCCTGTAGTCCCAGTGCTTGGGAGGCTGAAAACAGGAGAATCACTATGAGTCCAATCTGTGTAGTGAGATCCTGTAGTCCTGTACTAAATACATTTTTAAAAAATGAAAGGAAGGAAGGTAGGTAGGGCAGTCTTGAGCACGGTGGTATCCCAGTTCAGGAACGTCATTTGTTCTACAGTTTTGGTAAAGATGACCATGTTTTTGTTTCTGTGGAAAACATGGGCCACAGATGTTTGTCACCCAGTGCCTTTGCAAACAGAATCAAACATTTGCCAAACGCTTCTGTTTGTAAACCAAATTGTTCACAAATAAAAGTATTCATGAACTGCGGTTCCACTATAGTCTATGTGTAAGAAATGGGATTGTTAGCTACATGATCAAGTCAGTTAATA
>NW_004524716.1:1907823-1929162 GCF_000260255.1 Octodon degus | reverse complement strand
TGTTTTTGTTTTTGTTTGTTTTTTGTGGAACCGGGGGTTGAACTCAGGCCCTTGCACTTGCCAGAGAAGTGCTTATTCTACTGAGCCATCTCCCCGGCCCTGCACTTGCTTAGGCAGATACAGGGACTTGGGTTTGATCCCCGGTGTGCTGTGCCAGCAACACCCCTGGGGCGCACTGAGGCAGCGATTGAGACTGGGCCTGGTGGCTTGTGCCTGTAATCCCAGCACTTTGGGTGGCTGAAAACAGGAGAATTACTACAAGTCTGATCTGTGTAGTAAGACCCTGTAAACCCTGTAGACGCTGTACTAAATACAAAATAATAATAATAACATATTATACATATGAAGTTCCTCTAAGCAGGATGACAACTGAGGAGACTAGAAAGACTTTTCTTAATTCCTAAGACCCATTTTGTTGAGGGGAGGAAAACATCCCGCTTTTGCCAATCACAGTCAGTGGCATAATTTGAAATAAAACCTTTTCAAAATTATTTTACAGAGAAACTTTTTGGCTATTTTTTAAAGATCATTTCCATTGTTCAATCCTTGACCAACGCAACTAAAAAGCCTGTTCTGTACAAATTTGGGATTGCTTGGGTTGGTTCCGTTTCTCATTTTTCAGAGATTATTCTAGCCCAGAACAGGCTTCCTTCAGCCCTGCACTCCATGCTGTCTACATGATGTTCTAGCTGAGGCCGTTGTGAGTGGCAGGTGTGAGCCCTGTCCCCTTGGGGTCTTTAATCTCAGAGAGCACTCCCGATGCCCCTGCTGCCTGCTCTGCTGACTGTGGCTTACCGCCATCAAGGCCCAGGACCCAGGTCAGACCCTGCTCAGGAGTCTTTCCCAGCGTCCCCGGCTGTGCCACCTGCCCCTCCTTGCTGCAGTAGCCTCCCGTGCTCGCCTCTGCCGCCACTGCCAGTGCTGGAAGGACGGTGTGCGGAGAGTACCCTGTGTCACACATCCCTAACGCCTAGCACCGTCTGTGTCATTTGAAAGTCATTCCATATTGGCTTTAAATTAAGCAAAATAACCTGGAAAAGAAGACTCAGGCATTTTCCTGTCTCCCAGCAACTTCCACTCTAAGCCATGATTAAAATCTTACGGATGCTGTCTTTCGAGCCAGACGACCTGAGTTCAAGGCTGGGTTTAGCCCCAAGTTAGTTTTATGATTTTGCCAAGTTCTGTCCTTAGACTTGTGTCACAACTATCCTCATGGCAGGGATTACAAAATTCCCCTGCCAAAATTGATATCAAAATTACAGGTAATGCTGAAGTTCCTAGCAGGATACACGGCATGTAGCTGGCCCCTAGCAAGCAACACTTACTAAGGTTAATATATTTCTTTCAAGTATAGAGCTCTTATTTTAAAACTACTTTTTAGTGTGAAATACATTTTGCTTCATTTTAACCCACTGTGTGACATATTTTTCCACTTGTATTTTTAAGAAAAAGGGAGGTTTTTTAAGTGTTTAAAAGTTTTAACTCAGTACATTTGAGACAATCAGAAAGTGAAAGGAGCTCGAGGACTCTGTTCTCCTTTTCAGTTTCATTTTCTGGAAAACAGATGATGTAACAAAGCATGCCCATGACTTTATGGTTAGGATTAAATAAGATAATAGGTGGAAAGCATTTAAGACGGTGACAGGAACATAGTGAACCTCTTTAGAAATGAAAGAGGCATATCCCCTTTTTAGTATGTCACTTAATCCTTTCACTGAGTGAGTTTCACCTTTTAATGAAACTGAGGACATTTAAACAAGAAGGTTGGGGAGAAGGAGCAGATTAATTTATACGATCCTTACGAGACATGTGTAATTTGTTTGTATCCCTTAGGTTTGGTCGGAAGCGGACCTTAGCAGCATTTCTGTGTCTGGGAGGCCTGGCTTGTCTTGTTGTGATGTTTCTTCCAGAAAAGAAAGGTATGCCTCACCAATTTCTATGAGAGTTTTGAACAGCAATTTTACGACAATGAATCTCAGTAGAGACGAGACCCTACCGTATGCCGGGCTTCATTTCTGTGATTGTATATGATTTAGCAATTGTGTGGGGTACAATGAACCAGACTCTTTCATTGCCTAAAGTATCCTCTGGGTGAATAATGTGCTTAGAGGTGTGGTATTAATTTTTGCAGGCTATTAAGTTACCATCTGGGATAGCTGGGATGCGGCTAGGTGATGCTACAGTTGCTTGTTTGCTGATGAGGACTAGTTAGTTCGGCTCAGAAAAAAGCTTGACCCAAGGCCAAAGAGTACACTGCTCCTTCCTGCCCGCCCGTCACCAGACTGGGGTTGAGAGACGCTGCTCCTCAAGGGTGGTTTTGGCAGCCCCGGTGTTTTCCTGAACTCCAGTCACAACTAAGAGCAATATTCACTGGATGAACATGCTCTTAGTCTTGTGTAAAATGTGAACAGAACACTTGTAGGTGTCTATATACATTTGTAGCCTTGCTGTACAAACGCCGCTTCAAAACATGGCCCTTTGATACCACGTCCATCTGATTCCTGCTCCTGTGTAGAATTTCTGTAGAACCTACAGATTTTCAGCTTTCTCCCCACGGCACACCTGAGGCATGCCAGCTCCCGCGTCGAGAACCGTGGTTTTGGCAGTCGGTTTAAGTGAAGAGGAGTGTGTCATAGCAGCTCTGCGTGAAGGACATATGGCAGCACAGGACCCCTGTTGCAGGGCGGCTTTAGGATTTTGTAAGGGTTCTGTTACAGAGATTGGTAGGAGGTGGTTTAACCTAAAGCTTTTGTAGCTACTGCAAACGCAGGAAGCGTTTGTTTCCTATCAGAACGCGTCACGTTATCAGCTGCTCCTCCTGTACATTCCTTCTGGAGGCTTAGTTGTGGCAGCATCTGAAGAACAGAGCCTTGCAGGGCTGCCCGTTCTTATTTTGTAACCTTCCAATGTGTTTACTGTCCCACCGGTCACCTTGGGAAGTTCTCGCCTTGAATCCAGAGGGCAGATTGGTCAGTAGAGATTTGGCTTCATGTTGGAGAACAGCCCAGCATGATGGAATCATGAAAATTAGGAAGTCCAGTCAGGCTGCCCACGTCCTGCCCTCTGAGCACCTCGGCACCCTGGCCAGGCGAGAGGAAGGGAGCTCCTCAGCTGCCCATCTGGACTATAAGAACAAAGTGTCTTACGTGTTTGTTTTTGTCTGGAGCAAGAATGAAATGGGCATCAAGCCATGCTAGCTTTGTGCTCAGAAGAGTTGGCTTTATATAGGCAGCTTGGGAATTCAGTTGTTCTTACCCATCTTAGTCAAGTATTCTAGTTATATCATTATAGAGAAGCACTTTTCAGTATTGTTATAAACCCTCCCCCAGCCCATCACACATCCCCAGGCTAAGCCAATTCACGTCTTTCCTCCTTCCTCCTTGTTTACCTACTCCAGGGAACCCACCCCTAGGACTCTGCATGGCCCCTGCTGGAAAGGACCTCTTTTTTTATTTTAATGTATTTGGTTGTTGCAGGGTCTCTGTATGGAGCTCGGACTCATGGTGATCCTCCTGCTTTCAGCCTCCACAGTGCTGGGATTACAGGTGTTTGACACTATGCCTGCCCAGACTATTGCCTGCTCAGCCTGCCCTGAGAGCAGGGCTGGCGCAGCATGTGGTGCCAGGGATCAAACTGTGCTTCGTGCGCTTGCCTAAGCTTGCCTAAGCTAGCCTAAGCAGGTGCTCTAGTCTGCTGAGCTATCTCACCAGCCCCGAAAGGACCCCTTTTGTAAATAACAGAATAAAACTCCAGGGTGACAGCAGATGTCTGGACTCCCATCTAGAGCAGCGAGTGTCCCTGTGTTAGGAGAGCCTCTTGACCTCTTGGCTGACTCGGGGGACCCAGCACGAGCAAAGGCTCTGTGGAGTTTCTTTCATGCACTACGCAGGTGCCTCCGGAATATAAGACCTTTGCTATGCTCAGAAAAAGTGGACATCCAGTCTATTTTTAAAGACTTTTCTGGGAAATAAATTCTGTGATAACCCTGAGTAAATTACCTTCTATTTTTAATAACCATTACTGTAAGAATGAGCCTCTTCCATTGTAATTGAGCCCATTCCTCTTCCTTGCTTCATCATTAGACACAGAGAACAGACGGTCACTTTTTACTTTTTTTTCACCGCCCCCCATAATCTTTTCTATACTTGCAAGGAGTCGTCCAGCTTTTCCTGCATTTCTCTTCTTTAAGCTAAAAAAAAAAAATTGTTCTTTAAACTGTTTTTTAAGACATTCATCTTTGCTATTTAAAATATTATGTGAGCTTTCTTTCCAGCCTGCTTTTTGGACTTTTTATATAGGTGTTATAAAAGTTGTAATAATTCCCTATTGAGAAAAAGACCTGATAGCTAGAACAGTTCTGTGAGCCTTGAGAGAGAGCTTGGAGACCACTCCCTCCCTCACCGGTTTTGCCCATGTGCCTGCCTTTTCTGCACCCCAATGCCTGCACCCCTGCCTTCCACCAGCTCAGGTGCACCCCTCCTACAACCCCACCCCTGGCTTGCTTGGTTTTTTTTTTTTTTTTTTTTTTTTCAGTACTGGGAATGGAGCCCCAAACCGTAGCTCTGAGCTACATCCCTAACCTTGTTTCTCTTGCTGTGATTTTTTATTATTATTTTGAGACAGAGCCTCCTTGAGTGTCCTGGTTGCCCAGGCTGGGCTCACACTTGTACTTGTCTTGCCTCAGCCTCCTGGAATTCTGGGATTCCTGGTATGAACCAGGACACCTAACCTTGTAGCAGAAGATGCGCCCCACCCCCCAAGCCAGTATACTGCAGTTACAGTTCCTGTTACTTTTGTCTCTTAGAAGCTGCTGGTCGCTGCAATGCTTAGCTGGTCGCCATGCTGTGTGTCGTATAAACCAGTTCCCACCTGACAAGCCAGTTTGCCTCAGTACTTCCTGCTTGCTTATCTCCTAAAAGCCCTAGACCACCAGACAGCAGGACCTGCTATTCTGGGAGTGATCCCAATCAGGGCCTGTTGATGTAAATAAATCTGCCTCCAACTCCTGTGGCTGTCTCCGTTGCTGTCACCCTTGCATTCCTAGGTATCTGTCTACATCCAGTTTCTATTTTAGCATCTCTACGTGATTGCTGGTCTTTGTGCCTGAGACATTTGTGGATGCTGTAGGAGAGATGGCTAGTAAATTAGAAAAGATTTTTTTTTTTTTGGCATTTCTCAGGCTATGGTTTATAATTACAGTTGAGCAACCCCAGTCCGAAAATCCTAAATCTAAAATGCTTCGAACTCCAAACCTCTCTCAGCACTGACCTGATGCCACAAGTGGAAATTTCCGTGGCTGAACTTAAGCGAACTTACCGGTCGCGGTCAAAACACAAAGGCCCCGAAAATAGTGTATAAAACCCTCTCTCCTCAAGGGCAAGTAGAAGCTGGAAATTAATCAGCCTTGAAAACTAGAATTCAAAAATACCGGTCACAATGAGCCTTTCCTTTTTGCTCTTAGGCAGATGGTATTATACAACGTTCCAGTTACAGAAGGAAACTAGAGATCAGATTAGTCAAGTGACCCATCTAGTGTTACACAGCCAGTAGGAAGCATATTGAGCATTTCGGGTCTTTCTGATGCTGAAGTCAGTACTCTTCAGGGACTGCTGTTTTTCTCTCATAGAGTTTTTTTCGTGGAAGTCATTACAAATGAATTAACACTGCCTGATCAGGGTTAGTCCTTCACTCTTCAGCAGGCAGGAATGGGCTAGTGGGTCAGAGCCTGGACTATCACAGTGGTGAAGCTCAATTGTCAACTCACTGGTGAAGCTCATGGCAAGTGGTTGTGGTCCCGCCAGAAGTTCTGACTGCCGGGAAATCTGGGCATTTGCCAGGATGAAGAAGCCTCACGGTTGAAGGACTTCCCCTAGACCCAGCCTGGAGGATCAGATTAGTCATACCTCTTCCCTCAGCCTTGGTCTGCCCGTTCCTTGCTCTTTTGACTTCTCCAGAATCTCATTTACAAAGTTTTGTTCCTGAACAAGATCTACTTGGTAGCCTAAGAGAGCTTCTGGTCTAGTGAAGGAAATTAGTGATCAGCACATAACAATAAAATACAGTACCGTAGGGGAATGAGCCAAAAAAAAAAAAAGGCTATGGGAACTTGAACTTGAGGCCATGAGAGTAATGGAGCCCAGCTACTTTCCTGGGTTTGTTTTTTTTGTTTTGTTTTGTTTTGTTTTGTTTTGTTTTGTTTTGTTTTGTTTCAGAACCAGGGATTGAACTCAGGCCCTTGTGTTTGCCAGGGAAGCGCTTATTCCATTGAGCCATCTCCCAGGCCCTACTTTCCTGTTTTGAACAAGTATAAAACCAGACAAAATATATGTAGGAAATGGAGATTTTCAGGGCCAGCCAGATAGCTCAGTGGACTAAAACGCCTTCTTAGGCAGAGCGCAGTGGCCAAGGTTTGATCCCCGGTGTTCTGAGAGGGCGAATGAGACTGGGCATGGTGGTGCACGCCTGTAATCCCAGCGCTGGGGAGGCTGAAAACAGGAGAATCACTATGAGTCCGAGCTGCATAGTGAGACTCTGTACCAAATACATAAAATGAAAATAAATAAATAAAGCCTGAACAATATCTAAAGAAATACAATAAAATCCAGAGCCTAGTATGAAATAGTCACACCTTGTGGCCTCTAATAAAAATTAGCAGGTAGACAAGAAGGAAATACTTTGGACAGCAGGAGAAAAATAAAATCAAAATCAGAAGTGGCACAGATCGTAGAGTGAGGAGACACATTAAAGCAGAAAGTCTGTACTTTCAAATATTAAAAAAAAGTAGAGGAAACCAGTCAAGGTGGTACATGGCCTGTAATCCCAGCACTCAGGAGGCTGAGGCAGGAGGATCATTGCGAGTTCAAGACCAGCCTGGACTATAAAGTGAGTGAGCTCAAGGCCAACCTGCACTGCATAGCAAGAGCTTGTCTGTCAAAGAGACAAAAAAAGAAAAAAAAAAGAGGAACACATGATCATTACAAGCAGAGTAATTAAAGGTATAAGGAAGATATACATAAGGTACCTAGAGATAAAACATGCATGAAAAAACACAATGGATCAGACTAACGTACAGTGCATGATACGGCAGAGTAGACACTACAGAAGAACAGGTCATTGAATATAAAGACCTAACAAAAACTGTTCAGAAAAAAAACAAAACAAGATTGATTACAAAATCGACACGCCGTCAGTGAGCTGTGGGACACGATCGGGGGCCTCTCACACTGCAGTGCCAGCAGAAAGAGGGGGAGGAAAACTAGCCACTGAAACAATTGCAAACTCTTGCCCAAAACTGTAATCACATGATAAAAAATTACTTCATTGGGAGGCTACAACAGTCCTAAATGTGTGAGCCTCTTTTAATAGGTTCAAAGTATGTGGAATAAAAATGTGCTGTACAGAAAAAAGAAAGGGGCAAATCCAGAATTCTAGTTAGGTTCATCAGCACTGTTCTCTCAGTAACTGATAGAAAAGAGTAGAGAGAAAATATAGGCAGGGCCGGCCAAATAGCTCAGTGGATTAAAGTGCCTGCAAGCAGGTGCAGGGCTTGGAGGTTCAATCCCCAGGCCTGCCAGGCCGGCTCCACGCCCAGGGCACGCTGAGACAGGGTGGCCAGTGCCTGTAATCCCAGCTCTTGACAGGCTGTAAACAGGTGGATCACTATGAGTCTGATCTAGTAGTGAGACCCTGAACATCCTGTAGACCCTTCTCCAAAAAATATATGGAAAAAAAAAAAAAGAAAGAAAATACTGGCAGACTTTTGTACAGTCAGCATGACCTAGTTGGCACACAGACCAAATTACCCGTGAACTCCTTCTGAGGCTCACGCAGAACATTTGCCAAGAAATAGCTTAATCTGGATGAAAACAAGTTCAGATAAATTTAAGAAGGTTGGAGACATTGAAAGTAAATTATTTGCCCATAATGGATTGAAACTAGAAATCAGTAACAGAAAAACAGCTGGAAAATCCTCAAAGTTTTGGATACAAAATAACACCTTTCTAAAAACACATGGATAAAAAGAAAGAAAGAAAGAAAGAAAGAAAGAAAGAAAGAAAGAAAGAAAGAAAGAAAAGAAAAGAAAGAAAGAGAGAAATCACAGAATTAGACTTCTTTTTTTTTTTTTTTTAACGGAACTGGGGATTGAGCTCAGGCCCTTGCACTTGCCAAGCAAGTGTTCATTCTACTGAGCTGTCTCCCTGGCCTGAAAATATTTTTAATTGAGTAATTAGTAAAGTATACAGATCAAAACTTAGTGCCAGGTGTAGTGGTCATGCCTGTAATTCCAGCACTCAGGAGGCAGGGGGATCACTGCAAGTCAGAAGTCAGCCCAGGCTCCCTGGCTCACTGGCTACAGAGTGAGCTCAAGCCCAGCCTGAACGACACAGCGAGACCCTGTCTCTCTCTCTTACTCTCACATATGCACAAGTTTAGGCATGCATCTAAAGCAAAGCTTAGAAGAAAATTTTTATAATTTTTTATTTTTATTTATTTTTCTTTATATTTTAGGGAAGGGTCTACAGGGTATGCAGTGTCTCACTACTAGATCAAACTCATAGTGATCCGCCTGTTTACGGCCTCCCAAGAGCTGGGATTATAGGCATGCACCATGCTCAGTTGCCCCTGGGGCGCGGGCGGGGTCGGCATGGCAGGCCCAGGGAGGGACGCAATCCCAGGCTTCTATGCCTGCTTGCAGGCACTTTAATCTGCTGAGCTATTTGGCTGGCCCTATAATTTTTTAAGTCAGAAGAAAGTTTTCAAATCAGAGATTCACCCTAAGAAAATAGAAGATGTTTTTAAGAAAGAAAGGCTTTTGATGAATATGATCATTATGTATATCTAAATTATGCCAAGAAACTTAATAAAAAGTAAATTTAAAAGAATGGCAAATGAAACAAAACAAGCAGAAAGATGAAAAGAATATAAGTAAAAAAAATCAGTGTAATGAAAACACAAAGACCCAAAGATGTTGAGACAGATATTCACAGTAGTATTATGAATAATAGCCCCAAACTCGAAGGAGCCCAGGTGCCCATGAAGCTGGTGAGCGGGCAAACGCATTGTCGCATATCCATACAATGGAATATTAGCAAGGTAGGAATGAGCTGTAGCCTGCTCATACACACAGCATGGACGAATTTCAAGACCACTAGGCCGAGTGAAAGAAGGCAGACACAAAAGCCCGTGAAGTCTATTATTTCATCTGCGCGAAGCCCCAGAAGGAGTGAGGCTATGCCGACAAAACTGGATTTGCACGATTTTTATTTGAAAAACCAGCCGAAGGCAAGCAAAAGGCATTGTTCTTCTTTCCAACTGAAGCATAAGAGTGGAGAACTGGGAGCTGTGGTCAATATTTTAAACATATGGGCAATCAAAAGTATGCTATAATCACCCAGGGAATGATGTGAATGATTAATGGAATTTTTGCTGTTTTTGGGCCAGTAAATTAAGACGATAAAATACTAAGGTAATTTGTTATGGTGGCCCCAACGGCACTCAGAAAATTAGTTCTGCAAATTATATCCTTAGTAGATGCAATATTGGAATAAATTTATAAGGTCAGTGAGTTCAGAACTTGGAATGGTATCCTGTATTTTGAGAGTTGTCTTTTGAAAATAGATAACTTAGATTTTCTCTTCTCTTTTCAGTCGTTTTTTCCTGAATAGTAACTTTGACCATTCATTGGGAATAGCCAGTAATAGCTGGCTTTTTGATATAGTCCCCAGGGGAGAAATCCAGCGGCCCAACAGCCACATACGCAGGGACTGGTGCCTTAAGTTGACATAGGGGCCCTTGAGGACGTGGTGACCGCAGATCTGATGGCAGAAACACAAGCGAGAAGTTTCAAGCAGCAGACAGGCTGTTGAGAGCATTTTCTGGGTGTCTTCTCACCCAAAACAAGCTTCCTGGATGTTTGCGGCTGGAGTGTCCTCAGCCTTACACGGGACTCTTGCAGCCTTCCATCATGGATGTTTATATGATAAAGTTTCTGTATCACATCATCTGAGCTTAGATTTCAAGGTGGCAGTCCTCTATCCCAATATTGAAGGTGTTTTCCATGCATTTGTGAAAAATGCCACCCTGTATGGATGGAAACCCGCCCCAAAGACTGGTCATAGCCAAGCCAGTGTGTATGCGTTGTGTTTGCTTCGGTGTCAGCCTACCTTTTTCTCTGGCTCAGTTTTCTGCAAAATAATGATGAATTGGATCGGCAGTGTGAAGAAGTTGTGAGGTCTTGAGGGTCTAGAAATAAATCTTGAAGTAAATACTGAATATTCTGATTCTTTTTCTGGAGGACTTCATGTTTTCAAAAGATACAGTTCTTAAAAGGGCTACTGGGCCAGGGAGATAGCTCAGTAGAATAAGCGCTTCCCTGGCACGCGCAAGGGCCTGAGTTCAATCCCCGGTTCCACAAAAAAATTAAAAAAAAAAAACAAAAAGAGGCCTACTGTGTTTTCTCAAACACTCAGGAAGAAGAGGAGAGAGCAGCTCCAGGGGTCACATTTAGCAGTGCTTACATGACTGCCTCAGGACAGCATCTTAAAGTGTGCAAAAATTTGTTTCACGCTCCAACAGGGTGAAACAGTTTTGCTATCAGGCAGATCCTGTGTCTCCCTCCCAAGAAGTTGACAGCATGAAGACAGATTGATTTCACCAAATTCACCCCTGTAGTAGTTCTTCAACAAATATTTGCACAGTGAACCACTGTGTGCCTGGTCCTCTGGGAGGTGCTGTGTGAAAACAAGTATCCAAAGATACGAACATTAACCTGACCTAACTTGCAATATATTTTGGGCAGACAAGATAGAAAAGTAAATAACTGCAGAGGAGTATCAGAGACCTGCCCGTTGAATGGATTGGAAAGTAGGGGAATTTGGGGTGAAAGGGAAAAAAGCCATTGCACTGGAGCTATTTAATTCAGAGCAGTTTATATGATCCCCACAGTCCTAAAAAAAAAAAGGGACAAGAGTGTTCCATTTGGCCTAAATGTCAAGGAGAATGAGGGCAATGACTTTCGATGGCTAGGACATTGCTGTTGACCTTTAAGACTAGGAATGTTAGGAAAGGATGGTATTGGAAGTGACATTGCTGTTCCAGGGCAGGCGCATCTGAGCAAATGGATGGTTGTCACACCCTGAAGATGTATGACAGTAAAAAGAGGAAGTACAGCAGACTCAAGAAGAGTTGTAGGGTTTTTTCTTATAAGAAAATTGTTACCTTGAAGGTAGAAACAAATAGATTATTAAAAGGCACAAGGTTAACTGTGTTTGACAGGTAACAAATTGTAGAACCCCATCAGCATAATGCTAATAAGAATCAAGATAATTGGTCGATAGCATTTTTGATAATGAAATAAACTGACATAAGATTTTTTTTTACATTTTGTGGAAAAACATTACGTTAAACTCAAATAACATTATAGATTAATGACTAAACTGAGAAGTAAGAGGAAGGATTCGAAGGATTTTTCTATTTCGTCTCTTGCTTTGAAGCACATCCGTATCCTCTGGTAGTAGTTTAGTGAGGCTCTTCCTTACCTCCCAGTAGCTCACTGATGTAGTTTGTATCCTGAGCATCCCCAGAGGTCCATGTGTTGAGAGCTTGGTCCCAGCCCAGGGTACTGTGGGAGAGAGTGGAGCCTGCAGAGGGCAGGGCCCAGTGGGAGGAACTCAAGCCATTGGGGCACTCCCTTGAAGGGACGCCCCCTTTATCTTCCCTTCTCACTCACCTTGCCCACAGTTGTGAGGTTAGCAGGTCACTCTAATGCATGTACTCCATGACAGTGCCTTACCACAGGCACAGGGCTACAGGGTCCACCATGGACTGACACTACCAAGACCTTGAGCCAAAGTGAACCTTTGCTTCCTGTCACCTGATCTGCCCAGATACTGGATGCAGTAATGGAAAGCTGCCTAACCAACCCCCCTTGAAACTGTGCAAGCTTTTCTGGAGCTCACCTCTGTTTTCACTGCCTATCAGCGAAGGCTCTGCTGACCCATTTTATATCAGTGATTGACAAAGGTGGGAGGAGAGAGGAAAGACTCTTAGTAGACGCGCTTTCTTTTCAGTGTGGTGTTCAGGGTCCCTCTCAGGATGAGTGCAGGTTTTATCCCACTCGGTGATAAGCGGTGTGTCAGACTTCATGCAGACAACCAAGACACTGAGAAAACACTACACATGCTTTTGGGCGTGATTACTGCACTTTCCAAATGTGTGTGCAGTTATGCCATGTCCCTGCTGGTTGGAGGCCCACATGGATGCCCGTGGTTCCTTCAGAATGACACGTGTCATTGTGCGGGACTGTTGCCATCATGGTCTCACAGGGGTTGCTCTGTTCTCCTCAGACACAGGTGTGTTTGCAGTGGTAAACAGCCGCTCCATGTCCTTGCTGGGGAAGCTGACCATCAGTGCAGCCTTTAACATCATCTACATCTACACCTCTGAGCTCTATCCTACCATCATCAGGTATGTGTCTGCCTGCGCCTACTCCTGGAGTTGCTCCTGTGGGCGGGGCACGGCCCTCCCTCCCTCTGCTCCTGTGGGCGGGGCACGGCCCTCCCTCCCTCTGCTTCTGTGGGCGGGGTTCTCCCCCTTCTGTGGGCGGGGCGAGGTCTTCCCTCCCTCTGCTTCTGTGGGCGGGGCTCTCCCTCCCCCTGCTCCTGTGGGCGGGGCACAGCCCTCCCTCCCCATGGGCGGGGCAAGGCTCCCCCCTGCCTCTGTGGGCGGGGCTCTCCCTCCCTCTGCTCCTGTGGGCGGGGCACAGCCCTCCCTCCCCATGGGCGGGGCAAGGCTCTCCCTCCCTCTGCCTCTGTGAGCAGGGCGCAGCTGTCCCTCCCTCTGCTCTGGAGTCTGCATCAGCAGTGACTCAGCACGCCCACTGCAGCTCACAACCTCTCTGGAGGCAGCTCTCTGCCTGTGTGCCTGAGGAAACTAGTTTCATCGTGTGCTAAATTCCCTCTTGCGGATTGTAAGAGGAGTACTTTACATGAACAGAGCTGCGTGCCGGGTTTGGCTGTCTTTACTTTGGTGAATTTCATTTATTTAATCACCAGTTTAGTGATTAGGGAACACAATCCCTTTTCTCATAGAGCCTCTATCTTAGCACAATATATGCACATAGTAAATAATTATTTCATATATTAATAGATAAACTTAAATATTAGTTAAAAATTATTTTAATGAATATGTTCTGCTTATATCCAATAGGAATAGATTCCATCCTAAATTTCATAAAATCAGTTTGAAAACAAAAAGCAAACCCAAATCTGAGGGAGAGGAGTGTAGTTAGTTTCTGTAGAGCTGCCTTTGTAGAGTTAGAATCACTCAGATGGAGCCTTTTGTCTCTTTTTGTTCAAGAAATCCAAGCGTCCTCTCTGCCTGTTGATTTAAATCTCTTTTTCCAGCAACAGATCACATTGTTTACCCACTTCCCGATTGTTCTTACAGTCACCTCATAAAAAGTGAAGATGCATCTGAGAGGACATGGACATTATTGACAATTAGGCTGAGGTGACAGAGTGGTGTCTTGCTGTCCTTTCATTCCCATTTCTTCTCCCTCTCACGTCTTTCCTGCCTATGACCCAATAAAGCTACTGTTGTAGGTTTCCTGACAGTGAATGCACTGAGTCCTACTAACATGCCTGGCTTTTTAATAGTTCATACATTGGACTTAAGGAAGTGGACAGGCTTTTCAGGTCACTAAGCCCTCTTTCTATGACTGTCTTAACTGACTATAATAGTAGACCTAAGACACAAACACCTGTAAGAATATTTGATAAAAAATAAATACTCAAATGCTGATTTTAACATCATCCTCAGGAGATGTACTAGCCATATGACAGTCACTAGCCTCAAGTGCCTATTGAAATTTAATTAAAATTGGGTAAGTTAGAAATTCAGTTCCTCATCTGCATTTGCCACATTTTGAAGTACAGTCGCCACCTGCATCCAGTGACTCAGTATCAGGCAGCGCAATTCCAGTACATTCCCAGCACAGCGGAGAGTTCTAGTAGGCAGTGCCGCTGTGCAGTTTCCTCGGCTTCTGCTTTGGCGTGTTCTGTTCCAGGCCCTTTATACCTCTCCATGGGGATTTTTAATGTTTCCCCTACAACTCACTAATTTTTGTTTTACTTTTCCTTGTGCCTTCTAGGAACGTTGGGCTGGGAACTTGTTCCATGTTCTCCCGAGTTGGTGGGATTATTGCTCCCTTCGTCCCCTCACTGGTTGGTTTGTACCTCCTAGTTTTATTTTTCACCATTCTCTGCTTCAGAAATACTTGTCTTTTTTGAGTAGAAAAGGTAATGAACAGACATCTGTTAGGTCAGCAGACACAGATATGAACCGTGTACCTTTCAGAAGAAGGCCCAGGACTCCATCAGGACAGATAGCCTGGGACCCTTCCACCCCCTGGGTCTGATTCTGTGTTCATCTCTAAGCATTGGAGAGTCAGCTGGTGCCGCAGAACCGCCTTTGCTGCCCGTTCAGAAGTCAGCTATTCCGTATCTATTAAGCCTCTGCTTCACGCTGGACTCTGTGACAAGTACGCTATGCACGCCACTGTGTGCACGTAATAATCACAGGAGAAATCCTACAAACAGATGAAACATCTTTCCCCAAAGCATACCACTGGGAAAAGAAAACTCGAAATCTGAGCCTACATGTGTGTCTCTTCAGGTTCATTGGCATTTTCTAATTTTTGTGGCCCAATAAGAGGTGAAACACTAAACCAGAGCCCAGAAACTCACCCAGTCTTAAAATACTTGGCTTCTCTGAAAGAACTATGGGGCCCCGTGCGAGGCTGTCCTTCCCCACTCTGGGGCTTTCCAGGCCACACTTGCGGAAAGGTGACTAGATTTGGCGTGGGGTTGGTGGGCCTTTTCTGTAGATTGCTGATCACTTCTAGTCTAGGATGCCTCTGAAATGCCACAGCCACCAACTCACGCTTTGAGCTACAGTACTCTTGCTTCTCCTGTGTCGCTCTCCCTCCCCAGTCTCATGCCCAGCTGTGGGTCACAAGACCTCACTTAGAAGAGAGTGCTATTCACTCTAGGTTTCGTCAAGCAAAATGTGTGGGACCCTAGACATACAGTATCAAAACTATCCAACTTTGGGCGTCTGTCCTAGGGCATTGCAAAAAACTCAACTCCATCTCCTTCGGTTCCTGAGAGAAGGGGCAGTGCTGGGTTCCCCTTGTTTCTACAGCACCCAGACTGGCCAGGTTCGGCATGCAGGATTTAGGGTGGAGAGGGAGGACCCCATCTGTCTCCCTTCTTCTTTCTGCCCTTTCTTACTCTCCTGGCTTTCCCTGCTCTTTTTCCTCCTCACACCCCCTCCTCCCTCCTTTCCCCATCATGTCTGAAAGTTGTCTGAGATGAAATCCTAATTGGTACTCTCCGAATAGGGAAGGCTAAAGCAGATCATAGAGTCAGTACCTCCCTTACTGGAATCTAGAATTTCAGTCCCCTCAGAGTGGCCTCGAGGCACCATCCTGAAAGCTGCTGTTTCTTTCTTTGTCTTTGAACCCACTTGTATAGAAAGAGAATATTAAGTTCTCCTAAGACTATCTTTTGGCTCTGTGAAGCAGTTGCCATTTAGCTTTGCCATTTTAATTTAAGCACTTACAAACTATGCATGTGATAGGGTTTTGTTTTGTTTACCAGGAGGTTTTGTCCCTTTCATTCCTGGCCTCTGTTATGGTCCCATGGGCTGTGGAGTGTTTGGGCAGATTCCAGGATTGAGAACTTTAACCTTGCCGAGGTCTCTCATATCGCTGTAGCTGCCAAGGGATTAAAGTTCATTGCCTGCAAATAGTTCTGGGGTGTCTCTCATGTGAAGAGAGTGTGGAGGTCACTGTTACAAGCTCCTCCCAGGAGTGGAAGCTGGACACCAGGCTTTCTTGTGTACCTGCCCTGCTCAGAAGCAGCTGGGCCTCAGCGCCCGCACTCCCGTGCTGCTCCTGGATTTACCCAAACCCATCTCTCCATGAAGAATCAGTCCAGTTTCCCACTTGTCTTAGTTAAAATTTTCCTCATTGCTGGTACAAAATACCTGACACCCAAAATTAAGGAAGGAAAGGTTTATTTAGCTCGCAGTCTATGGAGGTCTTTGTCTGTACTGGGCTGGCTCCAAGGCAGAGTGGCACATGGCAGGGGACCAAAGTTCACGAGACAGAAAACCGAGAGCAAGGGAGGAGCAGTGGCTGTGGAAATTAGCTAGCCTCTCTGTCCTCCTTACATTACCTTCAGGCTCTCAGCCCCAGGGTGTGTAGCACTTACACCACAATCCCAGCAGTATTCAGACCCATAATCCCAGTTTTGGATTATGAATTAATCACAGACTCTAGAACTGAGCCCCAATGAGGGCATGATGCTTTGGGGCGACAACTACACACAAACCATAACACCACCGTAGTTCTCTGTAGTGAAAGAAAAAGTGATCCAGAGCATAGTCTGGTGGGAAGGCCCAGACTGGGTAGGAGCTGTGTTGTCCTCAGTCCTGGGACCGCAGAGGTCGTGTGATGAGGACACTCACTGACCCTTTGTTTCTGTTTGCCCCATCCCTCCAGAAATACGTGCAGTGGTCTTTACCCTTCATTGTGTTTGGAGCCACGGGCCTGACCTCAGGCCTCCTGAGTTTGTTATTGCCGGAAACCCTGAACAGCCCTCTGCTGGAGACGCTCGCTGACCTTCAGGTGTACTCCTACCGGAGGCTGGGGGAGGAGGCTGTGTCTCTGCAGACCTTGGCCACGCCGCAGGTGCGCTGCCCTTCCTCCCACCCATTTGCAGCTGCTGTTTGGCCCATGATAGCTGTTGGGAAAAAATACTTTGGGGGTCAGATTAAATAGAATAGAAAACAGTGATAGAAATCTAACAGGAAGGGATGTTCAGAAAAATGAAAGATGACAGGAGATCCATTAGATTTTTTCTTCCTAGGGAGAAAAAGTGTATTTAGCTCATGGTTTGTGGAGGTTTCAGTTCACGCTCTGCTGGCTCCAAGGCAGAGTAGCACATGGCAGAGGGCAGCCGTTCACGGCAGCAGAAAACAGCAAGAGCAACAAAAGCAAAAAGGCAGGAGCTCCATTAGAGTTTTAAAATGCATAGAGCCTGCTCCTCAGGGAGGTAGATGCCACAGAAATCCATTTGTCAGTTGAACAGTTAGCTGGCAGCTTCTGCTGTAGAAATGTTGTGGTGACCGCTCCCTGCCCTCTGCTCCCTTCCTGTGGCAGCCGGCGGACGAGGAGAGGACTTCAGGGAGTGAGAGCGAGGAGGAAGAAGAGTTTTACGATGCCACTGAAGAGACTCAGATGATCAAGTGAAGAGCCCGAGCGCCCCGCTCAGAGCCAGAGAACCACCGTTATGCCTCTGACCAAGGCAAGTTCTCCCTTGAATCCTCACAGAGCTGAGTCAGATAGGCTTGGCGCCAACATGTGCGGGTGATGCTCAGCGCGGACTGCCTTTGTTAAAGTACCCAGAAGTTGGAGAAGAGATTCCATCAGAGAAAACATCGCTGCCTGAAAGACAAGTTCTTAACGTGTCCAGGGCTGAAGCTCAGCTCAGAGTCGTGAGCTCTGGCCTCCCAGCTCTCGCCCACATTCCAGGGCAGGAGCCTGAGACACGGTCACAAGTTTGGTGACACTGTTTTTCTTCCCTTGTGATCTGGAAGCAGATAAGTAAAACTCACCATTTTAGTAAGATTAAAGAAGCTGTTCTTAAAATTGAAACCTCATGTCATGTGTGACATCTGTCCCCTACCACTTGCACTTGGTCCCCAGGAAATCTTCAGGGGCAGCTTAGTGTGAGCACTTAATTTTGCACGGAAGGAAGCGTTCTCAGAGAGCATAGGGTGTCCTGAGGCCCTTGGGCTTTACCTCAACTGCGGATATCCAGTGCTGAGCTTGCTTCCCGGCCTGCTGGTTGGCCTGGTTTTCTTTCCCTCTGGTCCCAGGTAGAGAATGTGTACATGTTCATAGAAGCACTAATTAACTTATTAATTCACGACTAAGCCCAGAATAGTTTACTAGAGGCAGAGGTGCGGCTATGGCCGGTAGCGCTCTCTGGTACTTAAATCATGTGATCACTTCAATTCCCAATGATGGTCACCTCCAGGAAAATTATCTTCCTGGAGTCTAGTACAGTAATAACTTCAAAATCCTGCACAGTAAACAATAAAGCTTTATAAAGGTAGCAAGAGGTTAAAGGCAACATGTTGTTCTGTTGGATTTAAAAAAAAAAAAGATGTGGCTTTTAATAAAGGGCAAAAAGAATTATCTTTGGCAATTTTATATTTGTTTGCTTTCAGTATTGTATAAGAAGGGGTTTGGGCAACATTGAAAAACTTGCACTCTTGTTGCTTTGACGCAGCCCTTACCTGTTAGACAGAATGGAAGGCACAGACGTTTCTTAGGAAATAATTTACTTTTTCATTCATTGTGATTGTGAGCGAATAAAAATTCATGCTTAGTTTCTTGAGATCATGTGCTGAAATTACTGATTTCTCCACGGAACTTGAACACTCTCTCCGATAGGGAGTGGGAGCCAGGGGTTCAGCAAGCTTGGGCAGCAGTGTTTGGGCTCATTTTCCCAATGAGGAAAATCTCTGTGTGTTCAAAATCTCCATTTCTGATAAGCTCTTGGAGAGAGAGGAATCGTGTGGGAGGCAAAGGGAAGGTGTCCCTGGCCGCGTCTAGAAATCTTGGCAGTGCCCCGCCTGACCTGCTCCATTCCCTTCCATACTGACACTGCACTATGTTCATTCATTGTACCTTGGTCTTTGTTCAAATGTTTATGTCCTTTTTGCCCTTGATCGTGTATTGGGCTGTTTGGAAATAGGAATCATCCCAGCTACCCTGTTTCTCTTTGCTGTGCCCAGAGTGCTGGCCCAGACCTAGTAAGGACCCGAAAAATGTTACTGTTTTTCACCACCAAGAAAATGGTGACGCTCCTCCAGGTAGCATTTTGGAAAACTTAACCCACACCCCCAAACTGTGGACTTCTTATTTTTCACTGGAAAACGGAGATCTCACCACTGGGAGAGGGAGAAAGGAAGAACTTACAGATTTTGTTAAATGTCAAATATTTGAAATAAAATGATAAACTAATGTATGTATAATTTTTAGTTGCATGGAGCTGTCTTTTCATTATAATAGAAATACAACCCAAAGTTTGGAACCTAGAAGTTAGAAATGTGTATCTGTAGGCCCAGGGTGATGCTGGACAACCGGTAGTGTGGCTTCCCTCCCTGTGGGGACTACTGGAGAATCCATCTCTATAGACACTGGGGTTCCTGCCGCCTTGGGCTAAATAAGTGATCATTCCACTAATTCTGTCCCTGGGTTTCTTCTTTTCCTGGCCAGGAAGGAGGGTAAAGCAGGAAGGAATCCACAGATTGATTATGTGTTGTTTAACAAGTCAACTGCTGGTACCAGGTGTATCGTTGAATTTTGTTTCTTCTGGATAGTCCTTTCGGCAAAAGTTGAAAATTACTGTTTTTTTATTTCTACTGCTATAACAATAGATTTTTTTTCATTTGATAATGACTATTGGAAGAATATCCATGGTAGAGAATGTGCCCGTGTGTGCATATTCACTTATTAAATCCTGAGGAAACTTGCCAGGTGTGTGGTGCTCACCCAAAGAAAGAGCCAGCATTCGGAAGGCTGACACAGGAGGATCTCTGCAAATTTCATGCCAGCTGTGCTCTGTCCTGAGTTCAAAACCACCCTGGACTACATAGTGAGACCCTGTCTCAAAAAAACCAAAAAAGTAATAATAATAAAATAAGTATTAGAAGAAGTTTGATTGGTAGTAACATACGTTGTGCAGATGATTGTAAAAAGTTTCCTCTTGGCCTTTTTCATTTTAGTCAAGATAAATTTCTTTTCTCTGAAAAAGTACCTGGAAAAAAGTAAGGAAACATACTCCAAGGTTGCGACAGCTGAAGTCCGGGCAGAATCGCTGTGCTGCGGTCCACTGCGTGGCGTGCTGAAAGAGACCAGGCAGTTCCCTGGTTTTGTGAGTTAAAACCATGGCCTATCGAAAAGCTGATGGGTATACAAGCAATACACACATTCTTTAGCATGTCTACATTAATAAGTGAATACAACAGAGAAAATGAAAATTCCCGGGATATTGCTCAAGTAACTGTAACCTGAACAAATGTTTTTATGGTGAACATTGGTGAAGACGCTTTTACTGGATAATTTATATTCTTAACAAATATACATTGAAATAACTGTCATTCTTATATCAGAATTAAAATACCACTTTTCAGTAGGACTTATTTCCTCATCCAGATTTTTGATCATTGGTCCTTAAATTGTAAACGTAGATTTTTCTTAACTAAATGAAATGAAGGTGTTTCAGAGTCTTGCAAATTTAATAAAGGATCACAAAACATAAGCCTTTGCTCTTGTTCTTACAGAATGTGTTGAGGTACACATCTTTGACAAATACATTACGTGCTGGAAATCATAGGTGATGTGGGGAACAGGATATATGGCAAAATGAACATAAAGCATTTTTCGAAAAAGAATGCAAAAATGCTACAGAGGGGGCAATCCAGCTATGCAGGACCTCAGAGAAGGGCCTTCTGATGTCCTCGGTAGATGCATGCAGATCGTTGGACAAAATTCAGAATTTATTCACAATAAAAGCTGCTACCACGCAAGGAATACAGAAAATTTCTTTGGCAAAATAAGGAATATTGCGGTAAATAAGGTGAATTAGCACACAGTATCCCTTCCTGGTACTTGGGCCTTCAGATTTTCTGAAACCGGACTCCTTGTAAGAAATACTTTTTTACATACTCATTTTCTTTCTTTCTCTGTCTCTGTCTATGTGTTTCTCTTTCTGTCCTTACAAATATGTTCATGTATAAAACATCTATAAACATGTATATATAAGACACAGGGCCAGTGAGATAGCTCTGGGCTGGCAAGATAGCCCAGCAGACTAAGTGCCTGCTGTGGCAAGCACAAGGACCAGGGTTCAATCCCTGGTCCTTCATGCTGTGCCAGCCCTGCCCCCGAGGCATGCTGAGCCGGAGACAGTCCAGGCGTGGTGGCTCACACCTGTAATCTCAGTGCTGGGAAGGCTGAAAACAGGAGGATCACTACCAGTCTGAGCTGTGTAGTTAGGCCCTGTGCCAAATACATAAAAAATGAAAACATTAAAGCATAAATACATATAAGCATGTATATATTCCTAAAACATAGATCATGTGCATAGCTTTATGAAGCAGTAGTTACTCTTGCTAAGTGTACTGATACTGATACCATGTCTGTTTCATTTTTTTAAATTATTTTTTAAAAATAATTTTATTGAGAAAGAAGTAGCAATGAAA
>NW_004524716.1:1900188-1907723 GCF_000260255.1 Octodon degus | reverse complement strand
TATTTTTTAAAAATAATTTTATTGAGAAAGAAGTAGCAATGAAACAGTTCCAAAACAGGTTAGTAGTACAGCTACAATAATTAATACATTGCGTATTGTCATCTTTGTATTATTCATAGTACAAGATGCAAACATGATACCTTGTCTAAACACTATTCAAAACTTTCTTCTCATTGAACTAAGAGCAAGTAGCTGTATATCTATGCTATTTTGTATATACAGATACATATTTTTGTTTTGTTACAAAATGGCCCATCATTTCTATCCCCCTTTTTTGTTTACTTTTGTCAGAGATGTATATTCCATTGCCCTTCATATATTGTAGGTGCATGAATTCAGCAAAGTAATCCAATATAGCCCAGTAGTCCATAACAATTTTGGGTTCTCCACATGACTGGCAGTGTTTCATTTTATTTTTTAATGTCCTTCTCTCCCTACTAGATGATTCCATGACCTGTAATCCATTGTTTGAAACTTCCTGTTCTGCTTTTTATTCTTGTGTCACAGAAGCCTTAAACCTACAGATGTGCATTCCCTGTACGCTTTGCAGGTGGGTTTCTTGAAGCAGTTTAGTTTTAATCAGATGTCATTAGCAGATGGAGTTTGAAATGTGGAAGTTAGGTAGAGGCTGTTTGTTTATTTTCTTGTTTTTTGGTCTTGTTTTCTGCTGGGATTCACAGGGGGAGAGGCTTTGGTGTCTCTCTCTCTGCAAGCACTATATTAGCAGAGATGCTGATAGGCAGGGACAATATTAACTAAAACTTAAACAAAAAATTGTAGATGGAACTTAAAATAATAATTCTAGTATTCACATGCAAAAATAAATATCTAAAAAAATTAAGACTATCCTAAAAGAGAAGAGCAGCAGAAGGAACTCGACTTCCCAGCTCCCAGAAGTTAGGAGGTTGCAGTTTTGGTCAGCAATAGACAGGAAATCAATCGAGCAGAAGAGAGAGGCCAGGAACAGATGAAGTGCAGGTAGCAATTTGGTCTTTATACAAGATGACCTGGTAGGGCCGGGGAGATGGCTCAGTAGAATAAGCACTTGCCTGGCAAGTGCAAGGGCCTGAGTTCAATCCCAGTTCCGCCAAAAACAAACAAACAAAACAAAACAAACAAAACCAAGATGACCTGGTAACAGTAAAAGAGAAAACTATGTGATTGTTTATGTGAGAAAATTGGATTTCCATATCAAAGAAAATAAAATTAAGTCTTATCACCATACTAAAATCCAAATAAAGAACTAAATGAAACAAAGCAAATCCTTCAGTTTATTAGGAAGGGGCCGGGAAGATGACCCAGTGGCTTAAGCACCTGCCTGGCAAGCACAAGGTCTTGAGTTTGATCCCCAGTACCACACACACAAAAATCCAAAACAAAAAGCTAGCTCTCAAATTACTAGGAAGCAATAGGATAATATTTTATAGCCTTGGAAAAAAAACGGATATCTTGTTAAGAAATGTGGAATCACACATCTTTTTTTTGGAACTGGAGATTGAACTCAGACCTTTGTGCTTGCCAGGCAAGCACTTATTCTACTGAGCCATCTCCCCAGCCCCTACACATCATTTTTTAAAAAGCTATATTGACTGTATCTAAACTTAAAACTTCTCCATGCCTGGTTACACAACAATTAAGGTTAGGAAATAAAAATCTGCGACTTCTCTAAGGGACAAGGGTTAATATCCAGAATATATAAAGAATGAAGGAAAACAAAAAGTAATAGGGAAGTTTACAAAAAGTATGTTTAGACAATTCAGATGCAGTGCTGTTCAACCTCACAAGAGCATCAGGAAAATACAAATGAAACAATACTGGAATACCATTTAAAGTCCATTACATTTGAAAAAAATAGGTTAGACTATCAACTGTTGAAGCTGTATGGAAAAGGAATTTGCTGACATCCTGATAATTGAATCATATTTGTTTTTCAATTTAATTGCCATTAGCAAGTTGGATTGAAAACATATTCTGTTATTGAGAAATTCTTAGGCTGGGGAGATGGTTCAGCGGCATAAGCACCTGCCTAGCAAATGCCAGGCCCTGAGTTCAATTTGCAGTACCAAAGAATAAAGAAAAATGTTTTGCACAGTAACACAGTACACACACCTGCATACATATATGTAACAAATAGTTCTGGGAAGTGGTAACTACCTTTTATGCCTGCACTGTTATTTATTTCACTTTAACAAGAGCAGTGGACATATCTCACTGAGATTATTTCTTAACTCATGAGCAAATTAAAGCATGCAGTTGGAAAAAACAAAACATCTTGTCTTTATTTGCCTTTGTACTTGCCTGGTACACATATGTCCAAAGACTGTGCACAAAGACTGCTGTAGTATTTATTAATTATAAAACAATGAAATATGTACGCATATATTTCAATGTGTACCAGAAAAATTATATATATAGTTTGAAGGGCTGGCAAGCTAGCTCAGCTGACTAAGTGCTTGCTTAGGCAAACGCAGGGACCATTGCCACGCTGGCCCCACCCCCAGGCATGCCGAGCAGGGATGAAGTCTGGGCATGGTAGTGCACACCTATAATCCCAGCACTAGGGAAGTTGAAAGCAGGAGGATCACTAGGAGTCCGAGCTGCGTAGTGAGACCCTGTACACACACACACACACACACCCCTAAAACAAAACAAAAAAAAGATACAATTTGATACAGAATGGAATAAAAACAATAATTTACGTATTGCAGTGGATCTCAAGAATATCAGTTTTTTGCTGCATCAAAAATCAGGTCTTGGGCTGGTGAGATGGCTCAGTGGTCTAAAGCACCTACTTAGAGCAAGCTTTGCAGAGCACAGGGACCGCGGTTCAATCCCCCAGCACCACATGCCAGCCAGCTCCGCCCCCTGGTGGGCTGAGCTGGCCACACACACACACACACACACACACACAAATAAATAAAACTACCAATTCCCCATGAAGAATGTAATCAATATGCATTGCAAATGTATCTTAAAAAATAATAAAAATATTAAAAAAAAAAATCAGGTCTTAGGGGCCAGGGAGATGGCTCAGTGGAATAAGCACTTCCCTAACAAGCACAAGGGTCGGAGTTCAATCCCCGGTTCCGCAAAAAAAAAATCAGGTCTTAGAGCCAGGGAGATGGCTCAGTAGAATAAGCACTTCCCTGGCAAGAGCAAGGACCTACGTTCAATCCCCAGTTCCGAAAAAAAAAAAAAAAAATCAAGTCTTAAACTGGGCATGGTGGCATGTGCCTGTAATCCGATCCCTGGGGATGCTGAAAACAGGAGAATCACTAAAAATCCAAGCTGTAGACCAAATATGTTAGGAAAAATAAATAAATAAAATTAAGTCTAGCTTAACATTCTCTAGTGTTTGACTGAACTAATTTTAAGAGACTTAGTACAAATTAGGCATAGTGGTGCACACCCTTCTCTGGGAGACTGAGATAATAGGATCACAAGTTCAAGCCCAGTCTGGGCAACTTAGCCCAGTGAGACCCTTGTCAAAATAAAAAATGGGCCGGAGAGATGGCTTAGTAGATTAAATGCTTCCCTGGCAAGTACAAGGGCTTGAGTTCAATCCCTGGTTCCACCAAAATAATAATAATAATAATTAATAAATTAAATAAATAAAAATGGCTAAGTATGTAGGGGAAGGTGAAGGCCCTGTGTTTAATCCCCATTGTCGTGTGCGCATGCGCATGCACACACACACACACACACACACACACAAATCATTGCTTTGTATGCCCTACTTCAGAGTCAAGATGACTATTATTCTGTTGTAGAAATGGAAGTCTTGCTGCACTCCCACCCAGATGTGGAGTTGTCCCTTTGAGAACATGCAAGAGAGCATATGTTGGTCTAAACTTCTGAAAAAGAGCTTCTCATCTGTAGAAATATCTAGATTACTCCTCAGATAAGACCCTGGGGTTCTGTACTATAAGATTTAGAAGGGAGCGCTTATTTACTGAAAAGTATCAAGGGCAGATGGAACTGAATGGTATTAAATGTACTTCAGTCCAGACCTTAAAGAACAACTGGTTTTGATTAGACTTGATTCCTACAAAATATAACTTATGAAATTTGTGTGGTAGGCAGAACCCACATGCACTCAACTTGGAGGTGTAATGAGTGAGTCATTCCCCACTTACTGAGACCCACCAGCAACCACAGAGAAGCAGGCCTGTGGGGGTAGAAGCCCACTGGTGGGGTGACATCTTCCTCCTGGAGCAGGGCTCCACTAAGGAATAGATCTAGAGGGGCGTACAGGAGGGTTTGTCACTAGGGTACCAGTTAGTGTTGGTAAGGACCTGTCACATCAGGTAAGTAGGGTTATAGAACTGGTAAAGTTATTGTTCTTGGTGGTGTTTTTTGTTCATTTGTTTGTTTCCTATATTTAGGGCAGGGTCTACAGGCACCCACTACACAGATCGAACTCGTAGTGATCCGCCTGTGTTCAGCCTCCCAAGACCTGGTATTACAGGCATGCGCCACCACGCCCAGTCTCAGTCCCCATCTCAGCGCGCCCTGGGGGCAGGCCGGCAGGGCAGGCCCAGGGATCGAGTATGGGCCACTGCACTCTGCCTAAGCAGGTGCTTCTTGGTGGTGATAACAAAAGAGATTGGGCTGTTTCTGAGAGCCGCTTTATTGTAAGAGATCCATTTTGCTTTCATCGCTGTCATATTTGGTTTCCTGTTTGCTATTGTGGTGGCATGCTTCTGTTTAGTTCTGCAGCAGGATTGTGTTTTGTGTAGCTGAGCATAAAGAAGAACTACCTAAAACAAACCTTACCTTGCCTGCAACTGGAGCCGCTCTCTCAATGCTCCTTACCCCCTCCCTGTAGGCACTGAAAAAATACAGCACCTGTCCCTGGAGGATCCCATCCAGGATTGCATCTCACCACGCTGAGGCCTACGGGGAGAACAAAGATGGTCTACGATCCGCAAATACTTGGAAGTCTCATAGCAGACCCCTCAGTTCATGGATAATACGAACAAGCAAAACAGCGACCTGAAATTGTTATCTCCACCCATCTGTTCTTGCCTTGAATGCAGAGTAGATTAGAAAACTTGGGCCGGCGAGATAGCTCAGAAGACTAAGTGGCTGCTTTGGCAAGCTCGGGTGTATTGTTGTTGTGATAAATACCAAAAATGTGTGATTTGGACAAGACAAATGTATTCAATGCTACTTTAAAATGTCAGACAACAAGGGGCCGAGGAGACAACAAGGGGCTGGGCAGATGGCTCAGTGGAATAAGCACTTCTCTGGCAAGCACAAGGGCCTGAGTCCAATCCCTGGTTCCACCAAATAATAACAATAAAAATAAAAATAAATAAAAGATAAAAAGTCAGACTACAAAATGAGTTGTTTGTTTGTTGGTTTGTTTTATTTAAAGCATCGGGAGCAGTAGAACCTGACCTCAATCTACATTGTTAATTGAAAGGCGAAATCCAGTCCTGACCTGGACAAGCCATACCCGCACTGTTGCCGATCACCCCACATTTGCACTTTTTGCACTTACTACTGATCTTATCTCTGTCACATTTGGCCAAGCCTGAGGTCTCCCGCTGAGATTTATTACTTCCTATTGTTAGGAAGAATACACTGCTTACAACATAATTTGGACCTAAAACAAGAGTCTTTCTGAATTTCATTATCTATTGATTGATTTGAGCTGGGGTTTCATCTCTGGTGTCTCACACACGCTAAGCACATGCTCTCTGCCACAGAGCTACACCCCGACTCTTTGGTTGGTTGGTAGTTTTAAGCAGTTGTCTTATGAAAATCAGTTCTGTTTGTAACCTCCTTTTTGTTGTTGTCATCTAAAGCATCCTTTCATTTTTCGCGAGAGCACTTTCTAACGTGGTAAGTGATGGTGTCCATATTACTAGGCCCTAAGCTCTGTGGAGACGGGGCATGCGCCGTTGTCTCTCCCACTGCGTTCTCACCCCCGCCGCTGGGCCCAGTTATGATGGGCAAATATATTTGAAGGAATTCGTGCATTTCTCACTGCTCTTTCTTTCTTTCTTTTTTTTAATTTTTGTCAGAACTGGGGATTGAACTCAGGCTGTTGCGCTTACCAGGGAAGCGCTTATTCCACTGAGCCGTCTCCCCAGCCCATCCCACTGCTCTTTCAAATGAGCTCTACCGCTCCATTCAACTCAGCAGCAAATAAAGTCTGTATCTTCATCATTGTAGTGACCCTGAGAACTGGCACAGTCTTTGAAATGCAGTAGGCAGCTGCTCAGTTTTTAAACGAATGGATGTCCAGATACAAATCATTGGTTAGCTGGTCTGCCAAGCAGTATAATCAAAAGGGATGTGCTCCAAAATCAATTTGAGGAAAAGTCTGGATGATTCATCTTTATCTTTAGACAACCAGAAAGACCTCTTTCCTCCTTCATCTTCTCATGATGCTGTCTTACCATTTTGCCCAAAGTCAAGTTAGGATGGGAATGTATTTGAAAGAGAAATGTTCTTCTTAAACAAGGGCTGATTGTTAAATAATAATCTTGCCTACATATTTACAGACAGCAAATATTACCACAGTACCCTTCAGCCTCCTGAGTGTAGAATAAATATATTTATTATGCATGAGTTTTAAACTGATGTGTCCTTGTCCCCAGCAAAAGGCAACCTCTGCCCTCATGAAGGTATTCTTGGGAGGAGTCATCAGTATTTTAACAGTCATGGCTCTTAAAGTAATCTAATGAAAATAAGTTCAGGAATGGTATCAGTTTTGCTCCTAGCATTTGCAAATGGATGCATTTTAAAAAAAAATCATTATGTGTTAAATCAGTATTTAGATTTGTTAGAGCTCAAAAGTTGGCTCTTGTAGATGAACTAAAATTCAGATTACCTTTGGTTTGTCAGAGGAGTGAAAACAGCTGATGATGAAGCAAAAAGAGAACATTGTTGTGCTTCTCCATCCTGCCCCGTGCCAGAATTAAGAAGTGTTTCTTTCTTGTTAAGTAGGTTCTAAAATATCACCAAGCTCAGAAAGCGTGACCAGATGCCACTGGGCTATTGAATTCCAGGACTGTTAACCCAGTAAGATCACAGGCGAGACACAGCGGAGCAGACCCACTTTCACAGTGGAGGAATTTACAATCCTGTCAATCTGGTCCACCAGGAGAGGGCAAGGCATGATAAGGAATCTAGACAGAGAAATGGCGCCATTGCTTGGTTAGTTGGTAAAGGTGTTGTGAAACCCCAAAGGGAAGGGGGCTGCTGAGGATTTATATATTGCGTTTCTTTTAAGCACCTCAAATGGATTCAGAGCTTGAGGCTTGGGGCAGATACACACGACAGACCCAAGAACCTCTTCAGGAGACAACCTGGGGCCCTCCGGATCCTGCACAGACTCAGAGCGCAGGCCCAGCGAGTGAGTGAGATGACCCGGGGCCCAGGGATCCTCATTCGACCCAGGATGCAGGCCCAGCAGGGAACCCTTCAGCAGAACTCCCTGCAAAGAGGCTAGAGGCAAGACCCAACCAGCTGATTCAGGAGCAGAACATCTTCCCAGAGAGACACAAAGGGTTCAACTCTAA
>NW_004524716.1:1894554-1898233 GCF_000260255.1 Octodon degus | reverse complement strand
AAATAAATAAATAAATAAATAAAAACAAAGACCCTCTTCAGGTAGTTTTTAGTATTCAAAAAATTTACTTCAGACAAAATTGCATTTATTTATTCATCTGATATTCTGAGTGCCTACGATGTGTCACGTCTTGTTCTACTTGGAGAATTAGAAGAGATAACCTGCACTGTTTTTCTCTTGGGATGATAGTTCCTCAGGCCCTGTTTACTGAGGAGGAGGAGGAGGAAGAGGAGGAGGACCACAGAGATGACATCATTGCCGCACACTGGGTCCAGAGCACCTCATCACCATTGGCAGGTGCATCCCGTGGTTATGTCGCAGGGTTCTTGCCGTTCTAGTAGGAAGGCTTATAATCTCACAGTGCCGATGAAAACGGTGCCAAGAGGGCCAGGGAGATGGGTCAGTAGAATAAGTACTTGCCTGGCAAGTGTAAGGGCTTGAGTTTAATCCCTGGTTCCACCAAAAAAAGAAAAAAAGAAAACGGTGCCGCGGAGAGGCATGGAACTGGCTGAGTCACAGCTGTTAAGTGGCTGCACTGCGTCTGGATCCCACTCTTCATAAGGACTGTGTGCTTAATGGCCCTTTCTGCCTGGCCTTCGGTGGGAAAGGGTTAACTACAGAAAATGCAAAAACAGAACACTTCACTTTCAAAGGAATGGGCCCACTCCTTCCTGACCTTGAAGAACAACAGGAATGCAGGAATTGTCACAGCCCCCCGGGCCCTTTGGGATCCTTCCCATTATTTGCTTTGAGAAAACTATTTGCTTGCAATTCCAAGGACATTCAATAAGCCCTTACCAAGGGCCAACTGTGCACCAGGCTTTGTGGTGGGGCAGGGACTGTCAGTGGTCTGAGAGGCGTGAATCCATAGCAGTGACTTTGACCTGATTGAGAACCAGAAGGTAGGGAGTGGGGAACACTAGCCAGAGGGACCTGGAGAACCCCGAAGATGAGAGATCATGGTGCGTGTAGAGCCTCGGATATCCAAGTTGGGGAAACTGGCTAGGAGCAAAAATGTATTTGTGGGCCGGCGAGATAGCTCAGTGGATGAAGCACCTGCTTGGGCAAGCTCAGGGACCAGGGTTCGATCCCCGGTTCCACATTCCGCGCTGGCCCTGCGCCTGGGGCTCCCTGAGCTGGGGACTGAGTCTCAGTATGTTGGCGCACAGCTGTAATCCCAGCCCTGGAGAGGCTGGAAAAGGAGTCTGATCTGTGTAGTGAGACCCTGTGCCCAATACACAAATGGGAAAAAGAAAAAAATGCATTTGCTTTCAAGAAAGAATATTCTGAGACATGGAACTAAAGGCTGACGCTTCTGCCGAGGGTTTGGAGGGCGTCGAAGTCACTTAACCTCTAAGCTGTCTCTCATTCCAGGCTCCGACTATGCTGCTGATGAGCCTCCTTCACGGGAAGAGGGGTGCTGTTAGGAAAGGGGTCTCCACTGTTCCCCTGGCGAAGATCACTTCCCTCATCAATCAGCCACATGTCAAGGCCTGGGCAAGTAGCTAGGGCTTCCCAGCAGCCTCCATTTTTTCTCCTATTCATTACGTTTCCTTATTTTATTTATTTATTTATTTATTTATTTATTTATTTATAATATTTATTTATTTATTTATTTATTTTGCAGTACCAGGGGTTGAACTCAGGACCCCTTTGCTTGCCAGGCAAGTACTTATTCTACTGAGCTATCTCCCCCACCCCTCAGTCGATATTATTGACATAGGGGAATGAAAGTCCCAACCTGAGAGATACCTGGGACACGTTTGTGTTCTCTGAAACCAAGAATGAATTTTAGGAACAAATAGAGGTCAGAAGTTTCTGTCCAAGAGAGGGACAGAAGGAGACCCTGGTGGGTTACCCAGGAATCTGCTGTTTCTGGGGATTTTTATAGAGCAAAATCATGAGGCGAGGTGGATCTAAGGTGTGGAACTGCAAGGTGGGCATGAGGTGGGACAAAACTATGGTCATCCAACAAGACTACAAGTATAAATGCTCAGGTAAAATTGATTAAATTGGAATCAAATGGGGAATTGAGTCATGTAGCAAGTGGGCCTATATAAGAAGTGGGGGCTCTTCCTGTAGGGGGTTGGGTTAGTGACTTCCTGACTCAAGGTGATTGCTGCCTATTTAGATCATCAATCCCTTGCTTAGGCAAGCTCAAGGACTGGGGTTTGATCCCTAGTACCCCATACTGCTCAGGCTATAATCCCAGCATGGGGGAAGCTGAAAACAGTAGAATCATTACAAGTCCAGGCTATGTAGTGAGACCCTGTACCAAATACATAGTTTTTTTTTTTTTTTTTTTTAAAGAAGAAGAATATCCAGCTCTGCTGCCTATCCCTAGGGAAGTAAATGGCTGCATGTTTACTCCTTTGTCTTTGGGTCTGGCCCAGAGAGGAAGGGAGTGTCATTCTCTTCCAAAGTTGCAAAGTCATCTTGCCTTCCACATTATCTCCTTGAGGGCCTAGCCCTGTCTGACTGCCTACAATATTTCTGTCTAATTTAGCTACCTACAACATTGCCACACCCCCACATTTTTTTCCTTCATGTTTGTTGTCTTGAAGACCTATCATCTTCTGTAGAGCAATGTCTGTAAATGCCTTTTCCACCTGGAGGAAAATAACATCCCCTCCCCCTGTTCTAAGGAATCCGGAGTTTGAGGAATGCTTGTGGGAGGGGTGGCGGTATTGTCTGAGAATCTTTGCCCTGGAAACAGACCTGCTGTTACCTCTGGACCAGGTTGCAGGGTAGGTAAGTGGGAGCCAGGTAGTACCAGGGCACTGTACCCTGGTGGTGATGCTGTGCATGCGTGTGTGCGTGCGCATGTGGGTGCATGTGGCGGGGAGGTGATGAGCCTTAGCCAGGGCTCCACAGGGAGGTGGGGAGCAAGACGGGAGGACTGGCTGCCGGTGCTGCAGAAAGACAAGGGCATTTGCCGACTCTGGTTGCAGGTGTGCTCAGGAATAGTCACCTCTGGTTACGTTACGGAAACCCAAGGGATTTTCCACTGTAGTAAATAGAGAATAAATGCTTTTGTATGTTATAGACCAGACTCTTAGGGGTGATGGACGGATGCCACTGGTCTAGACACAAAAGTGTGAGCAGACTCGCTATAGCAAGACAGTTGGTTCAATCCCCGGTTCTGCCAAAAAAAAAAAAAAAAAAAAGGAAGTTGTTCATCAGTGTGTGCTGTCCTTTGCCCTCTTTCTTTGCACTTTTATATATTTTGCCTGTGCAAGCTTGACACCACTGACTGGAAATATTGTTGTGTTGTTTGTGTGCTATTTCTTCGTTATTGTAAAAGTGATATTTGGCTGTAAAATGTAAGAAGGGCCAACAGGGAAACAAAAAAAAATTTTTTAATTTAATTTTATTTTTTAAAATTTTTTCCATAATTTTATTGAGAGACAGAGAGACAAATTAAATTGGTAGGACAGTTTCAAAAATTAACACATTGCATATTTGCTCTACAAGATGCAGACATGATATCCTATTCACAAACACTATTACAACAAATCCCTCTATTCATTAAGAGAATGTAACTATGTATCTATCCTAACCATTTTGTATATACACAGATACAAAATGGACATTCATCTGTATCTCCCTTTCTTTGTTTAGTTCCGTTATTTGAATATTATAGGTGTGTTAACTCAGCAAAATATTCTAAAAGAGTCCA
>NW_004524716.1:1891994-1892994 GCF_000260255.1 Octodon degus | reverse complement strand
GCCCTTGGGACCTTTTTCTGATCTTTGACAAATCACAAAAATACAGGGTGGTCAGTTGGGTAGGTGGAGATAATTCTTTGTGTTAGGTCTTAATTTACATATTGTTGGAACTAGGGATGTGATCCTTTTTTGCTATTCATTAACCATTTGCACGCTGGGCATGGTGGCACGCGCCTGTAATCCCAACACTCAGAAGCCTGTGGCAGCAGGATCACTGAGAGTTCGAGGCCAGCCTGGGCTACATAGTGAGCTCAAAGTCAGCCTGAACTACCCCGAGACCCAGGCTCAGAAACAAACAAACCACTTGCATTTTTGGGTGACTTACAATTTGATTTCTCTGCTCACTCTGTATTCCAAAATTATATTCTCTAATTTTCAAGTTTAAAGTTTTCAGTATCTTCAGCATATGTTCTTCCTACACACACATTCAGATAGAGCTTCCTTTTTCTTCAAGCTCCTTTTGAGATTTGTTTTAATATTTAACTCCTTCCTTTACTTGGAATTTATTTGGGTGTGTGGTGTGACACAGAAACCAGACTTTACTTTTTTTCTGAGCATTTTCCGTTCTTCCACTGGCTCATCACTCATCTTGTCTCCACCAATTCAAAATGCACCCTAATTTCATAGTCCTAAGGATCTGGAGCTCTTGGCTGGTTATTGTTGTTTAGGTATAAGAAGAGTTGGGGGCTGGGGAGATGGCTCAGTGGCGTAAGTGCTTACCTAGCAAGCACAAGGTCCTGAGTTTCATTCCTGGTACCACAGAACAAAAAAAAAAGGAAGAGTTGGAGTGGAAGGAAACAGAATAGTGGACAAGGAGATTTCAATCCATAGGTAGTGTTTTGTCTGTTATACTTTTTAAATAAAACGATCAGCAACAAAAGTGGCAAATGTTCTTATTTATAAAGTCTGGATGTATACCCACAAGTATTTTCTGTATTTCTCTTGCATGGTTTAAAAAATTTGTGTATTCCCAAGAAATTTAAAAGAATCATCAGTCGAC
>NW_004524716.1:1888619-1890201 GCF_000260255.1 Octodon degus | reverse complement strand
GGCGCTTGCCAGGCAAGCTATTCTTTGAATTTTAAAGAGCTGCGTGGACAGTCGCTAGCACTGACCCTGCGTGGATCTCACAGGGAGACCGGAGTCCTTCACCCCGTGCAGTCGGGTCTCCTTTCGCCTTTCCTCCGAGGAAAGCCTTTTTCTCTCATTTATTTCGCTGCTCATTCTGTCACACGGCTGCATCGATTTCCTGTCTGGTGGGTCTCCATTTGTTTTTATTCTTTGCGGCAATTGTTTCTCAAAATTCTAACAGTTTTGCCCTCTCCTTTTATTAAAGGAAGTTGCTCATGTCTATCCTCCACGTGACTTGGTAGCACAGATTCCTCTCTATTTTTAAGTTCTTTTGTTTATGATTGTTGTGTTTCTCCTACTTGCTCTTCAACCCATTCCAGCTAAGCTCTGTGTTTCTCTGTTGCTTCAGAGTGTCTTTGTTCACCTTCGGTCGGCTCCATGTTGTTCCATGTTGTTCTGAAATTTGTATAGCCATCAATCAGTAGATGCCTAAATACTCTTTTTTTTTTTTTATAAATGTATCTCACCATGATTTTTCTTTTTTTACATTTATTTAGTGGGGGGGCAGCTCAGCCCACCAGGGGGCGGGGCTGGCTGGCATGTGGTGCTGGGGGATCGAACCACGATCCCTGTGCTTTAGCCAAGCTTGTTCCAAGTAGGTGCTTTAGACCACTGAGCCATCTCTCCAGCCCCTAAATACTTTTTTTTTTGAGCAAACTTTTTTGAGCATCCACATTTCCAACCACTTGAGTGATATTTTCCCCTTGTTTTCATTTTTTAAAATTGATTAATTTATTTATTTTTCATTTTCTGTATTTGGTACAGGGTCTCACTGCCCACCTTGGATGCGCAGTGATCCTCCTGCTTTCAGTCTCCCCAGCACTGAGATGACCGGTGTGTACCACCATGCCCTGACTCTGGTCCCTGGCTCAGGGTGCCCCCGGGGCAGGGCTGGTGCAGCATGCAGGACAGGTTATCGAGCCCTGATCCCTGTGCTTGCCAAAGCAGGCGCTTAGTCCACTGAGCTATCTCTCTGGCCCTTCCCTTGTTTTAAAATTATAACTATTTCACTATGCTCTGTTAATTGTTCACTGATTTGTGAACTAAAAAGATATGCCCAGCTGTAATGATTGCCAGAAAGTTTCTTAGGTTCTTGTTCGTTATTTTGCAATACTGGGGATCGAACCCAGCACCTTGCACCGACTAGCTGAGGACACTACTGCTGATCTACATCACTAGCCTGGATTCTTGTTTGATCCCCTCACTTGGATGTTTTGAATTTAATTTCTTACAATTTAACTTGGGTAGATGCTTCATAAAGGCTTACCTGGCCACCTCAGTGTCCCAGGACCTGAAGGGAGGTACACCAAGCTCGGCTGCTGGCCGTCTCTGCCTGGAAACACGGACTCCTCTGTGATTCCATGATTTTTGGTTTATTTTATTTTTAAAGAAAACAACTTTATGTTGTATTTTTTATTTTTTCTGTATTTTAGGGAAGGTTCTACAGGGTGTTCAGGGTCTCACTACTAGAACAGACTCTTAGTGGTTCTCCTGTTTACAG
>NW_004524716.1:1886974-1888348 GCF_000260255.1 Octodon degus | reverse complement strand
TTGAAGCTGGCTTTGGGCTCTTTATATAGCCAGGCTGGTCTCAACCTCACAATGATCCTCCTGCCCCAGCCTCCCGAGTGCTGGGATTATGGGCATGCGCCATCACACCCAGCTAACTCCAGAATATTTTAATGCACATCATAAACACGAAAACAAAACAAAACAAAAAAATCCTATACCAGCTATCCCTCACTCTCTAGGCTGTGGCAATTGCTGATCTACTTTATGTGTGTATTAATTTGCTTATTAACACATTTCACATAAACAGAATCTTACATACATTTTGTGTATGGCTTCTCTCATTTCACATAGCATTCTCAAGTGTCATCCTTATAGATTACATCAACACTTCACTCTTACTGCCAAATGATATTCCTTTTAATGGGCATACCCCATTTTATGTATTTATTCAAAATCAAAGCATATTTGGTTGTTTCCACTTTGGGCTATTGTGAACAAGGCTTTTATGAACACTTACACAAAGATGTTTGTGTGAACATAGGCATGAGGGAGGCAGTTGCCCAGAAGTCTCTGTACCCCTCCAAGTCATGTGTTCAAATCTGTTGTAAGATCAAAGGACAAGGAGGAGGGACACTGAAGGAGTGACTAGGTCAGGAAAGCAGAGCCTTTGTGAAGGGGATCCAAGCCCTTACTCAAGAAAGGCCCAAAAGAGTGCCCTTGTGTCTTCCACCATGTGAGGACACAGTGGCAAGACAGCTGTCTACAAACCAGGAAGTAGACCCTCACAGGAGGTCATGTCTGCCTGACTCCTGCTCTTAGGTGTTTCCCTCCTTCAGACCTGTGAGAAATAAATGGCTGCCATTTGCAAACACACCCAGTGCGTGGTGTTTGCTTTAGCATCTCCAATGGACTGAGACAAGCTTGTTTTCATTTCTTTCTTTCTTTCTTTTTTTTTTTTTTGGTGGAACCAGGGATTGAACTCAGGCCCTTGCGATGGCCAGCCAAGCGCTTATTCGACTGAGCCAACTCCCCAGCCCCTCCAACATTTATTGACTGTCTTTGATTGCCGTCATCTTGGTGGATGGGAACAGAATCTCAGTGTGGTTTCCATGTGCGTTTCCCTAATGACTAATACAGTTTTGTTTCTTTTCACGTGTTTCTTGACATATATGTGTATCTTCTGTGTGGAAATGAATATTCAGATCTTCTGCTCATTTGAGAGATACTTGTCTTTTTAATTATTCACTGTTAAGAATTCTTTACCTATTCTGGATACCAGACCCTGTAAGAAATACAATTTATAAGTTTTTTTTTCTACTATGTGAGTTGTTTTTTATATATTGCTAATTGTTGGAATCACAATAATTTGTTACTTTTTGAAGCCTAAGTTATGTTTTTCTTTGGTTTCTTCTC
>NW_004524716.1:1884952-1885949 GCF_000260255.1 Octodon degus | reverse complement strand
TACAGTTTTCTTTATGCAAGTCATACAATTTTTTGGTACAGTTATTCCTAAATATTTCTTCTTTTTGATGCCACCATAAATGGAATTGTTTTCTTCACCTAGTTTTCCAATTTTGGGGCAAGGGAAATAGTTGTTTCCAGCGGCATAAGAGCGTGCCTGGCAAGCACAAGGTCCTGAGTTCGATCCCTGGTACCAAATAGATAAATAAATAAATAAACAAATCGGATTGTTCATTGCTAGTATGCAGTAATGAAACTGATTTTACTGATTTGTGTATATTGGTTTTGAGTTTCTATCCACCAACTTGGCTGAACTCATTTGTTAATGCAGTACAGATTTTTGTGTATGGATTTCTTATGATTTTCTAGTTATAAGGTCAGGTAAATAAAGATAATGTTACTTCTTCTTTTTCAATCCAGCTGGCTTTTATTTCTTTTCTTCATTACCCGGGGCAGAATCTGTAGAAAAATTTTGAATAGAAGTGTGAGAGTGAACATTTTTCTCTTGTTTCTGAGATTGAGAGAAAGCTTTGAGTTTTTCACTATTAAGGATATGTTGGCTGAGGTTTTTTCAAAGTAGGCCTAAGAGAGACAATGTTCATTTGTTGATTTTTTTTTTTTTTTAGCCATAAAAAGGTATTGTCAAGAGATGATCATGCTGGTGTTGCTCTTTACAGTATACTGTGTTACACAGATTGATTTCCACACATTGAAGCAAACATCTTCCGAGGATAAATTCTGTTTGATGCTAGCACGCCATCCTCATATCTCAGTAAACTGGTTTGACTATTATTTACTATTTATTTATTTTGTATTTTAGGGAAGGGTCTACAGGGTGTTCAGGGTCTCACTACTAGATCAGACTCATAGTGATCTGCCTGTTTATAGCTTCCCAAGAGCTGGGATTACAGGCATGCGCCACCACGCCCAGTCTCAATTGTGGGCTCAGCTCGCTGCTGAGCTATTTGGCCGGCCCTTGACTATTATTTAAAGTTTTT
>NW_004524716.1:1875437-1876942 GCF_000260255.1 Octodon degus | reverse complement strand
AAAAAAAAAATTCTGTTCATTTTTGTTGGTGTTTTTGTTACCTTTATGCATTGGGGGAATTTGCAGGTCCTACTCTTCCCATCTCACCTCCATCACTGCCCCCCCCCCTTTTGCATCTGAACCCAAGGTTCTCTCCCTGGAGCATTTGTCCCTTCTGAAATTCTGTCACTAATCTTTTATGCTTCATTGCTCAGCCTGAACGTCCCTTCTTCGGGGAAGTTTTAGTTCATATCCTAGCTGTTGTTTATCACAATTGTGACCATTGTATACTGCACTGAAGGGCCTGTGTCTCTCTTATCACGTGTCCCTGTTTCGTGTGTACAGCTTCCGTGTGCTGCCAAACTGAAGTGAAGGCTAAGTGTTATCAGCGTTCCACAGCTTCACTTAATGCGCACAGCTATCTGAGAGACTGAAGGCCCGAGGAGGGGACGTAAAATCCCCTCACGAGGAGAACAGCACCGTGTTACCATATTGCTAAACCTCCAAGGGCCGGGGGCTGTCAGTTATGTGTTCTCCTGTCTGGCTTACCTGCCGGTCTTTCTGGGAGCCCTTGACTCTAACCCAACTCCCTGTTCTTAACTAGATTATGAAAAATGACTGTGTCCCCAGCTTGGGGAGAAAACCTATTAAATTTCCATAGTAATTTTAGCCATGCTAAAATCGGTATGTCATTAACTTGGTCATCTCTATTAACCTGTAGTAGTTACAAAAGGCAGCTGGGTCCATAAGTAGTTATTCAAAAGGACTTCTGTGAACTGTACTGAGCGCCCAGGCCAAGGCACAAAGAATTGCAGACTCGTTGACCTGCGTGCCGTTCCTCTCATGTCCTGTCTGATGGGGCCTTTGTATGATTAACTTTTTACCCATTGTCGTTCAACATTGCTTTTCGTCTTAGCTCATTTTACTCGCATTTAATGATTGAGTCAGAGACTAAGCTGGGAAGCTGAGGATTCACGTAATTTTTTTGGATTTAGGCTGTCTTGCTCTTAATTGGATATTAGAGAGGAAACTGGGCATTAAGCAGTGCTTGATGCCAAGAGGCCTGGCGCCCTTGATCCCTGCAGCGCTAATGACCCGCTGTCAAGTGCTGTACCCTGGCGAGAACTCACCAAGACGCAAGGTCATTATTTCAGTGGTGCCACATGAGCTAGGGGTGCAGATTGTCTTTGTACTTCCGATGGATAGTGGCCTAGCTGCTTATGACTGATGCAGGTTGTTATAGCGCCAGGGGACAAGAAATTCGGGTGCGGCTGTGGTAGGTAGTGTGTGATGGAAGAGGAGAATTTAACCTACATCATTTGCTAATTAGTTTTTGTTAATGGCCTTTTTTTTTATTTTATTTTTTGTATTTTTTAGGAAAGGGTCTACAGGGTCCAGATCGGACTGGTAGTGAGTCCCAAGTGCTGGGATTATAGGCCCACGCCACCACGCCCAGTCAATTGCTGTCTCAGCGCTCCTAGGGGATGGGGCCAGCACAGCAGGCCTGAGGATCAAACCCCCAGCCC
>NW_004524716.1:1871637-1873981 GCF_000260255.1 Octodon degus | reverse complement strand
CTCAATAGTTACTTTTTTGAAGGTCACTTTGAGACAGGATCTCCCTCTGTGGCTCAGGCTGGCCTTGAGCCTACTTTGTAGCCCAGGCTGGTCTTGAACTCACAGCGATCCTTTTGCCTCAGCCTCCCGAGTGCTGAGATTACAGGCATAGGCCACCATGCTCAACAATACTTACTTTTTCATGTTCATCCAAGATCACTTATTAGAGAACAGGCTGAGTAAAATGAAGATGAGACTGGGGACGATGCACAGATTGCTATGGACATGTTGATGGGCACTGGCAGATACTCTGGTTTAGATGAGCAGGTGCACTGCCCTGTGGAACTATCTCAGCAAACTGCTCGTTTCCTGCACAAGCCCTGGGCCTCCACCCCAGAGGCACGAGCCCAGGCACAGCCCTGCACTCAGGTGCTCCAGGGCCCAACCAAGCCATGTGCTCAATTCGTGGCTCAGTTCCCAGAGCTGTAAATCCTCAGATTGTTGACCCTGAAGCTGCTCATATTCTGATTCTTAAATTGGTTTTGGAAAACTGTAATCATGACTGTAAAGAAGCCCTTTTGCCTGTTTTTGGGCCCAATGACCTTGGTGTGTACGTCAGAGTCTGCTAAACAACAGGCTCCCTTATCATTCAGCCATTTCCAACAATTCACAGGGTGCGAAAACTGAGATCAACTGTCTTAAACGTGAAAAAAATGGGTTTTATGGTTTGCTCCTAGATGTCCCACCAAAGCTTCACGCAGTCATGGGGGACATCTAAGAACAAAGCAAATCTAGGACATCTAGAGTTTTTCAGTGATTCAAGTTCTAATGCTAGGACTATGGGTTTAAGTGCTTCACCTGCCCTGGGCAGGCAGCCTGCATACAATATAAGGAAAGTTAAGAGGCTTGCTCTTGCTTTTCCCTTTTTGCTCCTGCTGTTTCCACTGTCTTCTGTCTCCATGAACTGCTGCCCTCTGCCATGTGCCACTCTGCCTTGGAGCCAGCTGACTATGGACTGAAACCTTCACACACTATGAGCTAAATAAACCCTTCCTTCTTTAATTCTGGGTGGCACGTATTTTGTCTCAGCAACAAGAGAAAAGTAACCAAGATAGTGGGACACCTTAGAAAAGTGGTAAACAGTCCAAGGACAAAAGAGTTGATACCACTGTTCCTACCATCTCTAAAACAAATGATCAGCTGTCTTGTGCCCTTGGTATATTAAGGGCTACCCCTGGGACAAGGATTGTTATTTCAAATATAGTGAAGATGGATCCTTCTTGCAGGGAAACAAGAAGCAGACCTGGTCCCTTTGGGCCTTTCAAACAATGTAGGGAACTCCCAACCAGCCCTATAAGCCAGTTTGTACCCAATTCAGACACAGGCACAAGTATAAAAAGATAGGTGCCAGGAGGAACACATCCTACCTCAGACAGTGGTGTAGGTTTAGATCTGCCTGCAGCCAGCAGAACACACCTTTTAGGAGGCAAAATACGCTCCTTAATACCAATAGGCATATTTGGGCCTTTGCCTCATGGCCTTATTGGACTGTTGATGGGAAATCTCAAAAGGATGATACCAAAATCCAGAGCCCCTTGCTCATCCCTTAGGAAAATATGCAAAACCAGCCATTGTGAATCTGTGGTCCTCAACACTAGAGCAAAGACAGTGGAAATTTTCACTGCTTCTATGGATCAGAGCAATCCCTTTTTCTACTTAATTTTGCCATAATCCAAAGAAGGTTTAGGTCTGAGGCAGAGATTTGACAGAAAGAAAAAAACCCCTCAGTGGCTTTATGGTAAGTTTAGAAATGAAAGCCAAATGTACAACAGCTATTTTAATCAGTAGTAGTTTTAACACATAGTGTTCCACTAGTTATTTTTATGAAATATTGAATGATGAAGATTGTGCAGTATTTAGGCAACAAGCACCATTCACTTCTTGTGTGTCCTTTTCTGTCATTGTTATTGTTTGGGGTGGGCGAGTTCACCATGATCACTTTCACTGAAGGAATATTTGCTCGAAAGGGATATTTGCCAAATTTTAGTTTCCCGATATTGATTGTAGATTGTAAACTCCCATAAGTTTATGGTAAAAATTACACGTTTTCCGTGTAATTTTATTTCCTCAATCATGTCTTAAGAACAAACATTGTGGTTTCTGAGTGTTAAAATCAAAACAATGTCTGAGTGTTCTTCTTGGTGCTGGTGTTTTTAATGTTTACTTTCAAAGATTTTAGCTTTCTCAGGAAGGAAAGTATTTCCTTGTAAGTTGTGGCCTTTCTTGGTTCTCAAAGTCCTGGGAGAACTCTTAGAAGAAAGCTTTCACTTTCGTAGGTTCTTTTTTTTTTTTTTTTTTTTTTTTT
>NW_004524716.1:1868655-1871443 GCF_000260255.1 Octodon degus | reverse complement strand
ATGCAGGGGATCGAACCCCCATCCCTGTGCTTGCCTAAGCAGGTGCTTAGTCTGCTGAGCCATCTTGCTGGTCTTTAGGTTCTTAATTTGGACACTAAATTAGTTCATTTTTCATTACTAGAACAACATATCCTAGACTGGGAAATTGATACAGAAAGAGGTTCATTTATTTAGCTCATAATTCTGGAGGACTAAGACTATAGCATTTTCAACTCTGAGAAAGGTCTCATGACAGATGATACCATGAGAAGAATGGCCTAAGAAGGATGAATCAGGGGGCCTGCCCTGTAGCTCAGTTCTTTAAGTGGCTGCTTCAACAAAGCTGTCAGGCTCAGGTTGCTGTGGTTCGATCCCCACAACTCAAGCCCGCCAAACCTGCCCTGAGGGTATTCGGAGCCAAAACAAAAAAAAAAAGGATGAATCATGTGGTGAGAGAGAAAGCCAAAGAGCCAGGCTTGTTCTGTCTCTGTCTCTCTCTCCCTTAAAAGGAATATATATCTCCTTTTCTAAGAACTCAAGATGCATGAGAACTTAATCAATTCCTTCCAAGGCTTGGTGCTCTCAATGACCTAAACACCTCCCAGTAGGCCCCTCTTAAGAGACCCAGACTCTCAGCCTCGTCACCATGGGGACTGTGTTTCCAACACATGCCTTCTGGGGAAAATACATAAAGAAAGAATGCAGAATTGAGATACTTTTGGTAATATTGTCCTACACGCCAAAGATTAAAATTGCTGAGGGAAGAGGGAACATGACACTGTCTTCCACTTCTTGTGGAGGTAAGAAGAAGAGCAGAAGTGTGTAAGAAAGTAAGTAACTCGCTTTTCCAAAAACACTGGGTGGGTTGTTGTTCCTAAGTGGGGATGTGGATTATCTCTTGGCAGAGAGTGACAAAAGGCAGAGCCACTAAGCCATCCTCAGTCTAGGTCTTGGAAATCACGTGGGTTCTTCCACAAAGAAGTGGTCTGCTTAGGCTGCCATCACTGGTCAGGCACATCAAACAATAGAAATTATTTTTTTTTACAGATCTGGAGACCAGAAGTCTAAGACAGAGCTGCTGTCAGAGCTGGTTTCTCCGGAGGCCTCTTTTCCTGGCTTGTAGATAGTTGTAGGTCTGTTGGCTGCACCCTTAGGTGACATTTCCTCTATCACACACCTGTCTGATGTCCTTTTCTCTGCTTATAAATTCACCAATAATACTGGATTTGGAATTTCCTCTTGTGACCTCATTTACCCTTAATTACCTCTTTAAAGCCTTACCACCAGGTACAGTCACCTTCTGACATGAGGTACTAGGAGTTAGGACTTCAATCTGGGAGGACGTAAGTCGGTCTGTAATGAAGGGGACAGTAAACCCATCATTGGGAGGAGCACACGGGAAGAGGCTGTGATTTGTTCAGGCACTAATGACCGTCTTCGTATTCTCACAAGAGCCAACACGCAGTGAAAAGAACTGAAATGTGGCCTGGGGTTATGGTAAGGCCTCTGTCACCACGTAATTTTCTCCCACTGCCACAGGAGAGAGTGACAGCAGCAGGGAGAACACGGTAGGGGAAGAACAGTGAGGGAAAGTGGAAAAGCAACAGTTCTCAGCATGCCTAGTCAGTCAGAGATTCACGAAGCACTCAAGAGTCCTGACAGGTGGAAACCGTGGTCCCGGGCCTCAGGAGTTCTGTGGCTCATTGGGACCCCAAGTAAGAACACATGGAAGGTTGTTCAGTACAGGGAGATGAGCCGAGAAGGCGCTAAGGTTGCATGGACACATCCATGTGCTTAGCACTGGGTCAGGCATACAGATATCGCTGGTGAGACAAATGGGCCCAGTCACAGACCAGTGATAGGCTTCTGCTCTGGAGCAGAGTGCGGGTGTGTACATGTGCACAGGTGTGCATGTGTGTGTGTTGAGGGGTGGGGGCAGACTTTGATTTAATAACCTCACACACCACTTCAGAGTGAGAAATGTGCTCCAAAAACAAAGGGCAGCCCAGAAAAATTGATTAAGAGTGAGTTCTCATTCATTTTCAGAGGAATTCTGAGAACCTAACTGGGGTGAAAGCCTCATCAGGAAGGAGGAGTGAGGCAGGTAAGGAGTCGAAGGAGGGCCGTGAGTGTGCTAGAGGCTCAGGAGAAAAGGAAGATTAAAAAACCCGTGCTGGGGATGTGGCTGGTAGCAGAGCTCGTGGCTGGCACGTACAAGGTCAGGTTCAATCCCAGCCAAAGCAAAGAAAGAAAAAGAAGGGCTGGGCACACAGCTCAGCGGATTAAAGCACCTGCAGGCAGGCTCAGGGGCCGGGAGTTCGATCTCTGGGCCTGCCATGCCGACTCCACCTTTGGGGTGTGCTGAGATGGCAATTGAGACTGGGCATGGTGGCGCATGCCTGTAATCCCAGCTCTCAGGAGGCTGTAAACAGGAGGATCACTCCGAGTCTGAACTAGTAGTGAAACCCTGAACACCCTGTAGACCCTTCCCTAAAATACAAAAAAAGAAAAAATCCCTCAATAATAAGAAAGTTTTTCTCATTGTACAAATGATGCATGCATATAGAACTGTTTTACGCAGAAGAATATTTTAAAATTACCCAAAATTAGGTTTTCTTGAGATAACTACTATGAAAACCAATGCTGGCTTTTTTCAGTGAATATCTTTAAGTGTATTTTCATTTTTTTCTTCCAGTTCTCTTTGTTCCTGGTCATGGGCCACTTACACCTTACTTCATATTAACCATATGGTTATATTCTTATACTTTTTGTACATTGTACATGATACATATTTATAAATTCATAAATT
>NW_004524716.1:1864550-1868390 GCF_000260255.1 Octodon degus | reverse complement strand
GCTGGGGGATTGAACCGCGATCCCTGTGCTTTGCTAAGCTTGTTCTAAGTAGGTGCTTTAGACCACTGAGCCATCTCCCCAGCCCACAAAATATTTATATAATATAAATAATATGTGATCTATAGGATACATATCAGATCTAGTATCTATATGAATATAGAACTCTATATTTCATTGCTTTAAAAGAATGAGATTATATTATATACTTTATTATCTTTAACAATTTGTTGTGGGCATCTATACAAGTTAATAGCCAAATGTCTCCGGGACTTGTACACTAACTGGCCCTCAAACACTAATTTAATTGTTTGTTTTGGGGCCGAAGCATTGTATTTAGAAAGCTTCCTAGGTGAATCTATGCATATTTGGGGTCAAGAGCTACTACATGATATGGATGGGCACATTTTTGTAAGTTATTCCACCAGTGATAGGCAACTCCTTTGTCTTTATGGTGGATAATGCTATAATAAATTACATGCATGTATATATGCAATTGTCTGTATTATAGCATTATATAATTATATGTATGTATATAATTACATATATAAATAATGCTATAATTCTATAATAAATTATGTTAATGCTAAATAAATTCTAATATAATAAATAATGCTCTAATAATGCTATAGTAAATAATGCTATAATGAACAATGCTATGTAATAACTATGTGTAAATATACATATATATGTATAAATATATATGTATCATTTATAGCTTGTATGAAAATAATACTAGTGTTGTCTCACTGTATTGACATAGATAAAGTGGGTTAGGACTGTAAAATGTTTAAAGATAATATCTGGCATAGTAAATGTCTTTAACATATATTAACTATTATAAACAGTAGATATTTCTAACTAATAAGTTATTTGAGTTAGATTCACAAGGGTGATGTTAATGAAATATTATATACTATTGGAATATATATATATGTGAAATTTTCTTTCTTTTTTTTTCCTGAAACCAGGGATTGAACTCAGGCCCTTGTGCTTGCCAGGGAAGCGCTTATTCCACTGAGCCATCTCCCCAGCCCTATATGAAATTTTCTACTATGAGAATAGCATATATAATCTTGGATAAATATTACCAGATTATTCCAGAAGGGTAAGAATGATACATACTTACGCCAGCAATCTGTCAGAAGCACAATTTTCCTACATTCTTGCCAGCAACCAGGTTTTCTACTGGTTACTATTTATAGTTGAGAAACAGTATTATTTGTTTAATCTGATTTCTTAAACTTGGGTTTGCTACACTCTGGCTGAGGGTAAGCCGAACTTTTTCCTACTTCATTGGCTATTTTGAGTCGTATGCTTATGACAGTGAGCCAGAGCCAGGGCAGAAAGACTCTGTATTATTTTTTGTCTATGTATTCCGTTGGATATTCCTCTTCTTGTTTGCAAGAGCTCTTTGTTTATATACGTAGTGACCTTTTAATCTGATTTGGAGTATTTTACCCCAATCTTTTTTTTTTTTTTTTTTTTTTTTTTTTTTTTTGTGAAGGGGCTACAGGGTGTTGAGGGTCTCACTGTAGATAGGACTCAGAGTGATCCGCCTCCCAAGAGCTGGGGTTACAGGCACGAGTCACCATGCCCAGTCTCAATTGCCAGCTCAGCGCGCCTCGGGGGCAGGGCCAGCACAGCAGGCCCGGGAATCAAACTCCCAGCCCCTGTGCCTGCTTGCAAGTGCTTTAATCCACTGAGCTATTTGGCCGGCCCAACCCCAATCATTTATGTGCTTATCTGGCATCATTTGCTCATGTCTTATGCCATCAGTTCCAATATTTACATTATCAAATATTTCTGTCTTTTCTTGTCTAGCTTCTGGGTTTCTTGATTAAAACGTTCTCCCCAATCCCCACATCATACATATGTTGTTTCAAGATTAATACTTTTTAATGTGTTTTACATTCAAAATATGATGTGAAATAGGGATTTTAATTTCTTTAAGATGGAGAGACATCTTTTTATGCCATTTACGCCATTTACTAAAAACTCTTCTTTTTAGCTGGGTGCTTTCAGAGAGATAAAAAAGGAAAAAAGATCCTTGTGGCTGAAATTTTATGGCTGGGAGAACAAAAGTTGCAGCACAGGCGGGAACCAGATCCTTCAGGGTCACACAGGCCTAAAAGACTTGAGGATTCATTTTGGCACAGAAATTCTAAGAAATGTTCAGCAGGACAGCGACACATCCAACACGTGTGGCACAGGACAGGCACGAGAAGTGGAGGAACAAGTCAGAGAGAGCTGCAGCCATCCGCAACAGGCGCAGGGGGGGTGCGGAAGAGCAGAGCGTTGGGAGCGGGAGGTGGGTGAACCGCCCGCAGGGCTCAGATGCTGACGGCTCACCCGGAAGGCTGCAGAGGGGAGCGGTGGCAGCAAAGACGGCTCTGCTTCAGTGACAGCCGTGGGTCACGGTCGTCCTGATCTTCAGAACACTGGAGGAAAAGCGGATTTGAGGGCAAGATTGAGAGTTTAGTCTGAGAGAGATAGAAAGAATCGTAAAGGCACATTGCATGAAAATATGTGGCCATGAATTTGAAAATTTAGAGGAAATGATCATTTGTTGTTGTCGATGTCTTTTTGAGACAGAGTCTCGCTATGCAGTTCAGGCTGGCCTTGAGCTCACTTTGTAGCCCAGGCTGGTCTCGAACTCACACTGATCCTCCTGCTTCAGCCTCCTGAGTGCCAGGATTGCAGCCCTGTGCTACCATGCCTGGCTGGAGGAAATGATGACTTTTTGAGTCGAATGTAGACTTTCAACTTTAACCTAAAAAGGTAGAAAATTTAAGCATATCAATACCCTTGGAGATAGTAAAAAGTACTTGAGATTTTTTTAAAGTCCTTTTGCAACTTACTTGTATCAAATCTATAAGAAAAAGAAACCTATACATTATTCAAGGTACTTTTTACTTTTAAAACAATGACAGCATTGTTTCCAAGCAAAAACTTTGAACCAGAGGGAATGACTATCAAAGTAGAATAAATGAGGGACATTTATACAGTAGACTATTATATGGTTAAAGAATGAATCTTATCTACAGCAATAAACACAGTAGGTTAAAGGGATGGGAATTCCACATTCCCTTGCTATGCAGAGAAAGCATATTACTCTATTTTTCTAAAAAAAAAAAAATCAAATTTGTGCACAAACCCTAAACGCTAAGTGCTGATACAGTCTTTAACTTTTTATGTATGTATCTGAGTGGTTTCACTTTTTACTCTGAAAATATATTAACTTTTATGATTAAAAAAATGAAAATGAATCAGTGAGATTGTAGACCTGGTGATTTTGAGAGGTCTTCAAGATATCTAAATGGAGATGTCCTGGGATCCAGATGTCATGGGATCTGATGCTTAGGCAACAGTGTAGGCTCTGGGTCATTTAAAGTCGTGTGAGTGGATGGACCTGTCGGCCGTGGTATGGACGGTGTAGCTCCAAGTCAGGAGCGACAGCACAGAGATGTTTAGTGAAAGAGAAAGAGCTGCGGAAGTGAAAGAGATGCGGGGACCAGCAATGCCGCAGAGAAACCAGCGTTTCTGAGAAAGAAGACATAGGGTGTTCTAGGGTGAAGATGAACTTCAGTTGGGACAGGTGGCTTTCAGGGCTATCCTGGAGATCTTTAAGAGAAATAAATGCCTTCCCTCTACCACCACCATTTTCTTTCCACCACAAACGAAAATCACTGCTCCCAGCACGTTCCAGGTTCTTTCTGAGACGAAAGAGAATGGGCACTTATTTCAACCTTCAGCACTACCAAGTGGCAATGGGGGAAACTTAGGTCAGGCTGTAGAGACGCAGTGCTTTGCAACGAGATGTTGACAGTAGGATTTGCTAGC